>NW_027185403.1:10032925-10562925 GCF_022577435.1 Embiotoca jacksoni
TACGTCCAGGGAACTTTATCTTATACGGTATAAAAACCATCGTCAGTAAAAGGGGAAAATAATACTAAAACTAAACATATTTTGTACATGTTAATTTTGGCTATTATCTTGGTCATGAAATTGTTAATAGGTTAGACAATATGGAACACTTGTTCCTACCTCAGGAGAAGCATCACAATCTCCAAAAACATCAGCAAAGTCTGATGGACTTTTCCTCAGAGTCTGGTCAGCAGGCAGCGTGTTTTCATTGTAAGACGTCACAAACTTAAAGTCACTGGTTCTAGAACCTGTTGTCAGGTAGGCGTCATAGTTGTAAGCGCTGCGTAAAGTTCCTGTGCAGTCAACATCTGCGTAATTAGGAGGGAGATAAGCGCTGGGGATGGCAACTGCTCCGTCAAACAACAGTCTGGGCTTTCTCCTGCGACAAAACCTCACACCGAGGATGATGATGATGAAGGTCAGAAAAAAGGTGGACACCGACACCAGCGCGATAATCAGATAAGAGGTCAATTTAGAGTTCTTCTCATCGTAAGAAATATCTTTCAGTTCTGGCACCTCAGCCAAGTTATCAGAAATAAGTAAATACATGGAACAGGTGGCAGAGAGAGAGGGCTGTCCGTTATCTTTCACTGACACAATAAGGTTCTGTTTCATGCTGTCAGATTCAGAAATGTCCCGCTGGGTCCTGATCTCTCCACTGTGGAGACCAATAGTGAAAAGTCCCGGATCAGTGGATTTGACTATATGATAGGACAGCCAGGCGTTCTGTCCGGAGTCCGCGTCCACCGCTATCACTTTGGACACCAGAGAGCCTCCGTGTGCAGCTTTGGGGACCAGCTCGGTCATGAAGGAGTTGCCCTCCGGGGCGGGGTACAGTATCTGAGGAGAGTTGTCGTTCACATCCGATATGAACACACTGACGGTCACGTTGCTGCTGAGCGGAGGAGAACCGTTGTCTCTGGCCATCACGTGGACTTTAAAACTCCTGAACTGTTCATAATCAAACGACCTCACGGCGTGGATCACCCCCGTGTCTCCGTTAACAGACAGATAGGAGGACACCGGGGCACCGTTCACCTCACCAGGTAACAGAGAATAAATCACTGTACCGTTTTGTCTCCAGTCGGGGTCTCGAGCAGTAACGGAACATAAAGTGGAGCCAGGTTTGTTATTTTCAGTCACATATGTGCTGTACGACTGTTCCTCAAACACAGGTGGGTTGTCGTTGATGTCAGCTACAGATAACTGAACAGTTTTAGAGGAGGACAGAGGTGGAGAGCCCTCGTCAGTGGCAGTGATTGTAATGTTGTAATCAGACACTAGTTCACGGTCCAGTTGTCCTGTGGTCACCAGAGAATAATAGTTTTTAATAGAAGGGACCAATTTAAAAGGGACACCCTGCTGAATGGAGCAGCGGACCTGTCGGTTATTCTCAGAGTCTCTGTCCTGCACATTAATGATGCCCACCTCTGTACCAGGTGATATGTTCTCAGGTATGGATTTAGAGAGGGATTCCAAGTATATAACTGGGGCATTGTCGTTTATGTCCATAATATCAATAATTAACGTTGCATATGAGGCTCGTCCCAAACCGTCTTTAGCACTAATCTGCATTTCATAAGATGATTCCTTTTCATAATCAATAGTTCCTGCTACTTTAACTTCTCCTGTTTTGGGATTTAAAGAAAAAACCTGGTTTTCATCTGAAACATGGTCAATTCCAAAGGTTACTTCACCATTCACTCCTTCGTCTGCATCAGTAGCACTCACTGAGAGAACAAAAGTTTCTAAAGGAGAGTTTTCAGGCAGACTTGCTTTATAGACACTCTGGCTAAACACTGGTACATTATCATTAGCATCCAGTACAGTGACGTGTATGACCACAGTGCCTGATCTCTGAGGAGAGCCACCATCAAAGGCTGTAAGCAACAACACAATCTCGTTTTTATCTTCCCTGTCTAATTCTTTTTCTAAGACTAATTCACCATATTTTCGTCCACTGCCCTTTGATTTGATATTTAGTTTGAAATTAACATTTTGCTGAAGTGAGTAACCCTGAACAGAATTTTCTCCGATGTCTCCATCATGGGCCTCATCCAGCTGAAAACTTGTACCTTTAATGGCCGATTCCTGTATTTCAAATTTAAGGGATTCCTCCTTGAATTGTGGTGAATTGTCGTTGATGTCTTGGACGCGGATATTAATACGGTGCAGCTCTAAAGGATTTTCCAGGACAAGTTCCTGTTTTAGAACACACGATGCCTTTTTCGAACAAAGCCCTTCTCTGTCAATCCTTTCTTGTACAATCAGGTCTCCGGTATTTAGATTCACACCGCAGTACTTAACACTGCTGTCCTCCGTATTGATACGGGCCTTTCGAGCGGACAGTGTCCCCAAATCAAGTCCCAGATCCTTCGCGATATTTCCAATTACAGATCCGCGTTTCATCTCCTCCGGGATAGAGTAGCTGACGTCTCCATTGACGGGGTGGGAAGCAAAAAAAAACATAGCAAGTCCGCAGTACAGCGCAAATGTGCTGGATCCCATTATTATGACGATAATACTTGCAGATTGAAAGTATTATAGGTCAAATAAATCAACGATACAAACGTGATTTCGTCCAATACACAAAAAAGGTCACATAGCAGTCATACACGAGAGACCGCTTTTTCCAACTGCGGAACAACAGCAGAATTGAATTCGTGGACAGAATGGTGGATAATGGCTGAGCATTCGCGTTTACTGGTATACACTGACACCATGAGTATTTTCTGAGGTACAACGAGGCAATACATTATAATTTGGAGCATATAAAAACGAATCACTTACTTTTACTGAAGAAAAAAACATCAGTTTTGATTTTATAATTGACTCACTTGTATTGGAAAGAAGCAACACTAATATTAAATCGCCCTGTCCCCTACTCGCTTCTCTATTTCTCTCAATACGATTAAATATATATTTCAGTATTTTATGACGTGCACAAATATTTTTTCAGCTTTTCTATAGACCTTTAAAGTCACATTGATATTCAATTAAAAATACAAACTCAAAACTAATGCAGTAGCACGTCTGTGTGTCTTTTAAATTAAATTGATAAAAAGAAAAGTTGACAAAATGTATTTTACTCTGAGACATAAAACATAACTGGATTAAGACACACCATCGACAAGGAGCAGTAAATGAAAGTAATTCGTTCATGAGCTGTCCTGAAAAACATGTTGTTGAATGCAAACACATTCCGTTCATTTAACTGGAGCGATTTTGACAAAACATATTTTCCTAATATCAGAGGCGAGGTAGATTATAAATTACAAAATACAACAAACAACTCGCAGGGAGAAAAAAGTATAACTGCCAGATAAACTGTTCCCACAGTGAAACCAAGGAAGCAGTGCATTGCTCCTGAAAATGTATTACTACTGGAAAGAGGATCAGTCCCCAGGACAGAGACACAGAGGACAAGCTGCAGCTCCAACTTTAAAGACACAGGCAGAGACAACGATGCTGCGATAACTGAAAAAAACTGTTCTAAGAAGAGTAAAACAAACTACACAAGCTACTAGGGAAGAGGAGGCAAAATCGCAACATGTCTAGTTAAGAATAACAAACTAATAACCATGCATTTAATTTGTAACCACTTGTAACGTATAAAGGGTACACCAAGGGAACTTTATCTTATACGGTATAAAAACCATCGTCAGTAAAAGGGGAAAATAATACTAAAACTAAACATATTTTGTACATGTTAATTTTGGCTATTATCTTGGTCATGAAATTGTTAATAGGTTAGACAATATGGAACACTTGTTCCTACCTCAGGAGAAGCATCACAATCTCCAAAAACATCAGCAAAGTCTGATGGACTTTTCCTCAGAGTCTGGTCAGCAGGCAGCGTGTTTTCATTGTAAGACGTCACAAACTTAAAGTCACTGGTTCTAGAACCTGTTGTCAGGTAGGCGTCATAGTTGTAAGCGCTGCGTAAAGTTCCTGTGCCGTCAACATCTGCGTAATTAGGAGGGAGATAAGCGCTGGGGATGGCAACTGCTCCGTCAAACAACAGTCTGGGCTTTCTCCTGCGACAAAACCTCACACCGAGGATGATGATGATGAAGGTCAGAAAAAAGGTGGACACCGACACCAGCGCGATAATCAGATAAGAGGTCAATTTAGAGTTCTTCTCATCGTAAGAAATATCTTTCAGTTCTGGCACCTCAGCCAAGTTATCAGAAATAAGTAAATACATGGAACAGGTGGCAGACAGAGAGGGCTGTCCGTTATCTTTCACTGACACAATAAGGTTCTGTTTCATGCTGTCAGATTCAGAAATGTCCCGCTGGGTCCTGATCTCTCCACTGTGGAGACCAATAGTGAAAAGTCCCGGATCAGTGGATTTGACTATATGATAGGACAGCCAGGCGTTCTGTCCGGAGTCCGCGTCCACCGCTATCACTTTGGACACCAGAGAGCCTCCGTGTGCAGCTTTGGGGATCAGCTCGGTCATGAAGGAGTTGCCCTCCGGGGCGGGGTACAGTATCTGAGGAGAGTTGTCGTTCACATCCGATATGAAAACACTGACGGTCACGTTGCTGCTGAGCGGAGGAGAACCGTTGTCTCTGGCCATCACGTGGACTTTAAAACTCCTGAACTGTTCATAATCAAACGACCTCACGGCGTGGATCACCCCCGTGTCTCCGTTAACAGACAGATAGGAGGACACCGGGGCACCGTTCACCTCACCAGGTAACAGAGAATAAATCACTGTCCCGTTTTGTCTCCAGTCGGGGTCTCGAGCAGTAACGGAACATAAAGTGGAACCAGGTTTGTTATTTTCAGTCACATATGTGCTGTACGACTGTTCCTCAAACACAGGTGGGTTGTCGTTGATGTCAGCTACAGATAACTGAACAGTTTTAGAGGAGGACAGAGGTGGAGAGCCCTCGTCAGTGGCGGTGATTGTAATGTTGTAATCAGATACGAGTTCACGGTCCAGTTGTCCTGTTGTCACCAGAGAATAATAGTTTTTAATAGAAGGGACCAATTTAAAAGGGACACCCTGTTGAATGGAGCAGCGGACCTGTCGGTTATTCTCAGAGTCTCTGTCCTGCACGTTAATGATGCCCACCTCTGTACCAGGTGACACGTTCTCAGGTACGGGGTTAGACAGGGATTTCAGGTGAATAACTGGGGCGTTGTCGTTTATGTCCGTAACTTCAATAATTAAGGTTGCATAGGAAACCAATCCCAGACTATCTTTGGCGCTAATTTGCATTTCATAGGAGGATACTTTCTCATAATCAATAATTCCAGCTACTCTCACCTCTCCCGTTTTCGGATGTAAAGAAAATACGTCGCTATTTTCATCTGAAACATGATCAAATCCGTAAGTTATTTCACTATTTAAACCATCATCTGCATCAGTAGCAGTCATTGAGAGAACAATAGTATCTAAAGGAGAGTTTTCAGGCAGACTTGCTTTGTAGACACTCTGGCTAAACACTGGTACATTATCATTAGCATCCAGTACAGTAACACGTATGACCACAGTGCCTGATCTCTGAGGAGATCCACCATCAAAGGCTGTAAGCAACAACACAATCTCGTTTTTCTCTTCCCTGTCCAATTCTTTGTCTAAGAATAGTTCACCGTATTTCCGTCCTCCTCCCTTCGTGTTCACATTTAATTTGAAATGATCATTCTGCTGAAGTGAGTAACCCTGAACAGCATTTTCTCCGATGTCTCCATCGTGTGCTTCTCCCAGCAGAAAACGCGCACCTTTAACTGCCGATTCCTGGATTTCTATTTTAAGGGATTCCTCCTTAAACTGTGGTGAATTGTCGTTAATGTCTTGAACCCGGATATTAATACGGTGCAACTCTAAAGGATTTTCCAGAACAAGTTCCTGTTTTAGAACACACGATGCCTTTTTCGCACAAAGCCCTTCTCTGTCAATCCTTTCTTGTACAATCAGGTTTCCGGTATTGAGGTTAACCCCGCAGTATTGTACGTTGTTATCCTCAGCATCAATACGGGCCTTGCGAGCAGATAACCTGCCCAAATCAAGTCCCAGATCCTTCGCGATATTTCCAATTAAAGATCCACGTTTCATCTCCTCCGGGATAGAGTAGCTCACGTCTCCATTGACGGGGTGGAAAGCAAGAAAAATAAAAGCAAGGCCGCAATGCAGCGCAAATGTGCTGTATCCCATTGTTATGGCGAGGAGTAACACTTACACCTTAAATCGAATGCTGAGTAGCTTAAATAGATCAACGATCCATCTGTGATTTCCTCCAATAAACAACAAAATGTCAGTCACGAAACGGGTTTTCCTAACTGCGGTTCAGCAGCTGAATCAGGCTTTGAATTCGCTGGCACAGAAGGGTGGAGAATGGCTGTGCTTCACGTTTGCTGGTACACACTGACACCATGAGTATTTGTTTAGGTATAGCAAAGCGATGTATTGTTTTTGGTGAATAGTTAAACGGACTTATTAAAGCTATCAATACTTTATTAACTGACCCACTTGAAAAGCACCACGTACAAAACTTTGGGGGGATCGTTTTCCAAACATATTACTAATTATTGTATAATTGAATGCACTGCATCAAAGACAGGGCTATATTTAGGTAATCATGCAAGAATTTTGACATCTCAGGAGATAATAAACAGTTCTCTTCTTGGGCACTTGTATTAACTTCAGGAAAAGCTCAGTAAATTACCTAAATCAAATCAATATCTGGTGAAACCACCTTCAGCCTTTAAACCAGAGTCAATTTATTCTCTAAACTGGCATGCAGTTTTTCAAAATACTTGGCAGGTGAGTTGCTTTTAGGTTCTTGGAAAAATTGTCACACTTTTTCTGTGGATTTAGGCTTTTTCACTTGCTTCTGTCTCCACCTGTAATCACAAACTGACTGACAGCGCTATAGAGGCCTTAACATCTGTTGAAGAAATCCTTGTTCTTCTTGTCAATAAAAATATTTAATTAGGACTCTGAATGTTTGGGAAGTTGACGACATGTTTCAGAGTGAGTTTGGGACAAATGAATTGACAGTTTGTGTTGCATGATTGATAAAGTACTAATTGTAAGAGCCTGGAACTTTTCAAATTTACTGGACATGAAATTTGTTGCTTCAATTCAGCATGTTGACCAACAGAAATAATATTAAACACCTAAACATCAGGAACAGAGTATATTTTTAGATCAAGTGTTTCAAATGATCTGTGCTATTGCTTTGTTATATATTATTTAACTTTGAAGCTTGAACGATTTGAAAAAAGACTGACGTTAATCATACATTGGTTCAGAGTTTACAGCAATATGGCTCATACTAAAACTTGAAAGTTGGAACTGTAAACGAGCATCAAATAAAAAGCTTTGGCATTAAAACATTACTATTTTGCAAGATAATCTATAAAAGATTTATTGCAACATCTTACATTTGACTGCATTCATCTGCATTAATTTTTTGTATTGTAAAGTGTAATAGTACGGTTCACTAATAGACAAAACTAAATCTATGAATCAAACAAACAAACATGAAAAGAAAATTGCATAACATTTTTTTTAGAAGCATATACCATTTTGTCAAAGATGTACTTTAAGTAAAGGCTGCGTGTCACATTCATTTAAAGCGAGGATAATTTTTCAAGTTGTACATAGACGGCCCTCTTAAGAAAGAAAAACTCCAGTACCAATGACAAATAAACACAAAGAATCCATACTGCTCCAATATCACAAATATTATGAATTCAAAATATATTTCTTTGAGAGTTTGATCCAGATTTAATGTGAAAACATCAAAGCATGAAAACCGAAGTATTTTAGTTCAAACAGGATCATTGCCTATTTACAAGAAGAAATTAGGCAAAGGAAAAAGTAAAAACAGCATAATACACAAAGTTAGACTGCCTCTACATACTTTTTACGAGATCAAATGGAAACCCATAGACCAGATAAACAGAGACAAGACAAATGCATGGACCACGTAAACAAAAAGACCAGATAAATCCATAGACCACATAAACACAAAGACCAGATAAACCCATAGACCAGATAAACAAAGACCAGATGACTGCATGGACCAGATAAACTCAAACAACAAACATACCAAATTAAACCAATACACCAGGTTAAGGCAAATACCAGAAAAGAAAGAAGCAGATTCAAATGTCGTCCTTCACCAGAAACACAAAAACAGGGAAAAATGTGTTGAAGATTTCCAAATAATTGATGAAGTCAAGTTATATGAATGTACTGTACGTGTATGATGCACTGTTGTGTTTGCTTGTGTGACTGTGTACCAATTTGTGTTTTTTAGTGTCCAGTGAGGTGGAGGAAATAAGGTGATTTTGAGACTCTTTGAACATTGCTTCAGAAGAAGTTTTGTCTTTACTCAGAGAATCATAATGAAAGAAAAAAAAATAGTTGTATATTTTCTAAATTGTTACTTAAAAATGAGAATAAATCACCAAAAAAATGTAGATGCAAATCTGAAGTTTTTAAACCTATGACATCATGAAGAGTATTGAACGGCCAGAGAACACCACAATGAAGATTCATGCAAACCTAAACAAATACATTTTGAAATTGTGGTGCTAAGGCTTGATAACATATAATAAAGCCGTACCTCAGGAGAACTATCGCCATCTCCAAAGACATCAACAAAGTCTGATGGACTTTTCCTCAATTCTGGCACCTCAGCCAAGTTATAAGAAATAGGTAAATACATGGAACAGGACCATTTTCACGTATTCCACATTTCCAATTTTTTTTTTTTTTTTTTTTTTTTTGTATTTCATAATGACCCGTCATAACTAGGTACCTTGTTACTTCCATAATGAAGCAAAAATTCCTTAGGTTCAAAAGTTAAACTGCAATCCTAAAAATGTCTAAAGTGAGAAGTCAAAGACAGAAGTCAGTTGCTCCTAGATATCAATCACAACCACAATTCAACAGGTTCAGCACCATGGACAGAAACACAAACATCAAACTTCAGCTCAACTCAAACGTTAAAGGGAGAAACGCTGCTGCTGTGGTGACGGACAGACCAGTTCTGTTAAATGGAAACGAAAAAAAACAAGTTTCGCAACCTCCAGTGGAGAGAATGAAAACTAAAAAAAATATTGGAATTTACGATGAACTCTTGATGAATTACAACATTTAAAGTAAGCTTTTATAAAGAAAATGAAATTATAAGCAATGAAGCATGGAGCATCTTGTAACATGAAATTAATTTACAGAAGTTATTTGTCTAATATCGATATTGATAGAGGAAAACCATAAATTATGAAATTATGAAAGTACTGTCTGGTTCATTTAACTGCAAATAGGTAAACGATATGTGACACCTGTTCCTACCTCAGGAGAAGAATCACGATCTCCAAACGCATCAGCAAAGTCTGATGGACGTTTCCTCAGAGTCTGGTCAGCAGGCAGCGTGTTGTCATTGTAAGACGTCACAAACTTAAAGTCACTGGTTCTAGAACCTGTTGTCAGGTAGGCGTCATAGTTGTAAGCGCTGCGTAAAGTTCCTGTGCCGTCAACATCTGCATAATTAGGAGGGAGATAAGCGCTGGGGATGGCAACTGCTCCGTCAAACAACAGTCTGGGCTTTCTCCTGCGACAAAACCTCACACCGAGGATGATGATGATGAAGGTCAGGAAAAAGGTGGACACAGACACCAGCGCGATGATCAGATAAGAGGTCAGTTTGGAATTCTTCTCATCATAAGAAATATCTTTCAGTTCTGGCACCTCAGCCAAGTTATCAGAAATAAGTAAATATATGGAACAAGTGGCAGAGAGAGAGGGCTGTCCGTTATCTTTCACTGACACAATAAGGTTCTGTTTCATGCTGTCAGATTCAGAAATGTCCCGCTGGATCCTGATCTCTCCGCTGTGGACACCAATGGTGAAAAGTCCCGGATCAGTGGATTTGACTATATGATAGGACAGCCAGGCGTTCTGTCCGGAGTCCGCGTCCACCGCTATCACTTTGGACACCAGAGAGCCTCCGTGTGCAGCTTTGGGGATCAGCTCGGTCATGAAGGAGTTGCCCTCCGGGGCGGGGTACAGTATCTGAGGAGAGTTGTCGTTCACATCCGATATGAACACACTGACGGTCACGTTGCTGCTGAGCGGAGGAGAACCGTTGTCTCTGGCCATCACGTGGACTTTAAAACTCCTGAACTGTTCATAATCAAACGACCTCACAGCGTGGATCACCCCCGTGTCTCCGTTAACAGACAGATAGGAGGACACCGGGGCACCGTTCACCTCACCAGGTAACAGAGAATAAATCACTGTACCGTTTTGTCTCCAGTCGGGGTCTCGAGCAGTAACGGAACATAAAGTGGAGCCAGGTTTGTTATTTTCAGTCACATATGTGCTGTACGACTGTTCCTCAAACACAGGTGGGTTGTCGTTGATGTCAGCTACAGATAACTGAACAGTTTTAGAGGAGGACAGAGGTGGAGAGCCCTCGTCAGTGGCAGTGATCGTAATGTTGTAATCAGACACTAGTTCACGGTCCAGTTGTCCTGTGGTCACCAGAGAATAATAGTTTTTAATAGAAGGGACCAATTTAAAAGGGACACCCTGCTGAATGGAGCAGCGGACCTGTCGGTTATTCTCAGAGTCTCTGTCCTGCACGTTAATGATGCCCACCTCTGTACCAGGTGATATGTTCTCAGGTATGGATTTAGAGAGGGATTCCAAGTATATAACTGGGGCATTGTCGTTTAAGTCCATAATATCAATAATTAACGTTGCATATGAGGCTCGTCCCAAACCGTCTTTAGCACTAATCTGCATTTCATAAGATGATTCCTTTTCATAATCAATAGTTCCTGCTACTTTAACTTCTCCTGTTTTGGGGTTCAAAGAGAAAACCTGGTTTTCATCTGAAACATGGTCAATTCCATACGTTACTTCACCATAAATTCCTTCGTCTGCATCAGTAGCACTCACTGAGAGAGCAACAGTATCTAAAGGAGAGTTTTCAGCCAGACTTGCTTTATAGACACTCTGGCTAAACACTGGTACATTATCATTAGCATCCAGTACAGTGACGTGTATGACCACAGTGCCTGATCTCTGAGGAGATCCACCATCAAAGGCTGTAAGCAACAACACAATCTCGTTTTTATCTTCCCTGTCTAATTCTTTGTCTAATACTAGTTCACCATATTTTCGTCCACTGCCCTTTGATTTGATATTTAATTTGAAATGATCATTTTGCTGAAGTGAGTAACCCTGAACAGAATTTTCTCCAATGTCTCCATCATGGGCCTCATCCAGCTGAAAACTTTCACCTTTGTCTGCCGATTCCCGTATTTCAAATTTAAGTGATTCCTCCTTGAATTGTGGTGAATTGTCGTTAATGTCTTGGACGCGGATATTAATACGGTGCAGCTCTAAAGGATTTTCCAGAACAAATTCCTGTTTTAGAACACACGATCCCTTTTTCGCACAAAGCCCTTCTCTGTCAATCCTTTCTTGTACAATCAGGTCTCCGGTATTTAGATTCACACCGCAGTACTTAACACTGCTGTCCTCCGTATTGATACGGGCCTTTCGAGCGGACAGTGTCCCCGAATCAAGTCCCAGATCCTTCGCGATATTTCCAATTACAGATCCGCGTTTCATCTCCTCCGGGATAGAGTAGCTCACGTCTCCATTGACGGAGTGGAAAGCAAAAAAAGCAAAAAAAAACATAGCAAGTCCGCAGTACAGCGCAAATGTGCTGGATCCCATTGTTATGGCGAAGATAACACTTACTGACTGAAAGTATTATAGCTCAAATAAATCAAGATACAACCGTGATTTCGTCCAATACACAAAAAAGGGCACATAGCAGTCATATACAAGACGGTTTTTCCCAATTGCGGTACAACAGCAGAATTGAATTCGTAGACAGAGAAGGGTGGAGAATGGCTGAGCTTTCGCGTTTACTGGTACACACTGACACCATGAGTATTTTCTCAGGTACAACAAGGCGATTAATTATTATTTGGAGCATATTTAAAAACGAATCACTAACTCTTACTGAAGAAAAAACACCAGCTTTGATTTAATAATTGAATCACTTGTAATGGAAAGAAGCACCACTAATATTAAATTCCCCTCTCCCCTACTCGATTCTCTCTTTATCTCAATATGATTAAGTATATTTCGCTATTTTATGACGTGCACACATATTTTTCCAGCTTTTTTCCAGACTTGTAGAGTCACAAATTAATATTCAATTAAAATACAAACTCAAAACGAATGGAGTAGCGCCTTTGTGTGTCTTTTGAATTAAATTGGAAAAAAGAAAACATGTCTACATAAATCTTTACCGTGAGACATAAAAAACAACTGGATTAAGACACACCATCGACAAGAATCAGTAAATGAAAGTAATTCGTTCATGAGCTGTCCTGAAAAACATGTTGTTGAACGAAAACACATTCCGGTTATTTCACTGAAGCGATTTTGGCACCTTTGTTTTTTAAGAACATCAAAGACTAGGTAGATTGTTAAATATAAGATACAACAACAAGTGTCAGGGAAAAATGTAGCGGCAAGATAAACCGTTCCCACAGTGAAACAAAGGAGGCGATGCATTGCTCCTGAAAATGCAGTGCTTGAGCACCAAGGTTCAGCACCAAAGACAGAGACACAAAGGACAAGCTGCAGCTCCACTTTAAAGACACAGAGACAATGATGCTACGACAACTGAAAAAAACAGTTTTAACAAAAGTATTACAAACTTCATAAGCTACGACGAAAGAGGAGGCAAACTGTCAATGTGTGTCGTTAAGAATAACAAACTAATAACCATGCATTTAAGTTTGTAACCACTTGTAACGTATAAAGGGTACACCAAGGGAACTTTATCTTATACTTAAAAAAAAGCATCGTTAGTAAAAGGTGAAAAGAATACTAAAGCTAAACATATTTTGTACATATTAATTTGGGCTATTATCTTGGTCATGAAGTTGTTAACAGGTTAGACAATATGGAACACTTGTTCCTACCTCAGGAGAAGCATCACAATCGCCAAAAACATCAGCAAAATCTGATGGACTTTTCCTCAGAGTCTGGTCAGCAGGCAGCGTGTTTTCATTGTAAGACGTCACAAACTTAAAGTCACTGGTTCTAGAACCTGTTGTCAGGTAGGCGTCATAGTTGTAAGCGCTGCGTAAAGTTCCTGTGCCGTCAACATCTGCGTAATTAGGAGGGAGATAAGCGCTGGGGATGGCAACTGCTCCGTCAAACAACAGTCTGGGCTTTCTCCTGCGACAAAACCTCACACCGAGGATGATGATGATGAAGGTCAGGAAAAAGGTGGACACAGACACCAGCGCGATGATCAGATAAGAGGTCAGTTTGGAATTCTTCTCATCATAAGAAATATCTTTCAGTTCTGGCACCTCAGCCAAGTTATCAGAAATAAGTAAATATATGGAACAGGTGGCAGAGAGAGAGGGCTGTCCGTTATCTTTCACTGACACAATAAGGTTCTGTTTCATGCTGTCAGATTCAGAAATGTCACGCTGGATCATGATCTCTCCACTGTGGACACCAATAGTGAAAAGTCCCGGATCAGTGGATTTGACTATATGATAGGACAGCCAGGCGTTCTGTCCGGAGTCCGCGTCCACAGCTATCACTTTGGACACCAGAGAGCCTCCGTGTGCAGCTTTGGGGACCAGCTCGGTCATGAAGGAGTTGCCCTCCGGGGCGGGGTACAGTATCTGAGGAGAGTTGTCGTTCACATCCGATATGAACACACTGACGGTCACGTTGCTGCTGAGCGGAGGAGAACCGTTGTCTCTGGCCATCACGTGGACTTTAAAACTCCTGAACTGTTCATAATCAAACGACCTCACAGCGTGGATCACCCCCGTGTCTCCGTTAACAGACAGATAGGAGGACACCGGGGCACCGTTCACCTCACCAGGTAACAGAGAATAAATCACTGTACCGTTTTGTCTCCAATCGGGGTCTCGAGCAGTAACGGAACATAAAGTGGAGCCAGGTTTGTTATTTTCAGTCACATATGTGCTGTACGACTGTTCCTCAAACACAGGTGGGTTGTCGTTGATGTCAGCTACAGATAACTGAACAGTTTTAGAGGAGGACAGAGGTGGAGAGCCCTCGTCAGTGGCAGTGATTGTAATGTTGTAATCAGACACTAGTTCACGGTCCAGTTGTCCTGTGGTCACCAGAGAATAATAGTTTTTAATAGAAGGGACCAAATTAAAAGGGACACCCTGCTGAATGGAGCAGCGGACCTGTCGGTTATTCTCAGAGTCTCTGTCCTGCACGTTAATGATTCCCACCTCTGTACCAGGTGACACGTTCTCAGATATGGAATTAGACAGGGATTTTACATATATGACTGGAGCGTTGTCATTCACATCAGTGATATCAATAATGACTTTTGCTTCAGAAGAGAGACCATAGCCATCTTTGGCTTCAACAATCACTTCATATTTCGATCCTTCTTCGTAATCTACGTCACCTGTTACAAGGATTTCTCCTGTTTTCTGATCAAGTGAAAAAAGCTTTTGTGATTTATCAGACAATCGGCTAAATTCATAAGTAACCTCTCCATTCACGCCTTCGTCTGCATCTGATGCACTTACAGTGATAACTGGGGTTTTCAAAGGTGAGTTTTCAGGTAACCTGGCTGAATATACAGCTTCAGTAAACACGGGGGCGTTATCATTAGCATCAAGCACGATGACGTGTATGACTACAGTCCCGGATCTCTGAGGAGATCCACCATCCACAGCTGTGAGCAATAATCTCATTTCCTGCTGCTCCTCTCGGTCTAACTCCTTATCCAAAACCAACTCACCGTATTTACTGCCAACATTTTTCGCCTGACTACTGAACACAAAGTGAGCGTTTTGTTGCAATGTGTAGCTTTGTACGGAATTCTGGCCTATGTCTGCATCTTGTGCTGCATTGATACGATACCGAGCTCCTTTGGCAGCTGACTCTGTAATTTCCAGTTTTATAATATCCTTCGGGAAGATTGGTGCATTGTCGTTTACGTCCTGCACCTGCAACGACAACCGGTGTAACTCCAGCGGATTCTCTAATAGCAGGTCGAATTTTAGAATACACGCTGGCCTTTCTCCACAATGCTCCTCTCTGTCTATTCTTTCCGCAACAAATAAATCTCCGCTTCTCAGGTTAATCCCGACATACTGTCTGTCGCTCCCATCCAAATCAACACGAGCTTTACGAGCAGACAGTTTCCCCAGCTCCAGTCCGAGATCCTTGGCGATATTTCCAATAACAGACCCGTGCTTCAGCTCCTCCTGGACGGAATAGCTCAGGTCTCCGCGTGAGTAATGCACCACAACAAAGAAAAAGACAAAGCCGTAGCTTTGAGGAACGCACCGTCGATTCACCATCGTCAAACAGGACTAGACAAGTGAAAACACGTTAGTTTCAAGCATTAAAAATACTTTTTTCGATCAATCAGTGCTCTCCAACGATTTGTCGCCTATGTTGTAGACTGTGGAGAACACAGTGGTCGATCCCAATAATGGCTGGTATGCAAGGCGGGTAGACCATTCAACTCCTTAGCTGGTCTATAGTGACACCGTGAGTACAAATGATATAGAACAGTTTTGGTG
The DNA here is from genome assembly GCF_022577435.1 of Embiotoca jacksoni. Taxonomy (NCBI): domain Eukaryota; kingdom Metazoa; phylum Chordata; class Actinopteri; family Embiotocidae; genus Embiotoca; species Embiotoca jacksoni. The sequence goes on from NW_027185403.1 coordinate 10,048,568, forward strand.
CAGTGATGTACATTTTCTTAACGTATTATCACATGTTTGCCTTTATGGTTAATTTAAAGTACAAACAAACAAACAATTGAACACATTTTAATATGATTGTTAAAACTGTAATGAGTAATTCTGAGATTATTTTTTAACCTTTTCTTGAGCAAAGTGAATTCCTCAATGACTGTGTGAAAAAGGTTTTGTAAAGAAGATTGTATCCTCAACTGAACTACCTCAAGCATTTTGAAGTGATAACGGCAAAATCATTACCTAAAAGTTAATCAATAGATGGACACGTATTATTTGTGTTAAAAACAAAGTGCTTCCAGATCCTCTAGAAACTATTCTCTTTCCCTCATTGTCTCTCTGTCTCTCTTAGTATCATAAATTAGATTTCAGATGATTTCCTGTTCGTGAAATGTCAACAAAAATGCATCAAGCTTTTCCAAAGACCAATAAAACATTATAAGCAAAAGTAACTGAACATACAAGATATATATAAAAAGAAAAGAAAAAGAAGAGGGCATCAGTCTGTCTTTAATCTGGCTCTTAAGGTACAAAATAGGCATTTGACGTCAACTTTACCTTGGGATTGAAAACAGAAGGGCAATAACAATATTTCTCGCAAATAAATATAGCTCCTGAAAGTAAATTAAAGTAAATCGTTCATGAGATTATTTTCTAAATATCAAAATTCTGTGCAGCTCGCCAACCATTTTCACACCTTCCACATTTTCCACTTGTTTTTTTTTTTTTTTTTTTACCTCAATGAATACGCCTGTCATACCGAGGTACCTTGTTACTTCCAAAATGAAGCAAACATGTCTGGTAAAAAATAAAGTGAAACTGCAATCCTAAAAATGTGAAAGGTGATAAGTCAAAGACAGATGTCAGTTGCTCCTAAATATCAATCACAACCACAATTCAACAGGTTCAGCACCATGGACAGAGACACAAACATCAAACTTCAACTCAACTCAAACGCTAAAGGGAAAAACGATGCTGCTGTGGTAACTGACAGACAAGTTCTGTTAAATGGAAACGAAAAAAACAAGTTTCGCAACCTGCAGTGGAGAGAATGAAAAATGAAAAAAAAGTGGGAATTCACGGTGAAATCTTGATGAACTAACACATTTAATGTGAGTTTTTAGAAAGAAAACGAAATTATAAGCAATGAAGCATGTAGCATCTTGTAACATGAAATTAATGCACAGAAGTTATTTGTCTAATATCGATATTGATAGAGGAAAACCATAAATTATGACATTATGAAAGTACTGTCTGGTTCATTTAACTGCAAATAGGTAAACGATATGTGACACCTGTTCCTACCTCAGGAGAAGAATCACGATCTCCAAACGCATCAGCAAAGTCTGATGGACTTTTCCTCAGAGTCTGGTCAGCAGGCAGCGTGTTGTCATTGTAAGACGTCACACACTTAAAGTCACTGGTTCTAGAACCTGTTGTCAGGTAGGCGTCATAGTTGTAAGCGCTGCGTAAAGTTCCTGTGCCGTCAACATCTGCGTAATTAGGAGGGAGATAAGCGCTGGGGATGGCAACTGCTCCGTCAAACAACAGTCTGGGCTTTCTCCTGCGACAAAACCTCACACCGAGGATGATGATGATGAAGGTCAGAAAAAAGGTGGACACAGACACCAGCGCGATGATCAAATAAGAGGTCAATTTGGAATTCTTCTCATCATGAGAAATATCTTTCAGTTCTGGCACCTCAGCCAAGTTATCAGAAATGAGTAAATACATGGAACAGGTGGCAGAGAGAGAAGGCTGTCCGTTATCTTTCACTGACACAATAAGGTTCTGTTTCATGCTGTCAGATTCAGAAATGTCCCGCCGGGTCCTGATTTCTCCGCTGTGGAGACCAATAGTGAAAAGTCCCGGATCAGTGGATTTGACTATATGATAGGACAGCCAGGCGTTCTGTCCAGAGTCCGCGTCCACAGCTATCACTTTGGACACCAGAGAGCCTCCGTGTGCAGCTTTGGGGACCAGCTCGGTCATGAAGGAGTTGCCCTCCGGGGCGGGGTACAGTATCTGAGGAGAGTTGTCGTTCACATCCGATATGAACACACTGACGGTCACGTTGCTGCTGAGCGGAGGAGAACCGTTGTCTCTGGCCATCACGTGGACTTTAAAACTCCTGAACTGTTCATAATCAAACGACCTCACAGCGTGAATCACCCCCGTGTCTCCGTTAACAGACAGATAGGAGGACACCGGGGCACCGTTCACCTCACCAGGTAACAGAGAATAAATCACTGTACCGTTTTGTCTCCAGTCGGGGTCTCGAGCAGTAACGGAACATAAAGTGGAGCCAGGTTTGTTATTTTCAGTCACATATGTGCTGTACGACTGTTCCTCAAACACAGGTGGGTTGTCGTTGATGTCAGCTACAGATAACTGAACAGTTTTAGAGGAGGACAGAGGTGGAGAGCCCTCGTCAGTGGCGGTGATTGTAATGTTGTAATCAGACACTAGTTCACGGTCCAGTTGTCCTGTGGTCACCAGAGAATAATAGTTTTTAATAGAAGGGACCAACTTAAAAGGGACACCCTGCTGAATGGAGCAGCGGACCTGTCGGTTATTCTCAGAGTCTCTGTCCTGCACGTTAATGATGCCCACCTCTGTACCAGGTGACACGTTTTCAGGTGTGGGGTTAGACAGAGATTTCAGATAAATGACTGGGGCGTTGTCATTTACATCTGTAACGTCTATTATGACTTTGGCATAAGAAGTTAACCCTAAACCATCTTTTGCTGTGACACGGAGCTCAAAAGATGACACAGTTTCAAAATCAACCGTGGTCATTAATTTTATATCACCCGTCTTGTGAGCTATGGTAAATACTGACTTAACATCTTCTGATATGTGACCAAAATCATATGTAACCTCACCATTCAGTCCCTCGTCTGCATCAGCTGCATTCACTGTCAGCACAACAGTACCTACTGGGGAGTTTTCAGGCAGACTGGCTTTATAAACGGCTTGGCTGAACACTGGTACATTATCATTAGCATCCAATACAGTGACGTGTATGACGACTGTACCTGACCTTTGAGGGGGACCACCATCTAAAGCTGCAAGAAGTAGATTGATTTCTTTCAGATTTTCACGGTCGAGCTCCTTGTTAAGGACAAGCTCCACAGAATTAGTTCCAACCCCCAGAATAAAATGTTCATTCTTCTGGAGGTTGTAAGTCTGAACTGAATATTTGCCTATGTCCGCGTCATGTGCTTCTTCGATTGGAAAACGAGCACCCTTAGCGGCAGATTCACTAATATCTATATGGATCAAATCTTTATTAAATTCCGGAGAGTTATCATTTATATCCTGGACATGTAGACTGATTCGGTGCAATTCTAATGGATTCTCTAACATGAGTTCTTGTTTTAAAACGCAGGATGCTTTGTCTCCACAAAGGCCCTCTCTGTCAATCCTCTCGGCAACAGTCAGATCACCGTTACTGAGGTTTATATCACAATAACGTTTGTCGCTTCCATCGGTGTCAATGCGAGCTTTTCGACCAGATAGTTTGTTTGTTTCGAGACCCAAGTCTTTGGCGATATTTCCGATCACGGATCCGCGTCGCATTTCCTCTGGAAAAGAATAGCTTATGTCTCCATTGGCAAAATGTAAAGAAAAGAGCAATAAAGCAACGACACAGCTTTTAAATCCCAATCCCATGACAGCCATCGTGACAAGTGAATGTGTCCTCGTCAATGCGTATAGGAATACAGCCAAAATAAAAGAAGAATTTAAACCAAAATGGGCACAATCCAAGATCACCTCTACGCCTCTCTCGACGTCCAACTGCAGCACATTGAGTCAGGTTTGTCGACAGCTTTGTGCGGATAGAACCACACAATCTCTTGCAGCTGGTGCATAGCGACATCGTGAGTCTACTCTAGAAATTTCACATAGTTCACCTGCAGCAGGTCAAGCCGCACACTCTTGAACAGAAACATCGATGGAGAGAAAATGTATTTAAAACGAAAATTATATATTGAAATGTCTTCAGACATGTGGAGAGGGTTAAACACAAAGATCACGTCTAAAACATGGTTTCACTCGGGCACTGCACACTAAGCACTGCTTTATATGACGACTTAAATCGCTGTGCATTTATGTCATTGTCTTAAAATTAAATGTATTTTAAATTTAACGTTTAAATCGTTGTGGTTAAATATTTTTTTAAAAAGGTATGGCATCTGTTCACAACAAATGTTTAGGAGCTTATAATATACGACATAATCGTACGAATACGAATTATGAAAAGTGCTAATACAGAGAAATGACCAATTAGATTTAGTAAATAATGGGAGGACTGGTTTTGGTTTTAAGATACATGTGAAATTATTCTGAGCTCACATTTCATTACTGTATGGAGAGAAACCAGCAGGTTACCGAGGGCGCAATGTTTGCTTTGTTCGCAAGAAGCAAATAACATTGGTCAGTTCCATTAAAACCTTCCAGAGTATGAACAAGATTCAACAGGCAAGCCAAAGTGTGAGACTTAAAAGGGACACCAAACACCACCAAAAGGATTAAAAAAAAAGAATTAGAAAAAGGGGATTTGTGATCTAACACTCTGCTGTGGATGGGTATAGCCTAAAATAACACAGCGTAAGGATCGAGATTTTGCTACCCGTCAGACTACTCAAATTTTAAAACATATATACTTGAAGAAGATGTATGACAGATGAACAACCAGACTCTTAAAAGTAGGTCATAGCATGACTTACAAGATCCATGTTCTTTCCAGTAAACAATTAAAGAGTCTGTCTGAACGGACTTAAACACAATAAGAATATCTAAGAATATGAGCCACGTGTAAATCACCCCCCGCACTCCCCCACCACACACGTCAAATCAAAATTACAGTTTGCATCATTAAAAAAAAAAGCAGATTTGACTGGTTAATAATTCCTGCAAAGATGCTGGCAATGGCTGAATGTTCTGTGAGAATCAAATTAACTGGAAGCAAATACATGTTTCAAGAATAAAAATCCACCAGAAACAATTCCCCGAAGTGTGTCAAGAATGGCTAAGGGCAGCCCTAGAGGTAGCTAATGGCAACTGCATAATGTGCGCAACAGTCAAAACATAGCCAGCACTGATCAAGAAATTGAGGTTGGTATCAGGATTGTGTGAAAATTCGTTTTCTATATTTTTAAAAGGTTATTTCCCAACTTCACAATGAAAATCAAATATAGTACAAAAGCGAGTATAGCAGGTTTTTCTGATGAAGGAATGGTTCAAATATTTGATGCGCTTACCTCAGGAGAGGCATCACCATCTCCAAATACGTCAGCAAAGTCTGATGGACTTTTCCTCAGAGTCTGGTCAGCAGGCAGCGTGTTGTCATTGTAAGACGTCACAAACTTAAAGTCACTGGTTCTGGAACCTGTTGTCAGGTAGGCGTCATAGTTGTAAGCGCTGCGTAAAGTTCCTGTGCCGTCAACATCTGCGTAATTAGGAGGGAGATAAGCGCTGGGGATGGCAACTGCTCCGTCAAACAACAGTCTGGGCTTTCTCCTGCGACAAAACCTCACACCGAGGATGATGATGATGAAGGTCAGAAAAAAGGTGGACACAGACACCAGCGCGATGATCAGGTAAGAGGTCAATTTAGAGTTCTTCTCATCGTAAGAAATATCTTTCAGTTCTGGCACCTCAGCCAAGTTATCAGAAATAAGTAAATACATGGAACAGGTGGCAGAGAGAGAGGGCTGTCCGTTATCTTTCACTGACACAATAAGGTTCTGTTTCATGCTGTCAGATTCAGAAATGTCCCGCTGGATCCTGATCTCTCCGCTGTGGACACCAATAGTGAAAAGTCCCGGATCAGTGGATTTGACTATATGATAGGACAGCCAGGCGTTCTGTCCGGAGTCCGCGTCCACCGCTATCACTTTGGACACCAGAGAGCCTCCGTGTGCAGCTTTGGGGACCAGCTCGGTCATGAAGGAGTTGCCCTCCGGGGCGGGGTACAGTATCTGAGGAGAGTTGTCGTTCACATCCGATATGAAAACACTGACGGTCACGTTGCTGCTGAGCGGAGGAGAACCGTTGTCTCTGGCCATCACGTGGACTTTAAAACTCCTGAACTGTTCATAATCAAACGACCTCACAGCGTGGATCACCCCCGTGTCTCCGTTAACAGACAGATAGGAGGACACCGGGGCACCGTTCACCTCACCAGGTAACAGAGAATAAATCACTGTACCGTTTTGTCTCCAGTCGGGGTCTCCAGCAGTAACGGAACATAAAGTGGAGCCAGGTTTGTTATTTTCAGTCACATATGTGCTGTACGACTGTTCCTCAAACACAGGTGGGTTGTCGTTGATGTCAGCTACAGATAACTGAACAGTTTTAGAGGAGGACAGAGGTGGAGAGCCCTCGTCAGTGGCGGTGATTGTAATGTTGTAATCAGACACTAGTTCACGGTCCAGTTGTCCTGTGGTCACCAGAGAATAATAGTTTTTAATAGAAGGAACCAATTTAAAAGGGACACCCTGCTGAATGGAGCAGCGGACCTGTCGGTTATTCTCAGAGTCTCTGTCCTGCACGTTAATGATGCCCACCTCTGTACCAGGAGACACGTTCTCAGGTATGGGGTTAGACAGGGATTTCAAACTGATTGCTGGTGGATTGTCATTGACATCCGATACATCTATAATTACTGTACAATATGAGGTCAGACCAGGTCCGTCTTTTGCTCTTATTCGTAGTTCAATTGAAGTCTCCGTTTCATAATCAATAGAACCAATTACTTTTATCTCCCCTGTCTTATGATCAAGTGAGAACAAAGAGACATGATCATCAGATACATGATCAAAATTATATGTAATATCCCCATTAGGTCCCGTGTCTGCATCAGTAGCGCTCACTGTAACCACTACAGTGTCTAAAGGAGAGTTTTCGGGCAGACTGGCTTTATAAACGGCCTGACTGAAAACTGGGGCGTTATCATTAGCATCCAGTACAGTGACGTGTATGATGGCGGTACCCGATCTCTGAGGTGATCCCCCATCTAAAGCTGTAAGCACCAATTTCAGTTCTTTCTCTTTCTCTCGGTCTAATTCTTTTACCAAAACTAGTTCGGAGTGTTTCCGTCCATTCACCTCTGTATCCACATTAATGGTGAAATGCTCATTGTTTTGTACATTGTAGCGTTGTACAGCATTTGTACCGATATCTGCATCATGGGCTTCAGTCAGTAAGAATCTAGCTCCCTTAACGGCTGATTCTCTTATTTCAAATGAAATCAAGTCCTCACTAAACTCGGGGGTGTTGTCGTTTATATCCTGCACATGAATACTGATGCGCTGGAGCTCCAAAGGGTTTTCCAAAACAAGCTCCTCTTTTAAAATGCAGGTCGCCTTCTTACCACAAAGACTTTCCCTGTCGATCCTGTCGGTAACAATCAAATCTCCAGTGCTCAGATTGATATCACAATACCTTTTATCATTCCTGTCTGTGTCAATGCGAGCTTTACGCGATGAAAGTGTGGCAGTCCCGAGGCCGAGATCTTTGGCTATATTTCCAATCACAGAGCCGCGTTTCATCTCCTCTGCGACAGAGTAGCTCACATCTCCATACGCGAAATGCAGGCTGATGAAAAGGAAAACCACACAATAGCGATTGATGGAAAATCGTCTGTACACTTTAGTCCCCATGGTCGGCCAGACTTTCATCTCTCCCTTGCAAAAGACGGTTGTATTCCTCCTTGTCGATAAATAACCGACTATAATCCCAATGTTGGCCTTTTGTAACGTCCTGCAGCCAGAGACACACCGCACCACAATAACGCTTTTCAATGGTGGAAAAGAATGGATGAAGCGATGCACACTTTCTTACTTTGTTGATGCACAGTGACACCAAGAGTTTCAATGAGTTATAGCAGTGAAAACTCAAACAAGCTGGCAACATCACAGGCTCTATCAAGGAGCAACTTTTTGTTTTTCAGTCACGATTTGATTATTACAAGGACGCTGTGATATTTAATAGTTATCATTACAAATGGCCAAGCGTCTGTTGTAATTGCCTTTCCTACTGTGTGTGAATGCCTTCTCTGTAGAGGCTGCAGTGTTATTTGACTACTGAATATTTTTTTTCTGCATAGCATTCATAAGCCATCTGTAAAACAAATGTATGTCAGACGGCAAAACACACTCGTCCACAACTCAACGCTATTTGATTATTTCTTAAACATGTGAATCGTCTATCACAACTGAAATGTTGTACAGACACTGAGATTAAATGAAAATACAACACATCTTTGTGTCATAAAGCAAAGCTGAATCGAATAAGGTTAAATAACAATGACACACAATACACAGCATTAATTATCAACTATATCTTCTAAAAAGACTTTAAGTGAGACCAGTATGACCCATCTCTGCATCATAGAAAAAAACAGAGCAGTGCTTGGCAGTTAATTAAGGGAAAAACATGAAAATATTACTGCAGTGTTTTTAGGATGGAAAGATTTTTTTTTTAAGCATTTGCATATTCAAACAGTGATAGATGTGATTAAGAAAACATTTCATTATTTCTTGCACAGTCCATCAAAAATACCAAATCAATTATTACAAGTGATACCCAACATACTCATTTAATTGTTGAAGAATACTGCCTATAATTTATCCCATTGAAATTGTTAAACAGCCCACCTTAAACTAAAAACACAAATATAATCATCCACTATCACACTCATTATACTGCCAGTCTATATTTAAAGTTACACCAAATAAAAGTCTTAATCTATAAGAGGACAACAACTTTCACTTCCAAGTGTATGTTCAAGCAAAGACCTTCTGAATGAACCTCATCTTGTAACACATACATGCATTTTCAAAGACAGCAACTTCCAAGCTAAAAAAAAAAAAATTCCTGCACAGTGAGTACATGCATGAGAAACAAGCAAGCTCAGGTCCCTTACCATGAGGTAACTACTGCATATTCCAAAGAAACAACAAACACTTTCCCATGCAATGCTTGACAAACTGATGTAAATCCCCAAAGCACTGAACAACAAAAAAAAAATGTCTGCAGGTCATGAAAACAGGCTGGCTATGATGGAAATCCCCAACTCAATGATAAAATGAATGTATAAATGCCAGTGATGATTAAAATTTTCCTAATGGACAACATATTGGTGTAACAACAGAATGTCAGAGTTGATCAAATACTGTATGAACTGAAGCCATTAGTTTGACAGCATAGCCCTTCAGTAAATTATACTTAATTGTTGCCTCAGCACAAAGAGCTTCATTTATACAGTCAAAGTTATTTTCCAAGAAAAAAAAAAAAAAAACAATTGTGACAAATGCTTAGAAATTGTAAAATCGAAATAAAAAACTTGACAAGTTTACGTTGTGGTCATATTTTGAACAACAGTTTACCTTGTCCTAGATATTCGAGCAATCACCACCAAAAGTGTGGTAAGCAGGAACATAAGTCTTAAAATCCCAAATTTGAAAAGTTTTGATGTGTTGCTTTTAATTTGTTGACTCTGAGTGAAAAATATACAAGAATAGGAGCAGGGCACAATCAGGAATAGGGCTCCCACACTCTAAATGTTTATATCATAAAAGTATGACAGACAAACAAATGTACCGACAGTCCAAATGCAATCTACTTTCATGACTACAACTATTTGAATAATCAGAAAATATAACTATTTTCCCCAAAAAAGAGACTGACGATACCATACAGCTGTTGCTCCTATACTTTACTTCATCTTTACTTCTCATCCAGTATGTATTCAATCTCATGCATCACTTGGTTAAACATTAAGTGTTAACCTAACATATTTCAAAACCCAAATAACTTATTTTTGCTCAACTGTGAAAGTTAACAAAAGAGTTAACTTTTTGTTATTCCTATTAAGTAAAAGAAAAAGAGAGATATTGGAGACTGCAAACAAAGTCAGCCAATACTACTGATTAAGTGACAAAAAAAGAGCAGTCAATTTTCAAAAAAATTTCACAATTTTATACAACTGCAGTAAGAAGGTTGACATTTAAATGCTGGGTAGTCACAGAACTTAAAAGTTTAAATGTAAGGGGTTTTAAGTTGGAATGGCTTAATCAAACTAGCAATGCCTTTATATGACAGCTGATTAAAAAACCTGCTATGGCATGAAGTAGAACATGTAAAAAACACAATTTGTGAAGACATTGCCCAGTTTACGTAATGGTGCATGAAGTACAGCCGCTTCAATTATTCGGCCACTGATTAATCAGAACTTAAAACTGTAACTGCATGTTTACAACAAAGCTACTATTCGTTGCATTTTGCAAGTTTCAACATAGATACTGATGCGTTATGAAAGAGAATTACCTCAAGAATATGCAGATGCAACTGCACAGATGACTACAGTATTGTAAGTATTTGGGATTAAGCAACAGTATTGCTTCTAATCAATAATGAGCAGAAAAGTAAAATTTAGGAAAGATTTAGGAAAGTACAATGAATAAATAAATAGAGATGATAAATATAGAAGCTGTATATTAAAAATTAAAAAAAAAATTGAACAGTTATATCACTGCTATGTAAGTACAGAACTGGTCTGCCCAAAGTAGGTCAAACAAACTTGAATAAACTTGAACTGAAACAAGACTGATAAATATATGGCAAAGTATCCAAAATCCGCATCATAACATGTGATCTTATTAGCAGCAATGAACAACAGCAAAGTCCCTGTGGAATAAGGCTACGGTACACCAGGGACCATCTATGTCTCCAAATGGTAACTGCAATTTTCCAGTTCAATTAAAAATAAAAAACAAATTTAAAAAAAAAGTGGATTGTGCAAAATCACAAAAGCATGACAGGTGCCTACCTCGAGGGCCTCCTCTGACTGGCCAAATGCGTCAGCAAAGTCTGATGGACTTTTCCTCAGAGTCTGGTCAGCAGGCAGCGTGTTGTCATTGTAAGACGTCACAAACTTAAAGTCACTGGTTCTGGAACCTGTTGTCAGGTACGCGTCATAGTTGTAAGCGCTGCGTAAAGTTCCTGTGCCGTCAACATCTGCGTAATTAGGAGGGAGATAAGCGCTGGGGATGGCAACTGCTCCGTCAAACAACAGTCTGGGCTTTCTCCTGCGACAAAACCTCACACCGAGGATGATGATGATGAAGGTCAGAAAAAAGGTGGACACAGACACCAGCGCGATGATCAGATAAGAAGTCAGTTTGGAATTCTTCTCATCGTAAGAAATATCTTTCAGTTCTGGCACCTCAGCCAAGTTATCAGAAATAAGTAAATACATGGAACAGGTGGCAGAGAGAGAGGGCTGTCCGTTATCTTTCACTGACACAATAAGGTTCTGTTTCATGCTGTCAGATTCAGAAATGTCCCGCTGGGTCCTGATCTCTCCGCTGTGGAGACCAATAATGAAAAGTCCCGGATCAGTGGATTTGACTATATGATAGGACAGCCAGGCGTTCTGTCCGGAGTCCGCGTCCACCGCTATCACTTTGGACACCAGAGAGCCTCCGTGTGCAGCTTTGGGGATCAGCTCGGTCATGAAGGAGTTGCCCTCCGGGGCGGGGTACAGTATCTGAGGAGAGTTGTCGTTCACATCCGATATGAACACACTGACGGTCACGTTGCTGCTGAGCGGAGGAGAACCGTTGTCTCTGGCCATCACGTGGACTTTAAAACTCCTGAACTGTTCATAATCAAACGACCTCACAGCGTGGATCACCCCCGTGTCTCCGTTAACAGACAGATAGGAGGACACCGGGGCACCGTTCACCTCACCAGGTAACAGAGAATAAATCACTGTCCCGTTTTGTCTCCAGTCGGGGTCTCGAGCAGTAACGGAACATAAAGTGGAGCCAGGTTTGTTATTTTCAGTCACATATGTGCTGTACGACTGTTCCTCAAACACAGGTGGGTTGTCGTTGATGTCAGCTACAGATAACTGAACAGTTTTAGAGGAGGACAGAGGTGGAGAGCCTTCGTCAGTGGCGGTGATTGTAATGTTGTAATCAGACACTAGTTCACGGTCCAGTTGTCCTGTGGTCACCAGAGAATAATAGTTTTTAATAGAAGGGACCAACTTAAAAGGGACACCCTGCTGAATGGAGCAGCGGACCTGTTGGTTATTGCCCGAGTCTGCATCCTGAACATTAATGATGCCCACCTCTGTACCAGGTGACACGCTCTCAGGTACGGGGTTTGCTAATGAATTCATGTTAATTATTGGGGCATTGTCATTAACGTCAGTTATATCTATTACTACTTTTGCTTCTGTGGAAAGGCCATATCCATCCTTCCCCTCAATTAGCAATTCGAATTTTGATTCTTCTTCGTGGTCAATATTTTTTTCGACTGTAATTTCACCAGTTAATTCATTTAATGAAAATATTTGTTTTGCGATATCACTTATTCCACTGAATTCATATGTTACTTTACCATTGACGCCTTCATCTGCATCAGTAGCACTAACCGTCACTACTACAGTCTCTAAAGGAGAGTTTTCAGGTACAGTGGCCTGATAGACGCCTTGGCTGAACACCGGGGCGTTATCGTTAGCGTCCAGTACAATGATGTTAATGACTGCAGTGCCTGATTTTTGAGGATTACCGCCATCGACGGCTGTCAGCATTAAAGCCACTTCTTGCTGTTCTTCACGATCTAATTCTTTATCTAAAACTATCTCACTGTATTTTGTACCAACAGAATTGGTGAGGACATTTAGAACAAAATAATTGTTGTTTTGCAAAATATAATTTTGAACAGCGTTTTGTCCAATGTCTGCATCGCGTGCCGCATTTATTCTATAGTGAGACCCTTTGGGAGCTGATTCGCGTATTTCCAGTTTAACAGCATCCTTAACAAAAACTGGTGGATTGTCATTAATATCCTGAATTTGCAAAGATATCCGGTGAGATTCGAGCGGGTTCTCAAGTACCAGCTCAAATTTTAAATGGCATGAGATCTTTGCTCCGCAAAGCTCCTCTCGATTGATCCGATCCGCAACAACCAGTTCCCCGGTATCAGCATCTATCTCGCAATAATGTTTACGGTTTCCCTCGAGTACAATTCGAGCCTTCCGAGGTGAAAGTCTGCTTACTTGAAGCCCGAGATCCTTGGCTATGTTTCCGATCACTGATCCGCGTTTCATTTCCTCCGCAAAAGAATAGCTCACATCACCGTAAGACAGCTGTAATCCTAAAAGCCAAAAAAGTGAGCCGCAAACAAGCTTCACTGTAAATCCAATGTAGGCCATCCTTCAGTAATCGAAATGAACCACACAAAAAGGACGTGATCACAATCCTCAAGAACAGAGGAATATCTCAGTCATTCAAGACAAATGGTGTGGTAACAAACAATGAACAGCAAAAATGTGGGTGGACACGTCTGAAGGTCTCATATGGACTATATTTCAGTTTTCGACTGGTAGACAGCGACACTCACAGCATGTCCGGAAGATCGCAAACTACAATCCCTCAGCAAGTTAATACAGAGCATGCAACTTAGTTTATGAGAGCCCACAGACAGACATGTTGTATTGAATTGTATAACGTTATTTCAACAAAATGTGTAACTTATATATGTATGAGGTCAAAAACTATAAGAAAAGCCATACAGAATACTTCAACTTGACATAACATCCCTCAAAATGCAGCCTAAAACATTATATAAAGCTGAATGCACACTTCTCCTGCAAATTAATAAAACAGTATGAGGCACAAAGGCAGAAAGTCATGACTGTACGGTCAAAGTGCATTGCAAAATGTTTTTTGTCTATCACTGTATGAATAAAAATCGAGAATGGTGTCCAAAAGTAGAAAACTGAACGATTTCTTCAAAGATAAAGCTGTTTCACAAAAAGAAAACACCAAATGGATGTAAATGGTATAGAAATAGAAATCTTTAAATTTTTTCTGTAGTTATGCAAAAGGTTTGTTTCATTAACAATAAGATTTCAAACAAAATAGTGTCACGATAAGTTTCAGAGATATTTGCTGTGATCAGGACCATGGATAGCGACAGATTATACAATTAATGTGACAATTTGCCCTTCTAAACATTGTAAATACAGCTATTAAAACTATTTTTCATCTGATGCACTTCAGAAACATTCAGCAGACTCTCATACTTTAATCTCAGTCTGCTCAGAGGGTAGCGTGTTGTCATTGTACGATGTCATACATTTACCCTAAATGATAAAGTTTGGCCTCTGAAGCGTGTATAACACAGATTACTTTATATTGGATGTCTTACCTGGAAAGAATCGTCAGAGTCCTCAAAACCCTCGAGAAAGTCTGTTTGACTCAAGTATGCATCAATCTTAAATTTGTCAGTAAATGATATTAATTCGAAATGTAAAACATGAAATAAAATGTGTGAAATTCAAGGCCAAAATACATTTCTTATATCTGTTAACACGAGTCACGATTGATTATTCGATGCACAACACTGTCAAACAAGTAACTGGAAAATATATTAAAATACTTGTGAATAAGTCAAATTAATCCTACCTCTGGAGATCCATCTGACTCTCCAAAGACATCAGCAAAGTCTGATGGACTCTTCCTCAGAGTCTGGTCAGCAGGCAGCGTGTTGTCATTGTAAGACGTCACAAACTTAAAGTCACTGGTTCTAGAACCTGTTGTCAGGTAGGCGTCATAGTTGTAAGCGCTGCGTAAAGTTCCTGTGCCGTCAACATCTGCGTAATTAGGAGGGAGATAAGCGCTGGGGATGGCAACTGCTCCATCAAACAACAGTCTGGGCTTCCTCCTGCGACAAAACCTCACACCGAGGATGATGATGATGAAGGTCAGAAAAAAGGTGGACACAGACACCAGCGCGATGATCAGGTAAGAGGTCAGTTTGGAATTCTTCTCATCGTAAGAAATATCTTTCAGTTCTGGCACCTCAGCCAAGTTATCAGAAATAAGTAAATACATGGAACAGGTGGCAGAGAGAGAGGGCTGTCCGTTATCTTTCACTGACACAATAAGGTTCTGTTTCATGCTGTCAGATTCAGAAATGTCCCGCTGGATCCTGATCTCTCCGCTGTGGACACCAATACTGAAAAGTCCCGGATCAGTGGATTTGACTATATGATAGGACAGCCAGGCGTTCTGTCCGGAGTCCGCGTCCACAGCTATCACTTTGGACACCAGAGAGCCTCCGTGTGCAGCTTTGGGGACCAGCTCGGTCATGAAGGAGTTGCCCTCCGGGGCGGGGTACAGTATCTGAGGAGAGTTGTCGTTCACATCCGATATGAACACACTGACGGTCACGTTGCTGCTGAGCGGAGGAGAACCGTTGTCTCTGGCCATCACGTGGACTTTAAAACTCCTGAACTGTTCATAATCAAACGACCTCACAGCGTGGATCACCCCCGTGTCTCCGTTAACAGACAGATAGGAGGACACCGGGGCACCGTTCACCTCACCAGGTAACAGAGAATAAATCACTGTACCGTTTTGTCTCCAGTCGGGGTCTCGAGCAGTAACGGAACATAAAGTGGAGCCAGGTTTGTTATTTTCAGTCACATATGTGCTGTACGACTGTTCCTCAAACACAGGTGGGTTGTCGTTGATGTCAGCTACAGATAACTGAACAGTTTTAGAGGAGAACAGAGGTGGAGAGCCCTCGTCAGTGGCGGTGATTGTAATGTTGTAATCAGACACTAGTTCACGGTCCAGTTGTCCTGTGGTCACCAGAGAATAATAGTTTTTAATAGAAGGAACCAATTTAAAAGGGACACCCTGCTGGATGGAGCAGCGGACCTGTCGGTTATTTTCAGAGTCTCTATCCTGCACGTTAATGATGCCCACCTCTGTACCAGGTGACACGTTCTCAGGTATGGTGTTCATCATAGATTTCATATATATGACTGGAGCATTGTCATTAACATCAGTGATATCAATCATTACTTTAGCATCAGATGAAAGTCCGTAACCATCTTTGGCATCAATGCGCATTTCATACTTTGAGTTGCTCTCGAAATCAAGTGCTCCTTTGACTTTTATCTCCCCAGTTTTACCGTTCAGTGAGAACACCTTTTTAGCCCTTTCTGAAATGCGACTAAATTCATATGTCACCTCTCCATTTGCTCCCTCGTCTGCGTCAGTGGCACTTACAGTTAGGACTACAGTATCAACATTAGAAGTTTCAGGTAGACTGGCTTTGTAAACGGCCTGATCAAACACAGGCGCGTTATCATTAGCATCCAGCACCGTCACGTGAATAATGGCAGTTCCTGATCTCTGTGGATCCCCACCATCAACTGCAGTGAGCACGAAATTTAAATCATGTTCTTTTTCGCGATCTAGCTCTTTGTCTAACACCAACTCGACGTTCTTAGATCCATCAGCGTCGTCTCGAAAAGATAAAATAAAATTGTCATTCTTTTGTAAATTATATTGTTTAACTGTATTTTGTCCAATGTCGAGGTCGTGTGCTTCGTTGACACGATATCGAGCTCCTCTACTGGCTGATTCTGTTATTTCCAATTTAACTGCATCTTTTGGAAAAACGGGTGAATTGTCATTTACATCTTGAATAAGCAGCGAAATGCGGTGTAGCTCCAAAGGGCTCTCTAGGACTAATTCAAATTTAAGCATGCACGAAACCTTCTCCCCGCACAGCTCCTCTCTGTCGATCCTTTCCCTGATGACAAAATTCCCTGTTTTTAGATCAATAGCGCAGTAATGCTGGTCGTTTTCTTCTGTATCAATGCGGGCTTTACGAGTGAACAATTCCCCTATTTCCAATCCGAGATCCTTGGCAATATTTCCAACAACGGATCCGGGCCTCATCTCCTCCGGTACAGAATAGCTGAGGTCTGCAGTGGTGATATGGACAAAGAAAGAACATCCAAAGACAAAAAACAGAAACGATTGTCCGTTAAAGCCCATTGTTTATCCCGAGAAGATACAGATACGCAAGTGTCCCTTCTGCTGAGAAAATCCCAGAACAATTGTAAAAGAATCAAGGCACACCGCTTATACAACAATAGCCGCTCTGCTTTTAATGCAATTCCTGCTTCTTTTTTTTTGTGGGTGGAGAGAGTAACCTCCTCATATCTGCAAGTGAGCAGCGACGCCGTGAGTGTATTTGGAATATTACAAATGACTATGAACCCAGTACGAGATGCCAGATCGGCTGCCACGACCACCACTGCAGTGTCATATTTGAATATCTATTCACAAGTGAAATTATTGTACGTGGTCAATTGCACAAAAATATAAAGACGTTCAGCACTATGGACAGCGATTAAACGGTGAGAAGACCAACAATGTTCACCCTCTAACATCTCCTGCATTCACAAAAAAATAAGAAACTGATCTCCGAACATAAAATAATTTGATTCTTACATTGTAAGATTAAAAAAAAAAGTATTGCAACATTTCTGATTTGACAAATGTAACCACTCGTTTTAAATTAATAACAATGCCGCCATATACATGGAACCTAATTTACATTGGGAATCCTATAACAGTAGATCGTCATTAACTACGGGCCACATCAATATGCTTTGTAATCTCCATAGAACAAAGTGTTTAATTTTACATGAACTAAGGATATTTGAAACGTTGTCAAAGCTGAAAATAAACATCACCTTTACAAAAGTTGCCTCCAATGTATTAAAATGACTTGATGATTTTGTTCGTCGATTAAGCACATGTTTGGTCAGCTTGTGTTTCTAATGAATACTACACACACGTGGAAACTCTGTCTACCGCTATCTTAAACATTGATGCAATGACAGGAACGACTAATGTTTCATCCAAACGTGATCGAGAAAATAGAGATGCAAACACAGGTGTCCTGCAAACACGGATTGTTTTGTGTGCAGGTAAAAGAAGTAGACATTGAAAAAACAACAACAACAACAATACAGTCGGTTTTTAGGCTTCATTTCAAGGAGTTGTGTAGACGGTTCTAATCACACACTAATATACAGTCACATATATGAGAAAAAATAAGACAGGCTTTCCGCCGGGAAAATTCAATTTGTGTTGATAACTCAGCGATTGTTTCATTTCAAAGAGTTATTTCCTAGAAATGGTATTAAACCATCATCAAGTATTGGCAGGGAAGTTTGACAGCCAAGAAAAATAGCAAACCTGCAAAAGGGTAGCAATAACTAAGGAAAGTTGGAAAAGGAAACAACAGTCAAGTCTCAGTCATGTCCTCCACATCATAAACAGAGAGGTACATGCCAAAAAAGGAATATCATGAAAGTGCATGGCAAGGTATAAACCTACCCATGGCTTAAATGACTTGATGCATATGTACCACTGAATGGTCAAATTCAACGCTGCATTAAACACGGAATGTATGTAGCTTACCTCTGGAGACTCATCCGTCAGGCCAAACACTTCAGCAAAGTCAGTTGGACTTTTCCTCAGAGTCTGGTCAGCAGGCAGAGTGTTGTCATTGTAAGACGTCACAAACTTAAAGTCACTGGTTCTAGAACCTGTTGTCAGGTAGGCGTCATAGTTGTAAGCGCTGCGTAAAGTTCCTGTGCCGTCAACATCTGCGTAATTAGGAGGGAGATAAGCGCTGGGGATGGCAACTGCTCCGTCAAACAACAGTCTGGGCTTCCTCCTGCGACAAAACCTCACACCGAGGATGATGATGATGAAGGTCAGAAAAAAGGTGGATACAGACACCAGCGCGATGATCAGGTAAGAGGTCAATTTAGAGTTCTTCTCATCGTAAGAAATATCTTTCAGTTCTGGCACCTCAGCCAAGTTATCAGAAATGAGTAAATATATGGAACAGGTGGCAGAGAGAGAGGGCTGTCCGTTATCTTTCACTGACACAATAAGGTTCTGTTTCATGCTGTCAGATTCAGAAATGTCCCGCTGGATCCTGATCTCTCCGCTGTGGACACCAATACTGAAAAGTCCCGGATCAGTGGATTTGACTATATGATAGGACAGCCAGGCGTTCTGTCCGGAGTCCGCGTCCACCGCTATCACTTTGGACACCAGAGAGCCTCCGTGTGCAGATTTGGGGATCAGCTCGGTCATGAAGGAGTTACCCTCCGGGGCGGGGTACAGTATCTGAGGAGAGTTGTCGTTCACATCCGATATGAACACACTGACGGTCACGTTGCTGCTGAGCGGAGGAGAACCGTTGTCTCTGGCCATCACGTGGACTTTAAAACTCCTGAACTGTTCATAATCAAACGACCTCACAGCGTGGATCACCCCCGTGTCTCCGTTAACAGACAGATAGGAGGACACCGGGGCACCGTTCACCTCACCAGGTAACAGAGAATAAATCACTGTCCCGTTTTGTCTCCAGTCGGGGTCTCGAGCAGTAACGGAACATAAAGTGGAGCCAGGTTTGTTATTTTCAGTCACATATGTGCTGTACGACTGTTCCTCAAACACAGGTGGGTTGTCGTTGATGTCAGCTACAGATAACTGAACAGTTTTAGAGGAGGACAGAGGTGGAGAGCCCTCGTCAGTGGCAGTGATTGTAATGTTGTAATCAGACACTAATTCACGGTCCAGTTGTCCTGTGGTCACCAGAGAATAATAGTTTTTAATAGACGGGACCAACTTAAAAGGGACACCCTGCTGAATGGAGCAGCGGACGTGTCCGTTATTTTCAGAGTCTCTGTCCTGCACGTTAATGATGCCTACCTCTGTATCAGGTGACAAGTTCTCGGGTATGGGGTTATTCAGCGATTTTAGGCTAATTCCAGGAGGGTTGTCATTAACATCGGACAGCTCAATTATCACTTTGGAATCTGAGGTGAGGCCATATCCATCTTTAGCATCCACCCGCATTTCATACACTGATGCTTCTTCAAAATCCAAAGGTCCTATTACTTTCATTTCTCCAGTGGTGTGATTTAGAGCAAACACTCTTCTACCAGTTTCTGAAATACGACTCAACTCAAAAGTCACAGCACCATTTAGACCTTCATCTGCATCAGTTGCATCCACTTTAACCACTACAGTATCTAGAGGAGAATTCTCAGGAATAATTGCTTTATATACGGCCTGGCTGAACACTGGCGCGTTGTCATTAGCATCCAGGACAGTCACATGCACCGTTGCAGTGCCAGTTCTTCTCGGAGTGCCTCCGTCTAGTGCAGTGAGCAGTAATCTCAATTCCCGCTGTTCCTCCCGGTCTAATTCCTTATCTAGCACTAGCTCTGCAAATTTACCCCCATCTAATTTTGACTGGATATTCAGGACTAAGAAACTGTTCGTCTCCAATGAATAGCTTTGAACAGCGTTTTGACCAATATCTACATCGTGCGCCTCCAACACACGAAAGCGGGATCCTTTTACAGCCAATTCATTGATTTCCATTTTAATTTCATCCTTAATAAAAACAGGTGGATTATCATTAATATCCCGTATTTGCAGCGAAATGCGGTGCAACTCCAGCGGAGCCTCTAAGATCAACTCAAATGTAAGAATACAAGATGTCTTTTCGCTGCAAAGAGCCTCTCTGTCAATCCTTTCAGCTACAATCAAATCTCCAGTGTTTAGATTTATGTCACAGGACCGTTTACGATTCAGATCACTGTCGATGCGGGCCTTTCGAGCAGACAATGTCCCCACGTTCAGTCCAAGATCCCTTGCTATGTTTCCTATGACGGATCCGGGTTTCATTTCCTCTGGAATAGAATAGCTCATATCTCCATTACTGCCGTGAAGCATCAAAAGAAAGAAAGCAACGCTATAAAGCAGGCCAGCCACTGAATACCCATTGTGTGCCATCCCGTGACAATATCTGAAAAAAATACTCAAAAACGTTTAAAGATCTTACTGTTCCGCGAGCGAAAATATCTGCGGTCCAGAAAACATAATCACACAGCAGTTGTACGAGAAAACATTGTGTGCAGCGAATAGTTGACCGAAGCACAGCCAAACGTTTGACAAGGAGAAGATCGAGTCTACAGTAACAAAGCAGGAGAAAAGGCTGGAAGCGTGATTCCACCGCTGGTGAACAGCGACACTGTGAGTGAAATTCAGTCTCTACATCGGACAGATCAGCATTTAATGCATACAAAATGACTACTTTTTCTTTGTTAATCTTTAAAAATAAATAAATGAATGAATAAGTTAAATTAAAAGCTAAGACTACCTTTAAAGGCTAGTGTCATTTATATGTAAATTTTGCAAGCTTACACTACCCACTCTATATCTGTAAATTAGATATTTTAAGCTGGCCGAACCATTTTGTCACTGGTAAGAATTAAATCTAATACTAGAACATGACAGGATTACAAAGTGTAAATATTTACCAGAGAGATAAAATGGAAAAGTAACGTTATGTATGCCATTTCAGAACATTTTAATTAATCTTGTGAATTTACATTATTCATATCAGTACAAGAAAATAAATAACTTGTCTATTCATTCCAATTCAGAATTAATGGCTGGTCCACCATCAGTATTGAAAGCCTTTTCACACTGCAACCAAGTGCTTCATCTGGACACTTTCGGGAGGAGAAAAAATATTACACTGAAAAGAAGACACTTGTCATGGCTCAGAGTAGTTTACAGTACCTGTTTTGTAAAAAAAAAAAAAAAAAACATTTAAAAGGGGAACAACAGAATACTGAATGAGCAGGGATCTGATCTAAAACATGCCAGTGTGTAATGTTAGCACAGTCAGTGGGTGGAAGTCCTGAAACTGCAGAACATATACTGAAAGAAAACTGACTGTAGATCTTTTGGATTTTTGTTATCGGTTCCTGACTGATTTGTCAATCAATTATAATTAAAATCTTCAGTGTGTGGTTAATGCCTCTGTCCAGATTGCATTTTGTATATGTGGCCTCTGTAACTGGCTGTCTTACTATCTCTTATTCTTTGCTGCAAATATGAGTTTAATGACTTACATGTAATGCAAATTGTTAAATGTTTGTCCTCTTAAAGTTACCTTTTGGTCAACAAGTCTTGAGTTAACCTGAAGTGATCTTGTCCGTTTTCTCATTCCGTTAAATTTGAATATGGGACAGTGGAATATTGTATTAATGGATAATTATCATTATTGGAACTGAATTATTAAACTTGATGAATGTATATGCCAGCACAATTAAATGAGCAAAAAACGTGTTCCTGGCCACCTCGTATGTGTCCATAGCTGAAATCATTGAATAAAAACCCTTAATATTTTCTAGCCTTCAAAACATTAGTAAAGGACTTTTTTTGTCATAATGTTATTCCACAAAAATAAGCCTTTGATAAATGACATTGGACATTCAAATATCAAGCGGAAAAAAACACCTCAGTACAACGTCTTAATATAATTTCAGAAAAAAGTGTTCAATATACATGATTTGACTCAAGTATGCATCAATCTTAAATTTATGTCAGTAAATGATATTAATTCGAAATGTAAAACATGAAATAAAATGTGTGAAATTCAAGGCCAAAATACATTTCTTATATCTGTTAACACGAGTCACGATTGATTCTTCGATGCACAACACTGTCAAACAAGCAACTGGAAAATATATTGAAATACTTGTGAATAAGTCAAATTAATCCTACCTCTGGAGATCCATCTGACTCTCCAAAGACGTCAGCAAAGTCTGATGGACTTTTCCTCAGAGTCTGGTCAGCAGGCAGCGTGTTGTCATTGTAAGATGTCACAAACTTAAAGTCACTGGTTCTAGAACCTGTTGTCAGGTAGGCATCATAGTTGTAAGCGCTGCGTAAAGTTCCTGTGCCGTCAACATCTGCGTAATTAGGAGGGAGATAAGCGCTGGGGATGGCAACTGCTCCGTCAAACAACAGTCTGGGCTTTCTCCTGCGACAAAACCTCACACCGAGGATGATGATGATGAAGGTCAGAAAAAAGGTGGACACAGACACCAGCGCGATGATCAGATAAGAGGTCAATTTGGAATTCTTCTCATCATAAGAAATATCTTTCAGTTCTGGCACCTCAGCCAAGTTATCAGAAATGAGTAAATATATGGAACAGGTGGCAGAGAGAGAGGGCTGTCCGTTATCTTTCACTGACACAATAAGGTTCTGTTTCATGCTGTCAGATTCAGAAATGTCCCGCTGGATCCTGATCTCTCCGCTGTGGAGACCAATAATGAAAAGTCCCGGATCAGTGGATTTGACTATATGATAGGACAGCCAGGCGTTCTGTCCGGAGTCCGCGTCCACCGCTATCACCTTGGACACCAGAGAGCCTCCGTGTGCAGCTTTGGGGACCAGCTCGGTCATGAAGGAGTTGCCCTCCGGGGCGGGGTACAGTATCTGAGGAGAGTTGTCGTTCACATCCGATATGAAAACACTGACGGTCACGTTGCTGCTGAGCGGAGGAGAACCGTTGTCTCTGGCCATCACGTGGACTTTAAAACTCCTGAACTGTTCATAATCAAACGACCTCACAGCGTGGATCACCCCCGTGTCTCCGTTAACAGACAGATAGGAGGACACCGGGGCACCGTTCACCTCACCAGGTAACAGAGAATAAATCACTGTACCGTTTTGTCTCCAGTCGGGGTCTCGAGCAGTAACGGAACATAAAGTGGAGCCAGGTTTGTTATTTTCAGTCACATATGTGCTGTACGACTGTTCCTCAAACACAGGTGGGTTGTCGTTGATGTCAGCTACAGATAACTGAACAGTTTTAGAGGAGGACAGAGGTGGAGAGCCCTCGTCAGTGGCAGTGATCGTAATGTTGTAATCAGACACGAGTTCACGGTCCAGTTGTCCTGTGGTCACCAGAGAATAATAGTTTTTAATAGAAGGGACCAACTTAAAAGGGACACCCTGCTGAATGGAGCAGCGGATCTGTCCATTTTTCTCTGAGTCTCTATCCTGCACGTTAATGATGCCCACCTCTGTACCGGGTGACACGTTCTCAGGTATAGGATTGGACAAGGATTTCATATATATCACTGGGGCGTTGTCATTCACATCTGTAACGTCTATTATGACTTTGGCATAAGAAGCTAATCCTAAACCATCTTTAGCTTCCACTCTCATTTCAAAAGAACTACTTACTTCGAAGTCAATCACACCAGTTACTCTGATTTCACCCGTTTTAGAATCAATAGAAAATAAATGCATATCGTCGTCTGAAACGTCACCTAAATCATATGTAACATCTCCATTCACTCCTTCGTCTGCGTCAGTAGCACTAACAATAATCACTATTGTCTCTGGAGGAGAATTTTCAGGTACACTGGCTTTATAAACGGCCTGGCTGAACACTGGGGCGTTATCATTAGCATCCAGTACAGTGACGTGTATGACTACTGTACCTGATCTCTGAGGAGATCCACCATCCAAAGCTGTGAGAAGCAAATTGATCTCTTTTCGTTTCTCTCGATCAAGCTTATTCTCCAGTACGAGTTCAACTCTGTTACTGTCAACAGCGAGAATAAAGTTGTCGTTCTTTTGAAGGTTATATCTTTGAACAGAATTTTGACCTATATCTGCATCGCGGGCCTCCTCGATAGAGAAGCGGTTACCTCTGTCTGCCGACTCTCTTATTTCCATTTCAATCAAATTTTTCTTGAATTTTGGAGAGTTGTCGTTCACGTCTTCAATATGAAGATTTACACGATGAAGCTCTAAAGGGTTTTCGAACACCAGATCTACTTTTAAAACACATGAAGGTTTCTTGCCGCAAAGGCTTTCTCTGTCAATTCTCTCGGATGTAATCAAATCCCCGGTACTCAGATTAATGTCACAGAAGCGCTTACGGGTCTCCTCAAAATCAACACGGGTCTTCCGGGAAGATAAGGTCCTCAGATCAAGACCAAGATCCTTGGCTACATTTCCAATAACAGAGTCTCGTTTCAGTTCTTCGGGAAGAGAATAACTCAGATCGCCATAAACGAGGTGCAGCGTTACGATGAACAAAGCGAAGAAGCTCGGTCCAAGCGCTGAAAATCCTTTGTCTCCCATCCTGGCACAAAATCGTCCTCGGGTTGAAAGACTCGGAATGGTCAGTGCCACAAAACAAGATCTGTCCAAAAATAAACCACAAAAATACGTTCCAGCAAGTTACACGGTCTTAAACGTTCAGAAATGTAACCATTTCTCTGTACAATCTGCAGTTAATGTCTATATACAGTAGTGGGTGGAGTGGCGAGTACTTTTTTTCCGTCAGCCAACAGCGACACCATGAGTCCCCTTTAAATCTTCACACTAGTATGCAATGAAATGATCTTCACAAAATTTCAAACAACATTAAGACAGTATTCAGAAAACACAGTCTTCCATTTATCTAAAACAAAAATAGGATCGATTCACGTGAAAAAGTGAGCTACCTAAGATTTGTTTTGCAACCCTTAAATCACCCTCTCATGTTCCCCTTTTTTCTTTAGCCTTCTAAAAGATGCAGTAAGCAAAAAGCTATTAACATATGCAACTGTGTCCTGTCTGAGCCTCCAGAAGAGAAATTCACCTAAACTTTGACAACACTAACATTCACCAACACTGTCACACACTGCATTATTGAAACACAAAACAGACCTTGAGCGCTTGATATTAAGACAGTGATCTGAGGCAATCAGGTGATATAAGACAATCTAAAGTTTCATTCCACACAAAAACATTATCGTGATTTAAATTTCCACAACATGAATGAAAAGCTAAATACGTCGACAGCTGCATTTTAACCCTGAAGATGTTTTTCAGCACCACGGACAGGTACCTTAAGATATGGTATTGCTGATGGCACAGTGAATACGGTGCTGGTCCCCGAAAGACCATGTCTATTCATGTCATTTAGTCACAGTTTAACAAAACTAAAGTTTTATTTATTCTTAAACCCAAATGTGAAGTCATGTAACTCCCCAGGCTGACTCAGAAAAAGAAGCTGCACACATTCTGAATAGTGACAAATTATTAACATCAGACAAAGCAAGAGACTGTGGAACATGTATGCACAACTGCTGATTTGATTTCAATTCAGTGGTTTCACACAACAAAACTTTACTGATAATGTTTATACAACCCTGTTTCCAAAAAAGTTAGGACGCTGTGTAAAATGTAAATAAAAACAGAATGCAATGATTTGCAAATCCTGTGAACCCATATTTAATTGCAAATAGACCAAACACAGCAGATACAATTTTGAAATTGAGAAATGTTTTATGAGAAATATATGCTTATTTTGAATTTGATACCAGCAACATGTTTCAAAAAAGTTGGGACAGGGACAAAAAACACCTGGTGGGACATCTTACAACTAATTAGGTTATTTGGCAACAGATCAGTAACTTTATTGGCTATAAAAAAAAAAGACCATCCTAGAGAGGCAAAGTGTCTCAGCAGTGAAGATTAATGACTATAAAAGACTGAGTGAGAAAATAATGCAACAATCTAGGAATAATGGCCCTCATTCATCAATGTCTTAAGATTTTCTTAAATTTGTTCTTAAGAAATGTCCTAACAAAAATCTACCTCAGATCATGACGTCTTCTTAAACCCTAGATTTGTTCACACCTGTGTTCTTATATTGATGAATCCCACAGTCCTTTTAAATTGAAAGCGCGTGCCAGTTGTTCTAATTAGCATAGATAAACACCCTGCCAGTGCCCATAAAAGGGCATGAGACTGCAGTGCCGTATACGGAGTCACAGAAAGTGAAGGAAAAGAGAAAAGTTGAAAACCATGATGCTTTGTAAAGTAATGAAAATAATTATTAAAATACAGTAGTTAATTATAATTTTTTTTTATTGGAGATTAAATACTATAATATTATACAAGTGTTGAATTGAAGAAAACACATTAACCAATTATTTGCCACAAACATTTCAGCACTCGGATGTGCTTAAGTGTATTATTAAGCGTAAGTAGATTTTGTTCTTTCCGTCGAATAAATCCCAAATAAGAAAACATTGGTGAATGCAATGCATAGTCTTCGTAAAAACTGCGTAAGCAGTATTTAAGAAGGAATTTCTTCTTACTAACTGTTGGTGAATAATGCTCCTGAATGTAAAGTTGTAAAGAATTGGGGGAGTTCATTATCTACAGAACATAATATAATTGAAAGATTCAGAGAATCTGGAGAAATCTGTATACCCGAGGGACAACGCTGAAAACCAATATTGGATGGCTGTGATTTTCGGGCCCTCAAGCAGCATTGCATTAAAAACAGACACAAATTCTGTAATGAAATCATTGTATGGGCTAAGAAACACTTCTGAAAACCATTGTCTGGGAACACAGTTCATCACTGCATCCACAAATGCAGGTTAAAACGCTACCATGCAAAGAAGAAACTATATAAAAGATCCAGAAAAAAAAACACGCCATCTCTGGGCCCGAGCTCATTTAAGATAGACTGAGGCGAAGTGGAAAACTGTCCTGTGGTCTGACGTAGGGAAATTTGAGATTCTTTTTTTAAATCATTGATGCTGCATCCTCCACGCTAAAAGGGAGAGGAACTTCCTAGCTTGTTATCAGCCCTCAGTTAAAAATTTAGCATCCTTGAAGGTACAGGGATGCATGAGTGCACATGGTATTGGTAACTTGAACATCACGGAAAAAACCATGAATGCTAAATATTGTATACAGATTTTGGAGCAACATGTGCTGCCATTCAGACAACATCTCTTTCAGTGAAGGCCTTGTTTATTTCAGCAAAACAATTCCAAACCACATTCTGCCATATTGCAACAGCACGGCTCTCTAGTAGAAGACTCTGGGTGCTAAACTGGCCTGCCTGCAGTTCATACCCGTCTTCCATTTAAAAAAATTGGCGAATCATGAAATGAAAAATACAACTAAGGAGAACCCGAATTGTTGAGCAGCTGAAATCCCATCTCATGCAATAATGGGACAATATTTTACTTCCAAAACTAACATAACAGATATCCTCAGTTCCCAGTTTAGAGAGTTTTGTAAAATGAAGAGGTGAGGCAAAACAGTAGACATGCCCCTGTCCCAACATTTTTGAAATGTGATGCTGTCATCAAATTCAATATAAGCATGTATTTTTCCATTAAAAAATAAAATGTCTTACTTTCAACATTTGATATGTTGTCTTTGGTCTTTTTGCAATTAAACATGGGTTTATATGAGTTGTAAAGCTTTGCATTCTGTTTTTAATTTACATTTTACACAGCGTCCCAATGTTTTTGGAAACAGGGTTGTATATTTTTTTCAAAGATGCCACAGGTTTTGGTTGGCGAAGCTCAATTTAAATCAAATCATAAGTATAATGTTAGTTTTTTAGATTGCTAAATAGTCATACTGAATATATTCCACAAATAGCCGATTTATACCATAAATTTATCAAGACAAAGTAATTAGCTGGCAAAAAAAAAAAAAAATCTCCACATTTTGCAAAAACTTCCGTTGAATAACCTCACATTTACGTTTCGATTTTAGAGACATATTGCTCATGCTGAAGCCATACGGACAATAACCTCAGATTTAAGGTTTAGGTTTCAGAGATATATAACACATACTTCAGCCGGAAATACATTACAAAGACTCCGTTAACAAGTCACAAATAAAAGGTGAAGTGGTCGGAATGTTTCCTACCTCCTCAGATGAATTCAAATCCTCGAACGGATCAGCAAAGTCTGATGGACTTTTCCTCAGAGTCTGGTCAGCAGGCAGCGTGTTGTCATTGTAAGACGTCACAAACTTAAAGTCACTGGTTCTAGAACCTGTTGTCAGGTAGGCGTCATAGTTGTAAGCGCTGCGTAAAGTTCCTGTGCCGTCAACATCTGCGTAATTAGGAGGGAGATAAGCGCTGGGGATGGCAACTGCTCCGTCAAACAACAGTCTGGGCTTTCTCCTGCGACAAAACCTCACACCGAGGATGATGATGATGAAGGTCAGAAAAAAGGTGGACACAGACACCAGCGCGATGATCAGATAAGAGGTCAGTTTGGAATTCTTCTCATCATAAGAAATATCTTTCAGTTCTGGCACCTCAGCCAAGTTATCAGAAATAAGTAAATACATGGAACAGGTGGCAGACAGAGAGGGCTGTCCGTTATCTTTCACTGACACAATAAGGTTCTGTTTCATGCTGTCAGATTCAGAAATGTCCCGCTGGATCCTGATCTCTCCGCTGTGGAGACCAATAGTGAAAAGTCCCTGATCAGTGGATTTGACTATATGATAGGACAGCCAGGCGTTCTGTCCGGAGTCCGCGTCCACCGCTATCACTTTGGACACCAGAGAGCCTCCGTGTGCAGCTTTGGGGACCAGCTCGGTCATGAAGGAGTTGCCCTCCGGGGCGGGGTACAGTATCTGAGGAGAGTTGTCGTTCACATCCGATATGAACACACTGACGGTCACGTTGCTGCTGAGCGGAGGAGAACCGTTGTCTCTGGCCATCACGTGCACTTTAAAACTCCTGAACTGTTCATAATCAAACGACCTCACAGCGTGGATCACCCCCGTGTCTCCGTTAACAGACAGATAGGAGGACACCGGGGCACCGTTCACCTCACCAGGTAACAGAGAATAAATCACTGTACCGTTTTGTCTCCAGTCGGGGTCTCGAGCAGTAACGGAACATAAAGTGGAGCCAGGTTTGTTATTTTCAGTCACATATGTGCTGTACGACTGTTCCTCAAACACAGGTGGGTTGTCGTTGATGTCAGCTACAGATAACTGAACAGTTTTAGAGGAGGACAGAGGTGGAGAGCCCTCGTCAGTGGCAGTGATTGTAATGTCGTAATCAGATACTAGTTCACGGTCCAGTTGTCCTGTGGTCACCAGAGAATAATAGTTTTTAATAGACGGAACCAACTTAAAAGGGACACCCTGCTGAATGGAACAGCGGACATGTCCATTTTTCTCAGAGTCTCTGTCCTGCACGTTAATGATGCCTACCTCTGTACCAGGTGACACGTTCTCAGGTATGGGGTTAGAAAAGGATTTCATATATATAGCTGGGGCATTATCATTCATATCAGTGATATCTATTAAAACGTTGGCATACGAGGTTAACCCTAAACCATCTTTAGCTTGTACTCTCATTTCAAAAGAACTGCTTTCTTCGAAGTCAATCACACTAGTTACTCTGATTTCACCCGTTTTAGGATCAATCGAAAATACATTTATATCGTCGTCGGATACATGGCTAAAGTATGTTACCTGTCCATTCACTCCTTCGTCTGCGTCAGTAGCACTAACAATAATCACTATTGTATCTGGAGGAGAGTTTTCAGGTACACTGGCTTTATAAACGGCCTGGCTGAACACTGGGGCGTTATCATTAGCATCCAGTACAGTGACGTGTATTACTACTGTACCTGATCTCTGAGGAGATCCACCATCCAAAGCTGTGAGAAGCAAATTCATTTCTTTCTGTTTCTCTCGATCAAGATTATTTTCCAGAACGAGTTCAACTCTGTTACTGTCAACAGCGAGAATAAAGTTGTCATTCTTTTGAAGGATGTACCTTTGAATAGCATTTTGACCTATATCTGCATCGCGGGCCTCCTCGATAGAAAAGCGGTTACCTCTGTCTGCCGACTCTCTTATTTCCATTTCAATCAAATTTTCTCTGAATTTTGGAGAGTTGTCGTTCACGTCTTGAATATGAAGATTTACTCGATGGAGCTCTAAAGGATTTTCTAACACCAGATCTACTTTTAAAACACACGAAGGTTTCTTGCCACAAAAGCTTTCTCTGTCAATTCTCTCGGATGTAATCAAATCCCCGGTACTCAGATTAATGTCACAGAAGCGTTTACGAGTCCCCTCAAAATCAACACGGGTCTTCCGAGAAGATAAGGTCCTCAAATCAAGACCGAGATCCTTGGCTAAATTTCCAATAACAGATCCTTGTTTCATCTCTTCGGGAAAAGAATAACTTAGATCTCCATAAACGAGGTGCAGCGTTACGATAAACAAAGCAAAGAAGAATATCGGTCCAAGCGCTGAAAATCCTTTGTCTCCCATCCTGACACAAAAAGGTCCTCAGCTTGAACAACTGGTACTGCCCAGTGTGACAAAAGTAAGTCTATCCAAAAATACACAATAGAAAACACGTTTCAGCAATTTACACGATCTTAAACGTGCGGAAATGTAACCATTTCTCTGCAATCTGCAGCTGATGTCTACGCAGTAGTGGGTGGAGAGGCGACTGCTTTTATTCCGTCAGCCAACAGCGACACCATGAGCCACTTTTAAATCTTCACACTATAATTAAATACTGTTCACGAACCCTCAAACAACATGAAGACAGTATTCAGAAAAAAACGACTTTTCTCGTCTTTCATTTACTTAAAAAACACATGCGATCTATTTGTTGTAATCGGCTCATTGTGAGATATAGGCGTTGTTCACCCCAGATAAATTGAGTTAAATGAGTTCCGGTTTGTGACTCTCTGATCACCCTCACAGGTTACCTTTATTTTAGCCTTCTAAAAGTTGCTGCTGTAAACACATACTGCTGCGTACCGTTTCAATCTCCAAAAGAGAAGGTCAGCTATACTTTGACGACAACACCGTCAAATTCTCTAACACTGTTAAACTCTGTCATTGTTGGAATACTAAACTGGTCTTGAACTCTTCATATCAAGAAAGTGTCCGAATGCAAACAGGTTAATTTCTATAAATCCAACGTTTCATTCCTGATGAGAAAATTATGAAGATTAAAATTCACACAGCATGACTGAGGAGCAAAATGCATCCCATGCTGCGCTTTTGTCATTGCAACAGAGGAGTGTTTCAGCACCATGGACAAGTACCTTAAAATATGGCATTGCTGATGAATCAAAGAATATTGTGCTGTTCTCCAACAGAGGCTTGTCTACTTACGTTAGTTAGAGACATTTGAAAAAAATACGATTTTTTTTTTTTTTTTTTTTTTTTGTCTTAAAGCTAAGTCTAAAGTCACTTCCCCCCAAGCTGACTCAGAAAGAAAATATACACATGCTTTAGACTGAAAAAGTGTCAACATTAAACAAAATAAAACACTCGTGAGAACGTGTGCACAGCGCCCGATTTAATTTGAATGCAGTGGTTTAACTCACACCTGCACAAATAGTCGATTAATTAATTAACCAAATTTTTAGGACTACATCATTAATTCGCAAAAAATATCCCCATTTTGAAAACATTTCGCTTCAACAACCTCAGATTTATGTTCAGGTTTCAGAGATATTTAACACATACTGCAGCCGGAGAAACATAAAAAAGACTCCGTTAACAACCAAACGGACTTCATTCAGCTGAAGTCCGCTGAATGTTTCCTACCTCCTCAGAAGAATTCAAATCCTCGAACGGATCAGCAAAGTCTGATGGACTTTTCCTCAGAGTCTGGTCAGCAGGCAGCGTGTTGTCATTGTAAGACGTCACAAACTTAAAGTCACTGGTTCTAGAACCTGTTGTCAGGTAGGCGTCATAGTTGTAAGCGCTGCGTAAAGTTCCTGTGCCGTCAACATCTGCGTAATTAGGAGGGAGATACGCGCTGGGGATGGCAACTGCTCCGTCAAACAACAGTCTGGGCTTTCTCCTGCGACAAAACCTCACACCGAGGATGATGATGATGAAGGTCAGAAAAAAGGTGGAAACAGACACCAGCGCGATGATCAGATAAGAAGTCAGTTTGGAATTCTTCTCATCATAAGAAATATCTTTCAGTTCTGGCACCTCAGCCAAGTTATCAGAAATGAGTAAATATATGGAACAGGTGGCAGAGAGAGAGGGCTGTCCGTTATCTTTCACTGACACAATAAGGTTCTGTTTCATGCTGTCAGATTCAGAAATGTCCCGCTGGATCCTGATCTCTCCGCTGTGGACACCAATAGTGAAAAGTCCCGGATCAGTGGATTTCACTATATGATAGGACAGCCAGGCGTTCTGTCCGGAGTCCGCGTCCACCGCTATCACTTTGGACACCAGAGAGCCTCCGTGTGCAGATTTGGGGATCAGCTCGGTCATGAAGGAGTTGCCCTCCGGGGTGGGGTACAGTATCTGAGGAGAGTTGTCGTTCACATCCGATATGAACACACTGACGGTCACGTTGCTGCTGAGCGGAGGAGAACCGTTGTCTCTGGCCATCACGTGGACTTTAAAACTCCGGAACTGTTCATAATCAAACGACCTCACAGCGTGGATCACCCCCGTGTCTCCGTTAACAGACAGATAGGAGGACACCGGGGCACCGTTCACCTCACCGGGTAACAGAGAATAAATCACTGTACCGTTTTGTCTCCAGTTGGGGTCTCGAGCAGTAACGGAACATAAAGTGGAGCCAGGTTTGTTATTTTCAGTCACATATGTGCTGTACGACTGTTCCTCAAACACAGGTGGGTTGTCGTTGATGTCAGCTACAGATAACTGAACAGTTTTAGAGGAGGACAGAGGTGGAGAGCCCTCGTCAGTGGCAGTGATTGTAATGTTGTAATCAGACACTAGTTCACGGTCCAGTTGTCCTGTCGTCACCAGAGAATAATAGTTTTTAATAGATGGAACCAACTTAAAAGGGACACCCTGCTGAATGGAGCAGCGGACCTGTCGGTTATTCTCAGAGTCTCTGTCCTGCACGTTAATGATGCCCACCTCTGTACCAGGTGACACGTTCTCAGATATGGGGTTAGACAGGGATTTTAAAAATATGACGGGGGCGTTGTCATTCACATCTGTAACGTCTATTATGACTTTGGCATAAGATGTTAATCCTAAACCATCTTTAGCTTCAACTTTCATTTCAAAAGAACTACTTTCTTCGAAGTCAATCACACCAGTTACTTTAATTTCTCCCGTTTTAGGATCAATTGAAAATACATTTATATCATTGTCAGACACGTGACCGAAGTCATATGTAACCTGTCCATTCACTCCTTCGTCTGCGTCAGTAGCACTAACAATAATCACTATTGTATCTGGAGGAGAGTTTTCAGGTACACTGGCTTTATAAACGGCCTGGCTAAACACTGGGGCGTTATCATTAGCATCCAGTACAGTGACGTGTATTACTACTGTACCTGATCTCTGAGGAGATCCACCATCCAAAGCTGTGAGAAGCAAATTAATTTCCTCCTGTTTCTCTCGATCAATCTTATTTTCCAGAACGAGTTCAACTCTGTTACTGTCAACAGCGAGAATAAAGTTGTCGTTCTTTTGAAGGTTGTACCTTTGAACAGAATTTTGACCTATATCTGCGTCATGGGCCTCCTCGATAGAAAAGCGGTTACCCTTTTCTGCCGACTCTCTTATTTCCATTTCAATCAAATTTTTCTTGAATTTTGGAGAGTTGTCGTTCACGTCTTGAAGATGAAGAATTACACGATGAAGCTCTAAAGGATTTTCTAACACCAGATCTACTTTTAAAACACACGAAGGTTTCTTGCCGCAAAGGCTTTCTCTGTCAATTCTTTCGGATGTAATCAAATCCCCGGTACTCAGATTAATGTCACAGAAGCGTTTACGAGTCTCCTCAAAATCAACACGGGTCTTCCGGGAAGATAAGGTCCTCAAATCAAGACCGAGATCCTTGGCTACATTTCCAATCACAGAGTTTCGTTTCATCTCCTCAGGAAAAGAATAACTCAGATCGCCATAAACGAGGTGCAGCGTTACAATAAAGGAAGCAAGGCAGAGGATCGGACTTCGTGCTGAAAATCCTTTGTCTCCCATCCTTGGAAAAAACACGACCGCGGCTTGCAATTTTTCGCGCAGCACAACAGAATCGACTTCTTAACACGGGCAATTATCCAACAACTGCAAACACGACGAAAAATATTAGAGGAATGAACGGTTTCATCTGCAAAAATACAACTGATATCCATGCAGTAACAGTGGGTGGAGATGTCTGTGTTACTGTTGTGCTGGCACACAGCGGCACCATGAGTCGCTTCTCAGTCCTCACACCAATATTTCAGACAATGAAACCCGCCTTATTCTCACTCATATTAGGTGAACTGAGTGCCACATGTAAATCTTAGCCGTGGCATGGTTGATTCATATTTTATTTTATCATTGACATTTTGTCCAGTCTACAAACTTAAGTATCAGATACAAGCTTAACCTTTAAATCTAAGACTGAGCATGATATAGAATTCCACCTTACAACACAATGAATAAACTACAGCCACATCTTATCTTATTCTGAACTATTACTCATAACAATATGCAACCATGACAGGTGAATCACTGTGGGATCTTGAGTCTTGGATAATCTATGGATGAAATCAAATTCTTAATAGAATAGTGTTGCTAAAAACCTTGAGGATCATTTTAAAATTCCACACATAAATATGATTTCCAGTTGAAACAAATTTTCTGTTTTAGAATATTCATGATTCATACATAACTGAAGAAATATTACAGTAGTAATAATATTAGAACTAGTGAAAATAAACATGAGAGAGAAAATAAAAAAGTTGCACTTGCTTTGCAGAACCACAGAAAAAAACAAAAAGCAAGATTGTTTGAAAAAAATACAAATACTGTGTCGTTAGAGTAGGCCAGGAGCTGTTATGCTATGTCCCTTTATGGGAAATGTGATCTCTGGCTAAACATGTTAAAGTACACTCAATGAAAGCAGTGACACTAAAGGTGAGTAAAACACCACTCTAAACAGTTTCAGCACTGTGGAAAGCACCACACACACACACACACACACACACACACACACACACACACACACACACACACACACACACACAGAGAGAGAAACTATGTATCGTCTTTTCTGCAACGCACCGAACAGCATCAGTATTTGCAAGATTTGCCTCCATTTCAAAATTGCCTATGAATCATCTCTAAAAAATTATCTTGACAACAATATGGTACACAATCAACTTAATAAAATGCAATCCATTTAAATGCATCATGATGGTGTGAATTTAGGCAGCAATACAGAATGAAAAAAACTGACTTGACCCCGGAAAAATGCTTTGCAACAGTTGCTCAATATTGTAAAAGTTTTCGATTTATACAACTTTAGCAGAAAAACAAAAAACTGTCCAAAGAACAGGAACAGAAAGACCTATAGTCGAGCATTCCTTACCAGAAGAGGAGGTCTTAAAGATGAGCAGGTGAATGTTCTTCAAACATGATCAAACTTTTCCAGAAGCCAGGGTTTCCTCCAGTGAGTCAGCAAGTACTTTCAAACCGTGGTATAAAGATTTTGGAACAGCCTAGAAAACACAGAGAATGCTGCATTGATATTATATTTCAAAACTATATAAACATAAAAACATATAGAACTAAACTAGTTTAACTACACACACACACACACACACACACACACACACACACACACACACACACAATATATTACCAAAAAAATTGCACCCATAGGTTGTTAGTAGTGCCCAGTTAGTATTTACAAATGGGTGGAAAAAAAGGCTTAAACAAAAGTCCACATCAAAATGCAACACTACACAGATAGTAAAGTACTGATCACAGAGGGGAAAACATACCTCTTCTTCTTTGATGCAAGATACTTTCAAAGCCTTGCTCCCTCTGCAGATGAAGAAAAGAAATATAACAAGTCATATACAACATTGATATGAACTTGTGTTAATAGAGCACATTAGGCATATATCAAATCAGCAATAGTTGCATTTAAAAGTGGGTTCATTACCAGAGTAAAGCTATTTATAAAGGCATGATTTAAGCATTTTGAGCTTGCAAGCAAAGCTACTGATTGATATGATGTCCCTGTGTTTCTGGTGACATTGATAACTCTTACAGGATTAGACTCTTGACTACACAAGAACAGACATGGGTTTTCTCTCATTTTACAAGTAAATTAATCCAGTGTATGTACTTTTTGATGTAATTATCTGTTTGTTTGTTTCCTTGCTTTTTGTCCACTTAAACATTCTTTACTCTGTTGAACAGAAGCATGCAAGCAATTTTACTAGTATAGCACATTTATACATATATATATTTATACACACACATATATATTTCTTCTTTTGATTGTATCTATGCAATGCTCACTGAATATATATATACCATACAGTTTAATTATGTCAACACATAAATGAAATTAGTCTAAACAATGTCAATGTGCAGTATTTTCATGCAACTATCGAACATAACTCTCGCATGTGCACCTTTATAAACTAGACCAAGATCATTTATGAGTTTTGCTCAGATCTTAAAAACATACATATATATAAACATTTCTCTTTTCATGTGCCTTTGATTGAGCTTTCTCTATATTTTATGCTTTAACATTAAGTAGCCTCTATCTTTTGTCACACCCAGGGGGTAGTGATGTCTCCGGCTCAAAACTAATATCAACTGTACTGGCTGTTCATTTTCTTTAGAGTATTCTAAAGGTTATGCCGTGTTTATTATTCTACGGTTTACACCTTGAATTTTCTTTTTCATTCTTATCTTTTAATATCTCTCTTTTTTTAATTACTATCTGTTTGACCTTGCACTGTTTTTTAATCATATGTATTGTATCTTGTGTATATTTCTTCTTTTGCTGGTATCTATGCAATGCTCACTATACATATATATGTATTGTATCTTGTGTATATTTCTTCTTTTGCTGGTATCTATGCAATGCTCACTGAATATATATATATATATATATGACAATTCAGTGAGCATTGCATAGATACCAGCAAAAGAAGAAATATACACAAGATACAATACATATGATTAAAAAAACAGTGCAGGGTCAAACAGATAGTAATTCAAAAAAGAGAGATATTAAAAGATAAGAATGAAAAAGAAAATTCAAGGTGTAAACCGTAGAATAATAAACACGGCACAACCTTTAGAATACTCTAAAGAAAATGAACAGCCAGTACAGTTGATATTAGTTTTGAGCCGGAGACATCACTACCCCCTGGGTGTGACAAAAGATAGAGGCTACTTAATGTTAAAGCATAAAATATAGCGAGAGCTCAATCAAAGGCACATGAAAAGAGAAATGTTTTTAATCTTGATTTCAAAATAAAAACAAGATCTACTGTTAGTTTATTCTAGTTACAAACAGCATAATAGTTAAAAGCTGCTTCACTATTGTTTTGTTTGGACGCTGGCTTTCACTAACTGACCTGAATCCATGAATCTAAGAGCCCTCACCGGTTTGTATTGTTTGGGCATCACTATATAAAGGCCAATATATTCTGGGCCTAAACCATTAAAGGATTTAAAAAGGAATAGCAGCACTTTAAAATCTATTCTATAGCTAACTGGAAGCCAGTGCAAATATTTTAAGTGGCACTGGGAGAGCGCAGAGCTCCGCCATGGCCAACAGTTAGCTTTTTTTAGGATGTGCAACCGCAACCGACATGTCTGGATATATTTTGAAGCCTCACATTTCAGATGTTGTCAGGGTGAAGTAGCCGATTTAACGGCCAAGCAATTTTGCATTACAGGTGCTTGAGTGGAGCAAATGTGTGTTTCTAATCAAAATTACCCACTGTAGAGAGATATTTAGTGTCGGTAAACTATGATTTGTGGGCCAAGAAAAAACCTTGAACAGGCTCCACACACTGACAAATAATTTCTTAGCGCCACATCAGACAAAGTGGATCCAGGTTTGACATGTGGCGTTCATTAGGCCAATTTGTCATGAAATGGTAATCAAAGTGAAAAATAATACACAATGTTAGACCCCGCCACCGGCCGGTTATGATGTACGTAATTTTGCTGACAAACAGAAATAAAAACAAACAAACAGCAGCCAGCCTACCATTAAAAGCATTGAACTCATCCGGGGAAGTAGCTGAAGATGTTGTGGGTTCCCGTGTACTGTGTCCTGTTGTACCGGCTTTACTTTATGGAAACATAAATACGATTGCTTCAACTTTGACCAATGAAAATGTGGCATAGGTTTACCAGGTTGTATGGCTCAGTCCTTAAACTTAATCGTGTTTAACATTTGTAAAACGAGAGTAAATAAAGCAGCAAATGTAGTTTGTGTCATACTAGCTGTACACTAAAACTAACATATTTAATTTGACGTTATTCGGCGATGTGTTTATTTTCCATGCAGGTAAATTGTTTGTTGGGTTGATTTCCCCTATCGGCCGGAGGAATTCAAATTGGCCTTTCTCCAGGACAGCGCATGCGCACCATAGACTCCTGACGGGCCAGCTGACTTCCGGTCTAGTCCATTTTCACCAGAATGGGGAGAAAAAAATTGGAATAGTCCAAGTTTTTAATGTTATGGATCAAAATTTTGCAGTGAAAATAGTCATTTTGTTATAGATTGAATATTTAGGCTACAACAGTGTTATATTTAACCTAGATTTTTGACCTAAATGTAACATTTTGTAGCAAATACACTGAAGGCTATATGGACATAATGGATTCTAGGCTACAAATATAGAAACGAATTATGTCGCTAACATTACTTATTTGCGTCACCTTCAGGGTAACTCTTCATGGTTTTACTAAAATAAAGAAAAAAGAAAAATAAATAGTGGGAGGTGGAAGTGAAAATGAAAGTAGGCCTCTGATTCTGTTTCAATCTTTTTTTTAATAGGGTCTAACAACTCTACATGTTTGAAGTTTATGTGTTAAAATGACTTTTTTTTGTTTGTGGATCAAGCATTATTTTGTTTGTATGATTGTTTGGGTTTCTTCTCACCCTTTTTTTGTATTTTGTATTATGCATATTGCACATTTATTGACAGAAGTGAAACGATACAAAGGAAAACAACAATAGTGTTGTGGAATATTCGGTTTCAATTAATAGATAAAAAAAAAAAAAAGAAGTCTGCATTCCCAGACATTTTCCAATTCAAAATCTGTTTAACAAGGTAATGTCATCTGTCAGCATAATTCAACCATCAGTAAAAAGTAATATATTGTGAAGTTATTTTAAAAGCACAAGAAATAAGGGTTCTTAAATTCAAAATTGTAATTATAACTAATGGTTATATGGATTTAAGTAAAAGCTCAGATAGGATATGACATTTCATTTAAATAGCTGGCTTGTTGTCCTGTGGCCATGTGTGCTGTGATGTTGTAACCAGGAGATGGCGCCTTTTGTTCAACACTCGTTCAGACAGCACCAGTGCAGCTGATGTAAATGAATGGGAATGTAAAGTGACCATCAAGTTGTATCTGGCAAGCACTGGCTTTGTAAAGACACCCTATGCAGTGCTAATTTCCTTGATTGTTAAACTAACAGAATATGTAAGGTGCTGGAAGCTTCTCAAACGGTGACCAAAACGACATTCCATGTTGTGCACGCACTGCATCATGAAGTCCAACAGTTCCGTTACAGTCTCCAGACATTTAACTGAGGATTTGCTTCATGTAGGGGTTGAATGTAATCATGTCGAGTTGTGTTAGAAGAAGGTGAATCTGTTTCCTTTCCTTACTATCAAATAAAACACATGGTCTGGATCAATTATTGTTAGGCATATTTAAATAAACTATGCATTTTGGGAAGAAAACATCACAAGAAAAGAAAAGAAAAGAAAAGAAAAAAAGAGCTAACTCCATGAAATACAATCAAGGTCAAATTTGCACTTGTGTTACCAACTATGCGTGACCACCAGTACCGGAGGGTGGGTTATTTCCTCTTAGATTTTGGATAGAACAACCACGGATCCACAAGTGACAGAAAGCAATGGATTCCCCCAAGATTACAAAGTTTATTTAAACAACAGTAAAATAAAAAGCAATTTATTAAATCAACTCTTGAAGAAACAACAACTATAAAAAAAATAGTATCCAATGTGGCTTTAAAACATAAGCTGAGTGCCACTGGTAACTAGGCCACAGCTGTAGGCAGTAAAAAAAAAATAAAAAATAAAAATAAAAAAATAAATAAATAAATAAAAAAAATAAAAAAAAAAAAAAAAAAAAGGGGGGGGGGCAGACAGACTCTGGGACAGGGCCCTCATCGGCTCCTGTGCTCCACACACTCACAGCAAACAATACAAAATTATAACCAAAAGCATGCAAATACTGAAAGGATGTGCAAAACAAAAAGAAAATACCATCAACTGCACAATTTGAGAATGTGAGAAGCAGGTGAGAGGCTCAGTCACCAGACCCACCACCGTCTGGGTGGCCACACTGCTGCCAGCCCCAAGCACTCCTAAAAGGAAACAGGAAAATCAAACTTAACAATTTTATGGAAATTAATATTCTTGGGGGGAATACTAAACACAATTTAGTTAAAAAACAGGAAACTAACACCAACAAAAGTCATCTAGCTAAACAATACCACAGAAATAAAGAAACACAAAACAGTAATAAAACAAAGCAGCAGTGGCTTTCAATTCTGGCCTGAAGGTTGTGCCTCCTCCATCTGGATGGGCTCACACCTGGTTTGGGCCTCCCTGAGGACCTGGATCTGGGGTACAAACAAACAAGAGGTAACCAATAGCAACACAGCTTTGACTGAACCTAAAACACCTACCAACTCACTTTGGCTCCTTAATGCATCACTCTGACACCAAAAGGGACAAGCAGGCTGACAGCAGCTCATTCCATAAAGCTTTTATACCCTACCTAATGGGTGAACCAGGAAGTGGGAGGTGCCAAGGCCTGCCTGAACCTACAGTAGCTCAGGAGGGACATTTCCTCACTGGGTACATTCATTTCAGCTACCACTTAGTTAGTTAAAATAATTTGTTTTAATCATGACAGCCTGAAACATTTTTAGACTACTTAATTCTCAGCCTATTGTCTGGCCCTGTTTTATGAACTCTCTTCCACTTTCTCACATGCACTGTGCCTCCACGGTGTCATGTGCAGAGCTGTTTTTGCCAAAGGCCCAAATTTTTGGACACATTAATCTCACCATCTTCATCCAAGTCACTTCATTTTGTCTTCCTAGGCAGGAGGATGGTTTTGCTGAGTCACTGCAGCTGGCAACATCACGGTCAAGTCACCCACCAAGACAAACACATGTACACTTCAGTTCCAGTGTATGCACACACATATGGCACACACTTAATCTGTTCAGTCATGATTTTAGAACATTTAAGTAATATTATATTTAGGTATGTTTTGCCTTTTGACCTTTATCTGTCAGTTCACTCCACACTGAGCATGTGAAGGCATGCGCTGTAGAATATTTTGTGGTCTGTGTTCAAATTGTGTTTTCACCCTTTTTTATACATCTGTCTCTGAACTGGACAGCACATAAAGGCCATAAGCACACTTCTTTCCACTTGCTTGTACAGCTCTGTTCTGTCTGCCATAGTAAATATCCATATTCATTAGGCAGAGATTCACTGCTCCACAAACACTGCAGGCTACTTTCTGCACACAGAGCCAATTGGCTTATTTGTTAACTTGTTTGGATAACTTAAATGCTGCGCCCAAATTCAGAATGATTAGAGCATATTCTGAGAATTCTCATGGGAAGCATTTTGAATGTGTGGGTGTATGTGTAAAGTGTTGTTATTACATCTGCTGTTAATAACAGTAAAATGTCAGCAAGGAGCCAGACACACTGTTGTAGTTGGTATGTGCTTTGCTCACAAAGGGGCTATTGGTTAATTCCTCTGAGGCTTCTACCTGACATTCCAACACACATCTTTGAACTCACTGACCAATCAGTAAGGGTTGGCCAGGAGCCACTTGTACATTCCAGGCCACCATAACCCCCCACTCATCTCCTTTTTTCACTCAGCCACCTGGGATCGGATCTGTGTTTTTGAAGTCTGTTAAACCAATGTTGAAGATGTCTGTAAACAAATGCTGCTCTACCTGCTTTTACTTCTGCCTGCCTCTAACCCTAATGAGACACTCTTTAGTCTGGGCTGGATTCACTGGGCCAAGGCTAATTCCTGCCCCACCTGTGTCACGCTTCCCTGGGAGGTGTGTGACTGGTGGCAGCGCTTCCTGGAGTCACTCTCCCTCTGCACCAGACTGGTGCTCACTGGATTCAGTGGCAGCTGTGGCTGGCCACTGTGTACCTCCTCAATGACCTTCCAGGCCTCTTCTCTTCTGCTGCTGACCACATGGACATCCGGGTTCCACCCTCACTGCCGTCCAGGACCCACACTGAGGACTTCACAACCAGCCTTGCCACACAGCCACTAGGCAGACAGAGGTTTGTCTCTTGCCTTCCCATAGCAGCCATCTTTCCTTATGCCATGGGTGAGTGCAAGAACTCCTTTGTGGGAAGGACAGAGTGACTGTATCCATGACTGACCGTGTCTATGCCTGTACCACTCAGGAGATGGCACTGCTGAGAAACATGGCTTTTCTGGATGGCTCCCTGGACAAGATGACTCACCAGCACACTAAACTCACAGTGGAGGAGATGGTTGAGGTCCAGATGACAGCATTTCCCACAATTTCACTATCAATGGTGACTGTTCCATTTGTACAGCTTGGGACCTGTACTCCCTCCAGGAGAGCAATCACCATCAGCCTCTCAACCTGCCACTTTCCACAAAGTCACTCTTTGGCCAAAACCCCCAACTACTGATTGACAAGCTGGTGACAGCACAGAAAGGATCACAGCAGCTGGGCTCTCAGGTCTGACTGCAAAGACAGCCTCTGTCAATATTGGAGATGATGCAACTTTGGCTCATGTGCCATTGTGCAATTCCTCACTCCTCATCTAAAGTGGCAACGCTGGCAGAAACACGGGAATATGACAACCCAAAGCTATTATTCTCTCTGATCAGCAAGGTGAGTAATGTTTTTCTTCGACTGCATGTTCAGGCCCTAACTAATTTAAGCTCGCCCTTGAGGCTCTTGTCACCCAAGTGTGAGATGGAGAGGGCCGCTGCTGACACATTGCTTGTAGTAGCATCCCATATGACCTTTCTCCTGGGGCCCCTCATGCTCTTGTCACTGTGATTGGAAGACCAGGCAGACAAGGGGTTTGTGAGGTCCTCCAGCCTCCACAGGATGGCTACAATGATCTTGAGCTGGGTGGCCATCTTTGCTCTCTAAGGGCATGCCATAACTCAGGGTTCCTTCATGTGGGGACAGACAGGATGTCCAGTGGGACCCATTCAAGGACAAGTAGGGCATCTCTCAGGACATGGCCATTTTGATGTGGCAGTGCTTTTATCAGCCTGCAGTCAACCTGTTTGCAAACTGGGAAAAAGCTTTGGCGATTGGAGCCGGCCATTATGGTTGGCATAACTTCACGGCCATCTCCTGTTGAAGTGCTTCCTATGAGGGGTTTGCAGGTCCACAGACCACCTGTGGGTTGCCTCATTCCCCATTGGGACCTACAGATGCTGCATGGCCTGACGGGCCTGCCCTTTTGGCAGCTGGACCAGGCAGATCTGGAAACACTATTAGTTCAAATGGTCAGTTGTAGTCCTTACCTCTGCAAAGACATCGGGAGATCTATTTGCTTTGTTGGTGCACTCCTAATGCAAGCATGTCTGTCAGTAAGGACAGGATGTGGTAGAACCATGCCATAATCATTCCTTCCAGCCAAGGTCATCACTTCTCTCAATTTGTGGGAGATTTAGCTGAGGGCACTTTTCCCATTACTCACGGAAATGAGGCAGAGAGACACCTCCACACCTTTATGGACCTTTTTCGTGGCATACATTTAGACGTGTCATTGTAGGGAAAGCACAAGTGTATGAAGGAATGCTGCATTCCACTTAGGGGAGGTCCAGCTTTTGTGCATTTTGGTTCTCTGTAATACCTTCTTGGGATATTTAAAAGAACCCTGCCGTTAATAACAGACCTGTGCTTTACCTACAATGACACATAATGAAGCCTTCGAGGGATTAATCAGCAGCAAAAAGCACAAAAAGGGCTATAAACGTACTCATAGAACTGGAGTTATGCCCTATAATTATTATTTTCTGGTATTGCATCATCAAATCAGCAGCTATAGTCATATGTAAACTGCTGTATGTGGCAGATGAACGGACACACCCATGACCCCGTCCTGGGCACCCCAC
Organism: Embiotoca jacksoni; assembly: GCF_022577435.1. Classification (NCBI taxonomy): domain Eukaryota; kingdom Metazoa; phylum Chordata; class Actinopteri; family Embiotocidae; genus Embiotoca; species Embiotoca jacksoni. The sequence continues at coordinate 10,093,317 of NW_027185403.1, forward strand.
TGTTTCAACCGTCATGCGTCTATTAATTATATAAGGCTGTTGCTATAGAGACTATTCCCCAAATAGCTGTAACCATAGAAACATTTTCCTTCTGTCTCCTGGAGAAAAGGAAATAAAGAATTAGATGCAGCATTTTTGCAAGCACTTTTGTTGTAACATGAACTCTTGAACCTCTCATCACAGTCTTCCCTCTCTGGATGAAAGATGAAAGCCAAAACTGGAGGGAAGGAGACTTAATTAACTTGATATATTTTAACAGTAGCATCAGTATAACATATCTATTAAGCATTGAGCCATGTAAAAGTCAAACATTTGTTTATGCTAGACAACAAATGACAACAAAAAGCTGTCATTCCAAGAGGTCAATTTTACTTTTTAGGAAACTATTGTGTTGCCTGAGTAGATGACTGGATAAAAGTATTGATTATCAATACTCCATTTTATTCAGGCCAGCATGACTGACGTCTCTCTATTGTGTTTTTGTCCAACAAACTCACCCATAAGGATACCATAAATCTACTTAGCTACTCTATTCAATTATTTTGCATCTGGAAGCTTCCTTTCATATGTGACTGTTTGGACCATCTGTGACCATGCTTTCAATGAGGAGAAATTAGGCATCTGAGCTGGGCAGATCATTTTGCCTGTCTATCATCTCTGCAGGGAACGAGCCACTCCGAATGACTGCTTGTCAGTCCAGAGAAATAAGTGGGATGTGAGCATGTGTGATAGTGGAGAGCAGCCTGCGGATAGTCAGTCGCTTCTGCCCTCGGAGAGGACATGCACTCTTTCTCCCTCCTAGTGATCCATTTTTCCCCCACTCTTCTCGACTGTTGCATTGACCCTTTTAAAACTCTCCTGAGATAAAAGCCTTCTCTGTAAAAGTGTGATTTCTAATCAAGTCTTTTATTAGTTAAGGCCAGGTTTTAAATAAAATGGCCTCATTTGCTTTACAGTATTTAAAAAATAAAGATGAACTGGGTAAAACCTAAAAAAAAACTAAACAAAGCTATTATCTCAAGTAATCTGATTCATCTACGAATGACAGAAAAAGCATAGCCCCCCCCCACCCACACACACACACACAGGACAATCATTTCAAATGTATTTTTAAGAAAGAAAACTTTATTAGTGATTTATAAACCAAACACATTACCACTGTATCCATTTAGGTAAAATAAAAAGTCAGAAAATGAATGAAAGAAATTAAATTCACTACTTCACTGTCACAGTTGATGAGAGGGTGTACAAAAAAAGGTTTTACAACATATCTTGGCTGATCCATTTAGGACAGCACATTTCCACCATAGTTCACCACCATACATTGGGAAAGAATGACAGCATGAACGCTCACTAAACACAAGCATACACTACATATACTTTTTTTTTTTCCTTTCTTTTTTTTTTTTTTTACACTGGATTTTTTTGTTATTTTTTCTTTTTATAAGAGTGAAAGGGTAGTGATAGCTCATCATAAGATCATACATTTTTCAGTTACAATAATACAGTGTTAGTTAGATCGTCATGTCAAAGCCAGACACAAAGTGATTTTTTTTTTCTTTTTTTCTTGCTTTGCTTGGTCTCAAAAGCAAAATCATTGTGGGTAAAAGAAAAATTATAAACTTGCGTTGAAAGGTATCACACCATAGCATTTACAAATATCTAAAGAGGTTTAGTGGATGCCATACAACATCTGTGGAGCGTGAAGATTGTAGTACATAGATGTTTGGCAGAGACAGAAGTACATACAGATATCTCCTGTGCGAGTAATGAAGAAAAATGATAATACAAAAGAATAAAATCATAGCCATCTATCTATTTATATATATATTTCTCTATATAGTATGTGTTTCCTTAGAGCAGTACATGCAGCAGCCACTTAATGGAGTGGCGTCATACTGAGCCGCAAAATTCTGGGGATGTGGCAACAAGTTACAGGCAGGGGAGGGGAACCAACAGAAGCGGCCTTTTGAGGCATGTGCGTGCCCCTTTTTCAAAACCTCCTGAGAGAGGATTGGTGGGATATAGCTCTGGGATGGGAATCTCTAGATACCTAGATTTTTGAATCAGGTTTCAATTATCAATGTAGAGACAATCTATGAAAAGTCTACACTACATTTACAGCGTACATAAAAGCTAATATGTGACTCAACAATCCTAAACAATCAAGTTGGGAGAACGTCTCTTGTACGTAGAAGGGGAGGGGCAGCCCACGGGACATGACACCTCACTTTATTCCAGCCCCCCACAGTCCGTGTAATTGGCTTCATCCCACCTGGTCCCCTCTCATCAGTGGTTACAAACAGGAAATTAACCGCATACTGTAGTATTCACAAGTTAAAAGCACTGAACCGTTTTGCACTTGAGAAACATCTGACAAGAGTCCAGGGCACAGACCCCAGACTGGACTTCCCCAGGCCTCATCCACATTACTCCATGCTGTTCTTAGCACACCACAATGTTCAGAGCAGGCCATTCCCAGGACTGATCCTGAGCAGGGGGTCAGAGCAGGGGTTAGGGTCAGTGTCTGAGGGTAAATGAAGGTGGGGTGTTGCACGCAAAAAAGAAGTTAAAGCTTTGAGGACGGAAAAAAAAAAGAGAAAAAAAGCCATTGTATGCAGTAACGAATCTCTTTGGAGAATAAAGAAAATCAGAACAAGTTCACAAACTTAATTGTCACATGAAGAGGCAGTCAGTGGGATGGGTGACGGTGGGGGTGGGGGGACGGCGGCTTGGGGAGGAGAAGACGGCTTGTGGCAGCTTGGGGGAAGTACAAGCAGGTGGGCATTTGTAAACTCAAGGTAATAGGTAAGGACTGGTTGCTACCAAACATTCAACGCAGAAAGCATGAGGCTTTTGCTGCAGTAGGGGGAGAAGAGAAGGTGTTATCAAAATCTCTCCGAATAATCTGTAAGGTTTCATCATAGTCCACTGACTGAAACGCGGCGTCACAAGCCAGCTCAGCTGAACTCTCCCCTCTGTGATCCTCAGGAGAATGTGAGCTATTTTCCCATTTCGCCTTCTTTCCAGTGCTCTCTGCATTCCTCAGTTGGGGTTCTGGCAGGAGATGAAGCTCTGTGTCCTTTCATTGCAGTGAGCAAATACAGAGTGATTGCAAAGGATGCAGCTTTCATCCTGAGAGAGTTGGATGTACATGTGCACCTCGTCGGTGACTGTGCAGGGCAAAAAGCTTGCAGTGTCTAGCTTGAAGCACATTTCTTTTGCGCCAGTTGATTTTTCTCTACTTCTTTCTAGGTCTCAAGTGCTTTCCGTGTCCACTTTGCCATGATAAGTAAGTATATGTTTGCATGTTTGAATGTGTGAGCATGCGTATGTGCATGTGGTTTCATTGAGATCTCAGGGAACACTGTTGGTAATTACCAGAGGAATCTGCAGCAGTGTCATGTTAGCCTTAGTTTCTGTGACTTTTGCCTGTGCTATTTACAAGTAGAGTGTGTCCAGCTTCAGACTGCATACATCTCACTCAGTCTTCTTGTGTTTCTTCTTTTCCTTGGCTGGCACAGCTTTTTGTTCTTGTACAAAGTATATCTCTCCACTCAGAGAGAAAGGTTTACACATTGTAGTTTGGGAGGGGCTAAGACAGAGGTGCCAACGTGCCCAGTGGGTTAAAGGAGAAAAATTGAAGACAAGGGCAAAGAGTGGTCCTTCCTTACTTGAAAGATGACATGAGTTGACTCAGGGTGTATAGGCACATGGGGCGTGGAGAAAAATCATCTTATTCAATCATTTTATTGTATCAAGGCAAGATCAGCAATTTACCTCAGTAAGGAACTGATGGTAAAAATAAATCTTGGTAAGGCCAGGTTCAAAACAGAGAGCTTTAAAATGTTTTCAGTAAGAATAGGTAGTAAAATGAAATTGGAAAATCTATATAAGTTTTTACATTTTCTTTTTGCCCAGTGGACTTTGGTTGGTACCTCTGTTTTAACAACACCCTTTTCTTCTTTGCTATTTTCACTTTCTGCTCCTCTATTCATCTCCGTCATCCTTTCCCTTATCCTTCTTGTCTTTCTTCTCCTTCTTCTTCTTCTTTTTCTTCTTGGCCTCCTCTTTCTTTCCGAAGGTGATGAAATCACTCTTGTCGTCCTCTCCCCCCTGGTTCTGTCTGATGGATATAATGGCGGGGGAGCCGGGGATGATGAAGGCTTCTGGGGGCACCTCGCCGGGCTTCAGGTGCTGTGGGGGTGCGCCTGGACCACCTGGGCCATAGCGAAAGTGCCAGCTGTTGCTGTCTACACCAGCACCCATTGGGGGTGAAACCTCTCCGCCTTCAGCATCTGAAAGAAACAGAGAGATGGATGACGGGTTACTATTTGCTATTAAGTTGCCTCAAACAGATGGGGTTCTTAAAATTACCAAATGTTGGGTGTTGGCATACCCTGTAAAGGCGCAGTTGTAAAGTCTTTATCAGTTTAACTTTAAGTTCATTGAGCTGCTTCTGTATCAAAGTAATGTATTTAGGATAGCAAATACATTTAACTTTTATCAAATAGAGTATTTGTAGCTGTATGTCATGTATATGGAAAAAAAAGAAAAAAAGAAACACCTTTTCTTCAGCCACAAGTTTTATACTCTACAAATCTGCCAGTGGACACACATGACCTGTCTGGAGAAATAAATAACACTGTTTAACAAATGCCAACCTGTGCTGGACATGAATAATTTCTTGCTGAAAAAGATAGCCCAAAGTGGGTACAAATCGAACACATGGATGTTCAGTTATTGGCAGGTATTAACTGTATTTATGTATGGACAACATCATGCTCCAAAAGTGATCACACCCTCACTCCATTATGTGGGAGTGTGTCATTGTGAACAATACAACCAAATGAAAACAGTCACTTTAGTTATTTCCTTACAGCAATGACCTACTTGCCTCACATATTCCTTTTAGTTCTCTGACTCCTTTTCTGAGTTCTTTCCAAAGGCGAGATTAACTGAACACAGCTCCATCCAACCAGAAGGAACAGTGACTAGGAAAAGAAGCTTGACCTCATGCAGTACCCAGGGTACAGAATAGCAGCTTCCAGTGTTGTCATACTCTTATCATCCATCAAGCGCCACATTATACAGGACATGTTTGGCTTTTGTTTACTTCAAGTCAAACGTCATCCTAAACAAAAACATAAAGTTCAACATAAACAGCCACATTTTTGTGACAGTGCAACAACCAGCAGAAAAAGCCTGCCAAATGTTTGACACCGAAAGACCATAAAGATGCACAAAGTGAACTTCAAGGTGAGGAAATTACCACAAACAGACTGCACAGGTGGGAGGAGAGGTGTTGATGGCTGTCATGCTTCCCTGAGATTGGCAAAGCTGCTTCAGAGCAATGACACCAGTGGTGTGATTAAGAGTGAATTTATTAATCACCACACCCTCTGCCCTTTTGCTGGTTGTGCAACATGAACAAAAATGATGCCTGCTCAGTCTGGGCATCTAAGACCTACCGCTTTGCACATGTCGGTGCTCCTGTGCAGTTAAAACGGGGCTTAAGGAATACAAACATAATTCTGACTTAACTATGAATGTGATGTCAGGCGTAGGAGAAGTCAGAGGGGCAGTGTTTCTGTTGATGACGGGAAATTTATCCAATTAAGATGGCCATGGGTGATACACCAGATAGCGTTTAAAGCAGCCCTATAGGGATGGATTGATATACTGAACTGCTTACATTATTGCACTGCATGGTTATAGAGGTGCAAGAGGACGAATAATCGAAACAATTTCCGCTCTTATTCCATAATCATATAACATTTGTATCCCTGCTAATTCATATTTTGCTCAATCTTCGTACTTGTTTTCCCTTCCATATTTCTACCATTTATAATTAAAAACTACCAGTGAGATCGGCTTACAGTGAAGGCTTTATGGAGCAAATCCACCCCAAACATAATGTGTCCTGCTTGGCATACAATCCTAATCAGTCATAGAAGCACGCACTCCTCTCGAGCTCCTCCTTCTGTAGCGGAACTGTCCAAATCGAAGCAGATAATGGCACTTTATCTCATTTCATGTTTTGAATGTGAACAAATACATAAAGTCTATAAAGGGTTTACAGAATGCTATGTCTGAATTACAGCTGACACGATTAGGTGATGATAGAAAAAAATTTGAAAATTAACAACCAACTTTTTTGATCATTTATTAATTTTTGTAATAAATTTTCAAGCAAAAATTTATTAACATACGTAAACACTGTAAATTGAATATCTGTATTTTGGACATTTTGTTCTCAACTCATTAATCAAGAAAATATACAGCAGATTACTTAACAATTCAAGTAATTGTTGTTTCCTTTGGGTATATTTAACCACCGTCAAAGACTTAAGTGGGTCATGCATTTGAATTGTTCTACATCACTATTCTGCCAAAACCTCTCATGCTTTCACTGACTATGACAATACAGTTGCAAGAGCTGCAGAGAGAAGACAGAATTTGACAAAGAGACTGAGAAGATTAAGACAGGACAGCCTAGATCCAGTCACCGCTTTCCCTACATGCAGACGCAGAGACAGCAAAAGTCACATTCGTTTACATGGCGAGTGTCTTTCTCCAGTGAGTCCTCATCTGACTCCCCCAGCAGAGACATGAAATGACTTTTATGATTGCAAAAGTTAAGCAGACACAGAGGGAAAGGAGCACAAAACCACTAAATGAAAATGCAGAATACGGGATGGTTAGCAATAGCTTGCACTGAAGAGTCCACTCTCTTGCCTCTGAGAAATTACCTGTCTAACCCAATGTGCCAACTTGATGAGACAGCAGTGCATCCATGCAAAGTTACATTCATAAACAAAACAACACCCTGGAGAGTGATGAGTCATGCTGAGAGCAGACAGATGGAAAAGAGTAAGGCAGGGCAGAGTAACTGTCATAAAAGGGACAATGTCAAATGCTGAATTAATAGAAAAAACAATCACGTGCAAAACTCTAGCGCAGCTAAAAAGCTGAAAAAAAAGCAGTGCTCACTGCTATGGGAGGTTAATTTTGTACTTTTCAACATTTATAACAACAAATGTCATTTTGATGTTACTGACTACAGGGATAAATAGCGATGTGAATTTTACCCGAGAGGAAAACTGCACATCTGTCACTTTTAAATGTACTCCTTAAGATGAATCCTCTTATGTCTCTTCATGTGTTTTATCATTTCTTTTACCCTTTGCCTCTTCTTTGTGCCTCTTCCTTCACGATGGCAACAGACTCACCCAATACTGATCTCCACACCATTGCCTCTATCTGATTTGTTGATGGCTGTTGCAGAGCAGAACTCCCTCTCTGCTCTCTTCTCTGTTCCTCTTGCAGAAACTCTTCTGCTTCTTTTTCCCTGCCGCCATCCCTCCTCTCACACACTCCGTCTATAGCTCTCATTTCCTTTGACCTTTCATCTAATCTAGCATGAAAACTTAGCATGCCAACACCCGTCCCTTGCTGTTATTGACAAGAGTCTTAATCATGCCTATCAGTGTTTATGGTAACATTAATGTGATTTGGTATTAAACAGCTTGTCCATCAACAATAATTAACAGGCAAATAAAAAATGAATAGGGTTGTTTATTTAATGCTGTTGACTGTTGCCTGTCTCTGCAACCTGCAAAATAGTAACCCTGTACTTCTGTATGTATACAATACAAGAGAGACACAAGCCCTTGTGATCAATAATTTTGCCCTACAGTCTGTGATGTTTTCTGTATGCTCTGCTGAGTTTGATCTCCGGAGTCTTCAGCCCAGCTTCTTTGCGTGTGACTGTCCCTTCGCTCCCCTGTGTCGCCAAAGGTTTTCACAGCCACTTAAATCACCCAAGCTCCATTTTGCCACGTCTACTTTATTCATCCTCTTGTCTTGCCCTACCATCGGCCAGTTGGGCAGAAGCGCAGTGGAGCGCAGTGCAGTGTTACATAACAAGCTGAAGAGGAGGAGGAGGAGGAGGAAGAAAAGGGGCCAGGAAGCACAAGGATGCAGATATGAAACACAATACTCCCCACCAAAACGGAGGGTGGGAGCAGAGAAAAAAATAGATGAAAAGCCCCTCAAGGCGTGAATTCTTTTTTTTCCTCACACTGCAGTGGTGGAGAAATCTGCGATTGTTATGATGATGGATAAAACACTTAGCTGGGACCACACCCCTCTCTGAGACAGCACCTGTGTCTGTTTGCGTGCTGTGCAGTGCACGAGCAGTGTATATTTTGATAAAAACAAACTGTGATGTTGCCGTCTACTCAAAAAACCTAATTCTTATTCATGCGTTCGGGTTTTCACTGCAATGCCTTTGTGGTGAGAGAAGAATGCATTTGGGTGCCTGCATAAATTACCATATATTCCCAAATCTGCAAAGAGTAAATAGAATAAAGAAATAGTTGAGGGTAAAATACAAGTACAATGCTGATGGTTGGTTGCAAGCTTTCAGGAGTAATTATGGCATTTCATATGTGTGTGTATGTGTGTGTGCGCGTGTGTGTATATATAATTTTGTGTGTGAGTGTGCCTGTTTGGATTTCACGCCAGATTGAGCACCTTGCTATCTGCTCCCATCTCCATCATGTGGCAGATGGTGGACACAAGCAGTCCCTTGTGACAGGGCTTAAAAATAATAAAAATAACAATGAATTTCAGTGTATGTGTTGCGGTTCGTGTTGCTTTTTGTGTGTGTACAGTATATGTAGTATGATGAAATATAAATCGAAGAAGAGATTTTTTTTCTCCTAAAAACGAGAGAAGGAAGGAGAGAACTGGCAAGATATTTAAAGAGTCAGAGAGCACAGGATGGAACAAAAAACAGAGGAAAGCAAATAACCAAGTCGAGAGTAGGAAACAGATGAGCTGGAGGGATTCAGAAGAGTGAGAAGACCCGGCTAGCTTCAAGACTGTTCTACCACACCTAGCTGAAGGTGCAAACAATATTTTCACAATGAATACACCTTAACCAAAAGCCTGAAGCCATGAGCTATGACATTCAGCATCGACTTTAATCTAGCGTATACTCTTATCCCCACCTCTTTATCTTTTTTATTACTCAGAGAGATTATTCATAATTTACCTTTCCAAATTCAAACCTCCTTCCTGATGAGACAAAGCAAACACAAATTGATGAGGTCATGGTCCTAAATGCTGGACAGCAGCTCATATGGTTAAGTATGGAGGCATTGAAAGAGCAAAATACCAAATAAATTCTCAGTAGAATCTTTTGTCTCCACACTTTCTCCCCCTCACTTGGCCTTTGGCCTTCATCCTTGATTTGTTTTGTTTTTTTTACTCTGAAAGGTGCCTGACACAGCTGATTACTGTTAACTCTAATCAAAACTGCCTTTCTCTCTTCCTCTGCATTTACATGAAGTTTTCAGTTTGTATATAGATCCAGGGTGATATAGAAAACAGTAAACCTGCATCTACCCCTGCAGTACACCACCGCCCCAGTGAATGTAGGTCACTCTCCCTATCTTACTCACTTGTGTTTTCTTCTTCCCTAAACAACTCTTACCTCTAACTCTCACTTTCCAAACACATCCATTCCCATTTTAACTCTATTGCTCCCTTTCACTCTGCCTTTACTTCCGCTCATGTACCTGCGTTTCACAGTCCTTTGTTTTGCCCATCACCACATACGGTCTGCCCCCCCCTCCCCCCTCCCCCCTCCCAACCCCTCCTACACCTCCCACCCACTTGCTCCCCCTCCTTCAGTACCTTTTGTCCAACACCATATGTTTACACCGCCCTCTGCATAACAGCCCCCCTTCCTCCCTATCTTGCCAATTTTAGAGACCATGAATGGTTGCCGTGGAAACTACATCCTCCAGTGAAGCAGGAGGACATTGGTAGAAGTCATGGTGACAGTGCTTATGCTGATGGAGAATAATGCTGCAAGCTCTCTCTCCCTCTCTTGCTCTCTCTCACACTCCGTCTAGTTTAACCACTCTCCCCTAGCAACAGCAGTCTCGTACAGCTTCCTCTCTTCCCTTTGCAGAGTTTTCTTTCAGTCAATCACTCTGATTTACTCACTGTCACTTCCTCCCAAACAATCCGTTGCATCTCTACCTTTTTATCCACCTTATCCATTACTGCTTATTGTATTGTTAATTTTCAACCCTTGCTTCGCAACCCACTTTATCTCCCTCCTATCTCTCTCTTTCCATCTCACCAGGGGATTGTTGCAACTCTGCACAGTTCTCTCTGAATCCCAATGTGCTCATGTTTTAGAGACTGAGCTGTGAAACAGAGAGAGACAGAGGATGAAGACACAGAGGGAATGAGGAACAGATAGGAAGAGAGAGTTAGACACCAAGCACAACCCTGATTTCATTAATGTGGGTCTGTTAATCTGGGCGTGGGCTGCGCTCCATCTGTCACAGCAGGAGCAGCGCATAAAGCAGGCAGCCAAAACACACTTAGAAACACTGCCAAGCACACACACAGGCACGTACGCATGGCAACACTAAACAGTGACACAGACACTCAAATTGATACCAACATACAACTGCAGATTCTAAATCAGAGAGGAGGAAAAAAGGGGCGTTGTCGGATGTACCTCGGTGTCTCACATTGAAACAAGAAATAGAATCTGCGGCAAGACAGCAAGCTGTTGGTACAGCACCCAGACTGAAACGATGCCCTCAACAAAGCCACCTAAAAACCACAGTCTACCTCACAAACAAGAAAACTTTCTTATAAATAGCACAGCCTATGACTCATAGCGATGTGACAGGCCACATCGAATCAATATCTCCATTTCTGAGACATGATAAACAGAATCAACTTGAGAGTTAGAACATAAATATTTCTCAATCTTGTCCTTCAGTAGGGAAAGCCGTTATGATTTTCATAATTCCGGACACTCTTAACCCTGAATTATTCTTAGTCCACCCTTAAAATATGACCTGAAGCCAAAATAGCCCTCAGCTAATAGTTCCATTCTTAACCTGGCCAACAATGAGATAAAGAAGGGGACAGTTAGCCTTCAGGCAAAGCAAGGTTAGCGTGCACACAATGTGTTGTTCTCAGACCGCCACAGCTTAATTAAACCACTTTAAATCTTCACCAGCTGATCTCGTTACAATGACCCACCCTGAAGACGTCACTGTTGCCTGTTCTCTTCCTTCTCTTTCTCTGTCTTTCTATCTCTCATGTTTTGAAACACCCGCAGGCTGTAAGTCCTCAGCCAAGGCAAAAAATCGATGGCAGCGCGGAGGAAGCTGTGTGTACGTGAGCGGGGATAGGAAGAGACAGTAGTTACTGTGTGGGTAGTTTGTCTGCCTGCCCATCCCACCACCTTCTGTCTATAGAAGACACCAGGCCAAAACACATTCTTAATTACGACAAATCACCTCTTTGACTAAACTTGATTGCATTTTCATCATTGCTCCTGTCTTTTCATTGCACCTACGTGTCTCCTACTCGCACGTCTTCCCCTTCAATTTTTCTCTGCAGTCCACTCTACTTCACTCTTAATATTTTTTGACCCCACTTCACTGTCATCATGAGAAAGCTGACAACTGACAACTGAATTCTCCACGGAGGGTGCTCACACTGTGTGTGCAGTCCATCTTTGGTCATAAATCTTTGTTAGGGACATTAGTTTTGACATCATATGCAGTGACATTCACGTTACAATGTCTGTGAAAAGTAATCTATCAATGGATATGCTGTCATTTAGTATTTTTGCTCCTTTGCAGTGCTTTGTTTGAACATTAGTAACGTCTTTTCCATCCAGATGGCCAAAAATACTTAATTTTCTGTTGTCTGTAAATAAAGTGACTTCTCGTCACTTCGTACAACTCTCTCCTGTCATCATTAGTTAACATAATAGAGATAAATATTCCTACTTTATGAATGTGAAAGTCACCTTGCAAGTCTATTTCACCCTTGCAGTATTTCTGCATACTTGACAACGACATTGCGCTATTTGCATTTGTTTTACAGCAAAAGTGCTGCCAGTATTATATTTAAACACTTTGGATATGACTCAGTTTTGATATGTCTGTTCCAAACTAGTCATGATTGTTTCCTGAATGACAATAATATTAAAATCTAACACCACAAAACAGCATTCAAAAATTTGATGTCTGTGATAATGCACAGACACAGAATCCTGATTGTCTATATATTATGTAAAATATTAAAAATGATTTTGATTTTATCCCACGCCTAGTCTTGGTTTTCATTGGTGTGTGAATAAAAGAGCTCGAGAATGAACGAGATCCACATTCAAAGGAGAAATAATGTAATTATGTATTATTATCATTCTCTGATGTATTCTCTAATGTTTGTGGCTCAGTGATTCATGCCTCCATAAACATTTTGCTGATAATCCAATCAATGATAGTCTCTCTCTTCCTCTCTTTCTCTGTATTGTGTCTCTTCCTGCTACAAAGAGGAGAGTTATCCATCTCCACCTACATAGCACATGTCATTTCCTCTCCCTGCAGCAGTGGGAAGTGGTAGGAGTGGGTCGGGGTGATCTCAAAGCTGATATGTTTTCCTCATTTGATTACTCTCTCGCGGTTTGATAAGCTCTTGAGGAATGTACAGTTATTGAGATAATTAGTTTAGAAATTGTTTGAATCTGCGTTGACGAATGTGTTGAAAACAGATTTAATAATCCTAATCGTGAATGGTTATCACTGTTTTAGACAAGGATGTTTTAGAGGACTAGACTGCCAAGGGGACTTCCTACTTTATTAAACTTTCTTATTTTTCTGTGCCTTAGCCATGTCTAAATTAGTTTTGCTTGGTTTAGATGAGGGTGTCTTGATGGATTCTTACCAGCAGCACTGGATGCAGTGGGCCAGTTCTGAACCAGGACCCCCTGGGCTCCCTGCATTACTGAGGATTCTTCCATGTGCACTGAGCTGAAAGACAAGAAACACCATCACCATATTACACACCAGAAAGGTATCCTTTCACATACAGTATAGACAGATTCCAACTTTTCAACAGGAGACATGCATAAACATGATTGTGTCCTTTGCAAACTCAGTATTATGATTGTTTCATGTGACTAAAGAGCCTATGTACCCATTTCTTTCATCTCCATATGTTTCTAAATAATAGACACAATTAAAAATTCAAACCCTGGTACTTGTACTTGTGTGGGGGGGTTGGTTGATGGTAGAGCAAACACAATCCCAGATAGGCTATGTTCAGATTAGGATTTATGTATTAACTCTACATTTTTCTGACAACCTCTGGATTATGGATTGCAGATAGTCCCTTTTACATTTTCACACCCACTCTGTGGTGTTTCAGCACCCTCCGCTCCACTGAAAACACCCCCATTCTCTCGTGTGCAACAGAGAAACGATAGTTCTCTCTCAGTGCGTCTGTCTTATCTTTAAAATGATTGTATTGTCTTGTTCAGACAAGAGTCTTAGTGAAATTTATGTTTCTTTAAAAAAATGCTCATTGCTATGAAGTAACCAAGGATGGTAGACCCTCTCTTAAAGGGTCAGTACACCCAAAATGATACAAATATATAAGCCTAGCCATGAGCTATAACTTCATGAAGAGGATATCTTACCGTACAGATAGTAATATGAAATCATTTTTTCTGTGATACCATTTAACAGTTACCTTCAAACTGCTGGGTGTTAGCAGATTAAATCATTTTTAATCCAGACTCTAGTTTGTTCAAGCAGAAAGAGATAAAACCAGATGCAGAGACATATAAATCTACTTAAATTGTTATTCTAAAAGCACAACTAGGATTCATGTCTCCCGCTGTTTTACTTTCATCTACCAGTCCTCCCTCCTCCCCTTACGACCCTTGAGTGTAAAACTAGGTCCCTAGAAGTTAAAACCTTTCCTGAGGTCTGTATGAACCAATTTATGTGCTGCAAAGGCACCCGTATTTGTATTACATCTTAAAAAAGAAACTTCCAGTCTCTTTCAAAGATATGAACCAGAGTAGCAAAATAGAAATGTGTGATGGGCAGCAAGTTTATGATTTATTAATGGTGAAGGCAGTTAAAATTGTATGACTGTAGATCTGTGTGTACAGTGGCTCAGTGAAGAGAAGTGATTTGATGATGGAGGCCATTTTAAGTGCTGCTAAGCACCAGCATTATCAGAATACACTGATTAAATATTAATGGGAATTCTCAATTGATAATAAACTTTTCAGCTAATGACAGTACTTCTTTCTCATTCCCAATCATGTTTTCCTCTCCTACTGTCTGTAACCCTCACTTTCTCACAGCAACATTTATTTGTTTCAGTTCATGACGATTGTGATCACAAAATAAACCACAAAACAACTGCCTAAGAACACAAGTAGGGGGAAATGTTGTGCATTCCACCAGAGATTAAATTAAATGAAATAGGTCACTGCCATTACATGGTGTTTGGTATCCAAAATCTCTAATACAAACTCTGATTATGTCAATGTATAAAAACATAAATATTCAGTAATGCTTGGCAATTGAATATAGTCAACCTAAAACACATCAGAGGGGGTGAGTCATGAGAAAGATTTAATATGTTAGACTGGTTTACTTAAGCACATTAAGGCTCATTAATCCCTGCTGTAATTATGAGAGAATCTGTGTATTATTAATGACACTCAGATGACACATTTATTAATCTGACATGTACATCAGAGTGCAAAAATGAATACACACATATTTGTATCTATACTATTATTGTTCAAATAATGGAAACTATATACAAATATTTAATGGTTCAGGTTGCATATAAATTGAGACAAAGCTATCAGGCACTGCATTGTACTTGTAGACTGGACAGTAGCACTGAAGTATAAATTAAGATTGGATCAGTACGATTTAACACATGATGTGCATATACATATAGTCCTCAGGAGACCCATGCGGCTGTCTCTGCTATAAGACTACTGTAGCCACAAAGATAAACTGTGTATGTGTTGTGTATATATTATTATTAAGCATGTTAAATACTACTAAGGAAGTTGTTTTCTGTTAAAGGGCAGCGATCTATAAGATGTGAACAGATAAAATAGATTACATACATATATATAATATATGAAAGGGGTAAATAGAGATAACGTGCCTACCTCATTATACCTGTGACTATTTGTAATTATGGTGCCACCTAATTAGCATAACCCTTGATTTGGTCCCACAGCAGGTAATACCCCAGTGCCTGATGGGTAATGTGATCACTGGTGTATTCATGAAGCCATCTCCATGAATACCCCAGTGCCTGATGGGTAATGTGATCACTGGTGTATTCATGAAGCCATCTCCATGTCGCTGATTGGCCATCTTTCCACCTGATGACCTTCATACATCACTGACCCCCTCTCTGCTTACTCTTCCCTCCTGTCAGTCCTCCATCTGTCTATGGTAAAACTAAGAAAGCCAATTCCAACAGCATTTCTCTTCACTCTCTCCTCTCATATTTCACTTTTGTTTGATTATCATTATAAGAGTAATAATTTCTGCTTATTAAAATTAGATTCCTTCACCAAACGTAGAACATTTGGGAATTTTCTCTCAATTTACCTTAATTGAGTGTTTAATAGAAAGAATGTACATTGGGACATTTTAATTTTTCTGTTTTGTAAATGTCTGACACAAAGTCCCACCTCTTCCCCCTCAATACTGACATAGCAGCTGAGCAACAGCTGCAGCAAAGACATATTTACTGGAATAAGCCTGTGAATAAATCCAAATGCATCACCTGGCTGGAGATATATAAAATTTTGCCTGATGGTCATGCAAAGGGGACTCCATGTACCCTTTTCATGTTGATGTTGTTTATTTTATTTCAGCAAACTAAGACAGGTCTTGTTGAATGTTAAAAGTGGATTAGGCTGTGCACAAGACCTCAATGTCAGCTCAACAACAAGAGTAACTATTTAAACATTATCATGCAAGTACATATCTTTTATTAGTTGAGTAAAATAATATCAAGATAGCAGTCTGTTGTGGGTAGCAAAATAACTGGCTCATCAGTCCTATTAAAAACTATGCATCAACTAGTTTTCCAGGCTTAAAGAACTTAGCAGGAGCCAAAAAGGTACTGGTAGCGTCTTAATCTTTTAAAAAAAAATTTTTTTTTTTTTTTTAATCTCCAATCACCTCAGCTGCACAGGAATTTTTGATCAATATCTGCATAAGCACACCTCTTTTCTTACAACAGACAATCTTTGGAACTGATGATAAAAGGTAGAGACTTGTCAGCAAGAAATTATTTTTGGTCTTTGCTTCAGGATAACAGAACTTCTCCCTTCAACTGGCAGACGAATGACTGCCTTTATGTTTAGCTTAGCTTTGCAGTCATTTTATGTTCATATGATTATGTAGTACATTATATGTAGTATACCTTAATGGTATTCTGGAGCCATTTCTGTGGACTATGTTTGGACAGTATGTTAATTTATGACCTGAATCAACTGTACACTTGTGTCATGGGGCTCAGTGAAACTTTGTGCAAAGTTGTCTGAGAGCTATTTGTCTAAATGAAAGGTTTGGTTCTGCTTCACATCAGTCAGCTAGAAATTGGTGCAGAATGTATTTATCGGTTGAAATCCTACTAGATGGGACACCAATGTAAATATCTTTTTATTTTCTGATAGTGACTGGTGAATTCTGATGAAATACCCTCTCTAAAGGGACAAAAAAGGGGGGATGCTTACCTCTGCATTACACCTCCTGCTCTCAGGGAGGCTGAATATCTCCAGTCTGTGTTCGGCCCCTTGGGCTGCAAGAGAGAGTGAGAGGAATTGAGTCTTAAGTACAGGCGAAAGCCAAAACCATCTCATTAATAAGTCATGGAGAGAACTGCGAGTGCATGTGAGCCACACACACACACACACACACACACACACACAGTAACACACAAACTCAGTCACACATTCATTGTAGTGGCAGCTTGCTCCTGTCTTTGGAGACAAATGAGTGATGAATCGAATTTTGTATGTGCACTCATCTCCTGCCATTCACACACCCTCTCCTTCTCCTCCACCCTTCCTTCCCTACCGTCATTGACTTTGGAAAAAGAATGACTTTGAAAATGTTCACTCCAGCAGCCCACTGATCCCATGGTGGTATAACACCTGGAGCTACATATCTAGAGTGCAACCTTTCAGTCTAAGCTGATTATGGTTTGATCTATTACATATGAAGATTGCAGAACTTTCCTTTTGCTGTGTGCTGACAAACTCCATTTAAATTTACAATTACTGACCTAATGTTCTTAGTCCCTTCCTCTCCATTCTCTACCACATTAAAACTTTTAAATGTGAAAATCACTTTTCACAGAATTATGCCTAATAAGGTTGTTTTTAAACAGCCTCCATCATCTTCTGTATTTTTCCTTCACAGCGAACCTCCTCCCTGCCTGTGTTATTCACCACCCCCTCTCCGATGCTGTTGAGTTCTTCCTGTTATATCCTCTTTACGCTGATCAAAACCTTGAGTTTCACTCGCACATAGTCTGCCTGACTCAGTATGACACATCTCACCATGGTAACTGTGCAGAGCCCCGGCTACGTTTTACACTCCACCCACCGCCCTCTGTCATTTCAGTCCAGTGAAGGTCACAGGTGGAGGAAGGATGGGGGAGGGCAGATATCAGATTAACTCTCCGAGACAATTGTACCAGAGAGAGACACAAAGGATCCCTCCCCCACTGCAACCTATGTCTGTCTGCCAGTGATGCAATTTGTTAGTGGCATCCTAATGAGATTTCAGTGTCTGTGTTCTAGTAAGTCCCAGTTATTAACAACACACAAACATACAATGTCATAAAACCTGAAAAATGTGGTTAGTGAAGTAAAATTAGTGGTTGAGATTCCTCTGTAAAATCATGTTCCCGGTGCAGCGAAATGAGCTGTTAACCCAACTACATACCTAGATGGGATTGCATTATCTCTAATTTCAACCTAAACCACCGACAGAGCTAAACCAACCTGACTGAGGACTGTAAATTATCCCCGCTTGGTCATGCAGTTCATAAAAGACCCATTTGCAATCCCATTTCCTTTCAAATATGACAGATGTTCACTTGCTGCTGAAGCTGCATTGACCTCTATGAATCTGCAGTGGACATTCATCACCCGTTGGAATCCAATATTTGGTCTTAATGAGACAAGCCTGGTTTTCTTCCTGGAGACTCTCAAACTGAATGTCTACAGGGATACAGAGCACTACAGCATCTATCCATCCCGAAACTGAGGGTGAAAAATGCCTCACCAAAAAGCAATCAGTGAGTGGATCGAGAGTTAAGACTGATATTAAAATGAAAGAGAAGTTAGTGTGCCATTAAACACACAGCTAATTTCTAATCTTCTTTTTCGCACAATGTACAGGAAGAAAGCAAGACGATAAATAATGAAATAACTAATTCAAATTAAGACCAGATTGTCCGCAAATGGGACTAAACGGCTTTGCTAGATGTTTGCCCTGTTGCGGCACCGCAGTGGCCAAAGGGAGTCTGGTCTGCTTGGCCGTATGGTGTTTATGGGGGTAAATGAAATCACACACACACACACACACACACACACACACACACACACACACACACACACACACACTAGAACACACAACACACAACACACACTAGAACACACAACACACACACACACACAAATTAAATACAAGCATCTGGAACCTAAACATGCCCGCAGTTTAAATACTCCCAAGGGAAGACAGATATGCATAGCGAGAATATTACCACTGCAAAAAGTAAATGTAAACAAAAACAAAGAAATAAAAATCTAAGAACGAAAAATCAATGCATTCCATTTCTTCATCTGAAAGGCAGAAAGCAAATTAAGTCGATAGAAAAAAAAGGTTCCCATGGGGTTTTTAGTGTATTCATTTCCTTGCCTCACGGTACAATGTAAATTACGGAATAAAAAAACTTTTGGTTTGGACAACCCTTTTCACGCCTTTCCCTCAATTCTTCCCTCTCCCTCTGAGTGAACACTCCTTGCATGGATACAGAGCTCACACCTCCTCCATCAACACTGTGTCCAATCACCTTTTATCCCCCGCCTCATCTGTGTGGAGGCAGCCAATCCCCGCACAGTACTAAGAAACACATAGCTGCCATTTAATTACATAGCAAGAAGAAACATGACTGGCATTTAATGAGGAACATGTCAATTGATAGCTGAATAATTGCCTTCATAATTTCTTTGTTCCTCTTTATCACTTATTTTCTCCTGTATTCTTTTTCTGCACTGCACAGACAGACCCACTGAGGCTCTGGGGCAAACACGATTAGTAGAAAACAAATATTTTGTGTTTGATCCTATTAATACTGTTTGTTTTTACTATAAACGGAAATGATGCAAACGACTCTGTGCATATTGTTATCAACCTTTTACACAAATACCATGAAACCATGAAATTAAGCTCTCATGTAAATGAGACTCGGACACAGTCTCTGCCTCATTTCTGCCTTCTTCACCGATTCCCAAAGTCTGGCTTGCTGTTCAGCACCAGAGAGGTACGTGACCAGAACAGGATATTTTGGTGCAGTGGGACTGGTATCCCTTGTAGCTGGAAAAGCTGCACTATTTCCCAGACTCTCTCTCTCTGCCCAGAACCCTCTGGACCTACTGGACTTGAAAATTGTGGCACATAGTCCACTGCAGACAAATAACACAAGCCGTGTGGGGTCATAGGTCAACAAGCTACTGAAATCTACTAGTTTAAAAAAAAAAGGAAAAAAAGGAACAGTGCGGAGATAGAGGCAGTGCTAGATAGATTCTCCTCCTTATATCGGCTTTACTGTAGAGGACAGACACACTTTAACATCTTAAACCCCAAAACTCCAAATACCTGATCTTTAGCAAGTGTGGGACACACAAAAAACACTTTTTACCACACTCAGCAAACCCAGAGAAGCTACACACAGTTAAGAATGCCAGCGTTCTCTCCAAGAAGCAGACCTGTACATAGATAATATGACCAGTGAATGGTAATGTCATAACTACATAGATGAACAAAATAATGTTATCTGTTTCTTCATTCTGATAGATGCCAATTATAGGATCTAGTTTGAGAGAACTTACAAGAAATAAGCAAATCCTGGAGTGGCAGAAAAACCTTTTTCAACCTATCTTTCTACAGTCATCTTGGATGTAAGTGATAGAAATGCAGAATAAAGGCTTGTATGCCACTAAGCACTTGAAAAACAAACTGAAAAGCAGCAAGAAAATACATGTTTTTAAAACATCACATGCCGGAAGAACAGATCAAAGGCTTTAACAGCTCCGTAGTCGTAAATGTCAACTGCAATCCTACTGCAAGAACATCGCCTTAGAGCAAAGCCGGAACAGTAATTCACCAAGATATATTCTTTTATGGCTTGTGCTTTGTGAGTCATTTGCTGTTGTGAGGCAATCTAAAATAACAGACAGAGAACGCACCAGACACACACCTGAATGGCAGTTGCATCTGGCATACTGAGACGGCGTACAAATAACTGGCTCTGTCCACTGTGGCTGGTGACGTAGCCTGAGCCCCAGGTGCCACTGTGCGGCCGACCCGTGTTGTAGAACATAAAAGTGTCACTTCCTGACGTGGCAGTCAGGCATGTCTTGTAACAGTATGTTTTGGTCAAAGACCCATTTCCTCGCACTTCAATATAATGCGGTTCCACTTTGAGGTCTCTGCGTAGGGCCACATTGGAGTTTGGCTGCCCTCCACCTGCTCCACCTGCTCCACCTCCTCCACCTGCTCCACCTGCTCCACCTGCAGCTCTTCCTCCACCCCCACCGCCACCTGCTGTGGTGCCGCCCTCTGGTACACTCTTCTTGGATACGCAGCATGGGGAGCAGGAGCCAGGCTGGGTACAATAGGCATGGCAACGCACAATGGCCAGCACAAAGATAGTGACCAGGAATACAAAGGTAGTGGCACTCAGGGCGATGATGAGGTAGAGAGTGACATTGGAAAACATTAGCGGGCTGTTGGGCCTGATGATGCGCTTGGGGTCAGGGGTCAACTTTGGAGGGAGCTCCATGACATACACATGGATGGTGGCGGTGGAGGAAAGCGGCGGTAGGCCGTTATCGTACACCAGGACAGTCAGAACAAAGGAAGTGGAGTTATCTTCAATGACACGCCTTGTGGTGCGGATCTCACCTGTGTGCTCATGCACCTTGAACAGATCAAAGTCTGTGTTGGTCTGCTCCAGGGCATAAAGCAGCCAAGCATTCTGCCCAGCATCACCATCCCACGCCATAATCTTGCTAACCAACACTCCTGCTTCAGAGTTTTTCATTAGGGTCTCCGTGGTGCGGCTCCCATTGGTGGGTGGGTAGACTATCTTGGGCACATGATCATTCTGATCCATGATGTAAACATACACTGTGACCACACGGCTGAGAGGAGGCACGCCGTTGTCCTGGGCTTTAATCTGAAAATGAAACTCTCGCAGCTTCTCAAAGTCGAAGGCTCGCAGGGCATATGCCTCACCTTTATCAGGTTTGATGCTGACGTAGCTGGCTACAGGGATACCATGATTGTTATCATTGAGGACAGTATAGGTGATGCGTGCATTTTCTGCAGCATCGGCATCTGTGGCCTTAACCACACACAAAGGTGCACCTGGGGCATTGTTCTCTGTAATATAAACCGTGTATGACGTCTGCTCAAAACGAGGTGGGTTATCATTAACGTCTGCAACATCCACTTTAAAGGTCATTTGAGATGACAGGGGTGGGGTGCCGCCATCCACAGCATTGACAGTCACATTGTAAGACGAGATGGTTTCCCGGTCCAGGAAAGCAGATGTGACGATCGTGTAGTGGTTCCGGAAAGACTTGATCTTAAAAGGTAAATGGGGCATGATCTCCAGGGCTACTTGTTTGTTTTGTCCAGAGTCACGATCATTCACACTAATCAATGCTACCACTGTGTCAGCCCGGGCATCTTCACGGACAGGGCTGGAGAGCGAAGACAGCACAATCTCAGGGATGTTGTCATTGACATCCAAAACTTCTACTACCACTTTACAGTGTACTGCCACGGGGGTTGGCCCCTTGTCCATCGCCTGTATGTACATTTCATATGAGTTTGTCTCCTCATAGTCTATATTGTTTTTCACTCTAATTTCCCCTGTGTCTGTGTCCATAGAAAACATCTGCCGGACTCTTTCTGGCGTGTAACTGCTAAAAGAGTAAAAAACTTCCCCATTTGTGCCCTCATCAGGGTCTGTTGCATTTAACTTGATCACAAGCGCGCCCTTAGGAGAGTTTTCAGACAGTTTTACTTTGTACACAGAGTTGTCAAATGCAGGCACATTGTCATTGGCATCAAGGATACGGACATTGATTTTGGCCGTGCCAGTTCGCTGTGGGGTGCCTCCATCTATTGCCGTCAGGATTAGCTGATGAGAGGGCATCTGCTCCCGGTCAAAGGGCTTTTTCAGAATGAGCTCGATTTGCTTATCATTGGAAAAGGGTTTGATTGAGTCCAGAGTGAGGTGGTCGTTTGGGCTGAGTCGATACTGCTTCACGGAGTTGGAGCCGTCATCTGCATCCTGAGCTCCCTCGATGTGAAAACGCGAGCCGGTGAGAGCGGACTCCGACACCTCAAGCTGATATTCATCTCGAGGGAATTGTGGTGCGTTGTCGTTCACGTCCGAAATCTCCACCTCCACGTTGTGCATCTCCAGCGGATTTTCTAACACCACCTCCAGGTTGCGTGAACAGGTGCCGCTGAATTCACAAACGGTCTCTCGGTCAATGCGGTCACTCACCACCAGCTTCCCGGTTTTGTGATTGATGGTGAAATATCTCCGTCCACTGTCCGATGTGATTCTGATGCGTCGGGTGGAAAGTTTTCTCAGATCCAGACCCAAATCCCGGACAATGTCACCGACCAATGCCCCGTTTTCCAGCTCCTCCGGAATGGAGTATCGTATTTGTGCATTTGCAAGGCCACTGAGTACGAATACAACCAAATACAAAGACAAAGGCACATTTTCCTTTAGACTGTAACAGCATCGCGCCGAAACAGCCATCGCAGGCAGGCAGAATTTGCAGACGGGTTGGAGAAATCTTTCCGCCTTTTCAGCTTGCTATGGGTCCCCACCCGCCTCATTAAAAACGAGGGTATAGTCCGTGCACAACTCCGACTATGTGCAGGATAAACACCGCGTCCTCTCTGGTGCCCGTGTGGAAAATTTCTCCCGTGCATCCATTGTTTTACTTTGTCAGGCTGGGTGATGTTTTTAAATCAATCCATCCCCTTGCAAGGCTGACTCCTTTCACAGATGCTCTCTCTCCCTCTCCCTCTCTGCGATGTGGCGATGCTCTCTGTGGGCAAAAGGGGAGGGTGAGCCTCTCGCTCAAACGATGCTGGCTGCAATTCAGCACCTCCGATAAAATGATCGAGCATCGTCGAATAAAATTTAATCCAAAAAAGCGCAAATACCCTGGAGTGTTATCAATATATCTATCCACGAATCCTGGGGCCGTATGACGCGAGCAGTGGCATGTGTATGCGTATTTGGGGAAAATGAACACAACCCTTTTTCCCTCTTTTTTTTGTCAGTGCCACCGCCCTTTTCACTGGGCGCTGGGAAACTGATTTATGAAGCAGCCTGGCGATTCGACATCCTCACTGATGCAAACCAACAATAACTCAGCAACGCTCAAACAGAAAAAACGAATACATTTTGGAGGAGAAAGAAACAGATAAACAGACCAAATATGAGAGAGCTAAATGCGCATTGGTGTCAGAGACTGTCCATAATGCATGACTGTGATCCAATTTAAAGAGGGATTTATTATCACAACAAAAGACATGAGAATAAGGGGAGGTTTAACCACATCACAAAAGGAAATGGAATGAATGTTGTTGTTTAACTTTGTGTCTGCTCAGTATTAAGTGCTGAGACTCTGGGGGGATAAATTAGCATATTCTCTGTTCCTTTATTCTCTGTTTGCCCTACAGTGACAGCTGACAATGTTTTGTCATTAAAAACCTATTGGACCTCAGTGTTGCAGAGTCCTTTCCACAAAAAACACAGAGCCTGTGATGTTGAAATTGATGAATGAAATTGTGGTGACGATGCCAACCAGGTCACAGACAGGATGCTCAAAATGTGACCCCATTCCACATCTGGCAAAAGACAATGCTGGACTGTGCTGACAGGCGGATTAAGCACAAACTATTTTGAAGCACACACATCAGTCATTTCTTTGAAAGAGCGACAGAACATACAGTGCTTCCCTCAGCTATCAGCATAATAATCACATCACTAACCTCTCGGTGTTTCAGTTTCACATGATAACATAAAAAATATTATATTCCATGTGCTGTGATGGATTGAGTGGAGCTTGTGCAGCAGGTGAAGACATCCCACTTGGTTTGTCCTCTAATTACTCTGGTCTCAGTATATTAAATTCTTATTTGAACTGTATTGCAAGTAATTACATGAGACTTTACCCCAAATAAAGTAATGTCTTATTTGCAGTAATAACATGAGAGAGAGAAGTGGACAGATGTTTTCTTAAACGTGGAGACTCATGCTTTCAAATTCACATATCCTACACAGACCTTGATTAAAAGCCAACAAGATTAAGTTACTGTAAGGAAAGACAATGATGCATCCAGTATTGTGCCGAACATAAAACTGTGCTGATGTGATCCATCATACTCTTTGAACAAGTTACGTGCTGTGAAGAAGTGGCCTTGTGAAAACCCTGAATCCTCTTGGTTCACCTCAGCCACTAGGCCAACATGAGCGTCTACCGCCCACATAATCTTTTCCCTTTCCTGGTGCTCTGCCACTCGCACCCACGCCTGGTCTGCCCACGGCGATGACAGCACTTGGCATCCCGGGAGACAGGGAGAAGACAGTGACTCACTTGGATGCTGCTCGTGGATGGGTAGATACAGAGTGGCTCTTCACACTCTGAGGCAACGAAGACGTGTCGAAATGGGCAGTCGGCGCTGTGGCCAAATGTGATATACAAAAATCCCAATTTACACATATTATGAGAAAAGGTTTCAGTGCAATGATATTTTATAAGAATTGAATAATATAAATTGTGCATGCGAGAAGAAAATGTTTTTTGAAATGACGACATACTATTGCCTATCATTTAAATACTCCTGCAAAACCTTTTAACGGTTGAGTATATTTGTCATGGATTTCTCTCTGCATGATCCCACCGAGGCAGTGCTGCTTTCTTTCAACAGGGGCTCGCCATTTCAGGTCGACATGTACGGTCTGACACACTAACCATGACATTTAACAGATTTTCCCAGTGGGGCGTTTGAACCTCCGTGTTTGGCAATGATATGAAAATGAAGACAGGCGACGTTTATCTTGTCAACAACAAACAGAGCTGGATTTCCCCTGACCTTTGCACATGTCTCTCTTATTCTCATCCTTTCCCCCTCGCTGAATTTGTAGGCTCTCTTACAGTTTTCTAACACCTGCGTCCGCTTCAAATACACCCATCTCATTCTGCATTAACTACGCGCCTCTGAGCTGTAGATTATTTCATTTTTCACTCAAGGGTGCTGCAGATGAAGCTATCAACGCAATTCCACCTACAGACAGATGCCTGTCATGCATCAACGAATACTGATCTCAAAGAGCTAATTGGCCAATTTGTGTTTATTTTTACTGTCTTAAATAAAACACAGGCTGTCAGAACCTGCTTTCAATTATTTTAGCTGCCCTTGATGTTTAATTCTCAATCCATAAATTGTCTCACTTTCCCCAAATCTCCACAATGTCTCCAGCTGCGCCTCTGTCAGAGAGCCACTGTTCCAGCTGAGGGCTGGCTGAGGGGCATACTGGGGTCCTAAGTGGAAACACAAGAGCTCACACTGACACAGTGGGTCAGAAACAGACATCGGCTTTATTCAAAGAGGCACGTGATAGTTATTGAGAAAGGTAATACAAATTTTAAACATTGAAACCTCCTCTTCGTTCAGTCTCTCTGCCAGAATATTAACACCCACCATTCCATCAATAATGCAAGATGGCCACTATATTAATAACTTTCTCTTCAACCTCATTAATACTGTAAGCGGCCACTCTAAAAGCCATTCATATTACTTCCCAAGAGTCGTTTATATGGAATCCCCTATTTTAGTGAGTCAGATGACAACAGAGATCCACGGGGAAACCAGGTCAAGACTGGGCTATCATGAAGCATTGCTCCTTACATCACTCCCTCAGTCAACACATACAAACAGAGGCAGTCATGCAAACTTAAAGGGCATTTGTGCCTGTAGGCATGGACGCTCGCACACAGGCAGTGTAAAACGCGAGTAAAAAAAAAAAAAAAAGACGCTATCTAAGGACAAAAATGTTTTGTCTGAATGAATGTCAGAACATTTTTTGCAGCTGTTCCCTCTCATTGTTAAATGTCAGGGAGCGGCCACGACAGGCCAGATCTTTGAAAAACAGACACACTGACTGCAGGGAATAGGATCACGCAAAGGTCTACAGAATACACCTACTGGTTCACAGATAAAGTTCATTAAGTACCTTACTTTAAAAGAAAATTATTTTCCTCTTCGTCAGCAAAACCTGCTGGTCCAAAGTATTGTAATTCAAATCTTCATTTTTTTTTTTCATGTTAGTTCACAGAGAAAGTGAGAAAGAAAAATAGAATAAATGGCTCCAGGCTGTCGTGCAAATTTTAAAAAGAAACCAGCAAACCGCCCTTTTTAGAAGAGGGTGTAGAAACAGAATCTTGAACAACTGCCTTACAAAATAAAGTATTTTAACAGATTATGGCTACCTTTGGTGGATATTGTCATGGTAAATCAAAAGAAATGAAAATAAAAGATGACAAATGACAACTCAGAACCATCAGGATAAATCTCACACATGAGGAGTTTTGGCTCACTTAAAAAAAAAAGGTTAAAAGTCTATGCCAAATGCACTGCAAATGTAATCCCACTCTGACTGGGAGAGGCTGCCTGAGCAGGAGGGAAGAGAGGTGAGAGACAGCGAAACTGGTCCCTCTGTTGGAATAAATCGGTAGTACAAGGGTTGGACATGTGACCATCACCCCACTGCCCATCCACACAGGCTTTCTCATTAAGCCAAAGCACTAAAGTATAATCCCATCTCTGAGTGTGTGTGTTTGAGAGAGCGAGGGAGGGAGGGAGGGAGGGAGGGAAGGAGGGCACAGACGTCAGGCTGCAGAGGCAGTCATTTTCTTTATCATTTCCAGTACAGTGACCGCAATGGATAAAGCAAAATATAAAGGCAAGGCACCCTCCAGAGGTGAGACGAGAAAGAGCACCATGAAGGATGCCGACGGTCTCCATCCACTATCTGTAATCGGTACAAGGACAAACCTATACATGTATAGTTAACATCAGATCCACATCACATGCATTTAAAACAACAATTTCAGTGCAAAATGCAATATACATGCAATACATACAAAATGCCAGCAAAATTCAAGTATTCTGTCTCTAAGGCTATTGTTGATCCATAAAAAAGGAGACAATAAACAACTCTAAGGTACCACAATTTACAACATTTTTTTGCTATCTCTCTCAAATGAAGAAAAATCAGCTGAAAACGACTTGTTTAAAACAAAACTCAAATGCAGCTAAAACTACACACGTAAAAGAAAACTGTTGAGTTGTATTAGTATATTGGTTTATCACAGTATGACAGCTGTGTTCTCATACCTTCCTCTCCTCTATGCACAATAACTTATCCAGAACAAAAGTCCCATGGTAACCCCAATCCTTTTACTCAGGTGGACACAGTAAGATGGAGGAGAAGGCATTCTCTCAGTATGTTTGTGCTGATCCCCTGTGTACCTTTCTTTCAAAAATAAAGGGCATGAGGGAACTAAAAGCAGCACAAATCCCTCCCAGTGGGACCCTGCAAGGGTTAAACACTTCCTTGGTTGTCCTGAATTCAGACTGTGCATAAATCAAACAGATTCTTGTTGTGGCACTGAACAAAGCTATCAGGAAACGCAGGCAGGCTTTGGATACTTCCCTCTTAGGATGCCCTGGCTTTATATCCTTGCCGGATGGGAGAGGATGGAACCCGTGGTTCTGAGCATGACAAAGCTTATCTAATGACTGCGAATAACATCCAAATGCCACTAAGAGGGAGCATGGATGGAGGACGGGTTGGTGGGAGTAGGGGACTTGGGGAGTAGGGGAGGGGGGGGGGTTTTGATAAATTCTTCCTTTTATCTGTGACCAATTGTAAGCCTGTGATGTTCTCACTCAGCTGCAGGGCATGTATTTAATGTGGGGTTTTTTTTTGTCCATCTCATCCTCACAAACTCCTGTTTTCTCACTATCTCATCCTCAAGGCTTGAGGCTCGAGTCTGTGCTGCTGTATTAGTGACTTTCTCTAAAACCCTTTTCTATTTTGGAACTGAAGCTCTTATCTCAAACACTTTTCCCTCGATTTTTTTGTTGTTGTTGTTGCTCACTTCCTTTACCCTTTGCCTGACTGGGCATTTCTGCTGAAGATGCTGGACATCTTTGGTCTGCATCTTTTTCTTTGTCTCTCTCTTTGTCTCTATTTCTCTGGTCTCCCACTGTTTCCACACCGCTTCCTTCCTGCCTGCATCTATACAACACATGCTGGGATGGATGTCTGTGTGGGGGCGGGTACATACTGGGAGCTCCCTTGAAACAGACTGGTTCATCATTTCATTACAGCTCAGTCTCCATGGTAACCACAGACAGCAGCACTAACCTCACTGTCACACAAAGGACACACCCTTGTAAGGAAGAATAACAGGAAGTGCTGCATAAGATGTGTGCATGACTGACACAGATAATTTAAGAAGAACAGTAAATTAATTGTATAACTCTGTTGATTTGTCACCTTGTGCCACAACTGAAATGAGGTCATTTCTATGTCAGGCCTTTGCTCCAGTTGTTGAACCCATCTGTATACTCCACCAAAATGACTTGCAGTGAGTGCTTCTGCTGTATGACTGCAATCTATGAACAGGGAAGCACTTAGCTGTGAGCTTCAGCAAGGATAATGTAGTGGAGAATCAATAATTGAATGCAACTCTACACCAGGGGAGGCAGAGTTGGACGTTTTTATTGGAGACTGTGTCGTCATCTTAAGTATACTGACACAACACTAGCTCTCATGATAATTCTTCAATGTAGGCCTATATGTTATTACTTTTATGGTTCTATAACTTCCACAGCGAGCAAATGTGCACCGTGTTATGGCACCAAAAATAAAATTAAAAAAAATCCTGTGACAGAGCGACACAGATACACGATGTTCTGATGGCAGCATGGATAAAAGCCTCTTCACCTCATCCACCCTGGCCTTTATCCCCGCCCGCCCGGTTTAGCTGTGATTGACACTAGGTGTTGTCAGCCCCACCCAGCCGCAGAGCAGGGCAGGAGGGAGAGCTGAGCCGAGCGGAGCTGATACCTCGATCGGTACTGAAACTCCCTCCTGCTGCTGCTGCTGCTGCTGCAACGAGAAGCGGAAAATTACCTGCCCCTCCCCCCTCTCTCTCCTTCACTCACACACATTCACAGAGAGCTGCAGCACACAGAACACATACTGAACCACTTTTACGCAGAGACCGCTCTAGGCATCGTTTTAGGAACCACAGCACGGAGAGCTTGTGCGTATGACAGCGTACAAAAAAAAGAAGAAAGAAGCGACGCAATAAACACAGGTGCAGTCAGATGGCGCATGTACCGGGCTGCCATATTTAAATCGCTGACCCACTTTTAAACCGCACACAACCCATGCTCATCGCCTGCAATATTCAAAGTCTGTTCGAGAGTGCAGAAAGCCGTAGTTCAGTCCTCTTCGCTATGAACCAATCAAACGGACGGAGTTTTGACGGATCAGGCCACGGTTGTTTGTGCTGAACCACTCCCTTAAATGAGGTCATACCGTCTGAATGACACAAAGCATCATACATCCACCGGAGCACAACGTACTTCACCGACAATATTTGAACACATCCCACCAGGTCGGAGCAATGATAACATAACAGCCTCAATAATAATAATAATAATAACAATAATAATAACAATAATAATAATAATAATAAAGCCATAATGTACACGTATACTGGATTTACTGACAATTCAATGGAAATGGAGTAGACAAGGCACATCTGTGCAATACTTGACATGAGCGGATCAGAGCTCTGTACACATATTAGGAAAGTTAATGAAAATATATTGGATCGTGTTTACAGCGCTCTGAGGCTGATAACACACGTGTCTGCAGAGATGGACGCTAATTCCCTGTTAGTTCTCTCAGCTGCTCCCCTTCTCGGAGAGAGTGGAGGATAGGGGGAGGGGAACGCGGTGTGGTAGCACGGAGGACGAGAAGGAGAAAAAGGAATGGGCGTGAAATGAAAACCATGTACATGTCTAGAATTTTCTTTGCAAAAGATGAAGCACCAAGAGTGTGAAAAAGACAAATAAAGGACGTACAACTAGCAGATTTAAAAGCACAAATACAAGAGGATATGAATGTGTAATACAAAAAAAAAAAAAAAAACACATTAGCTACATGTATGTGTTAAGCAGTCTCATTTTGGAGCAGTGAACAAATAGTCAAGAAACTGAAACGTTTCTGTCTATAATTACTTTTCTTTTATAGTGAAAGTAAAAAGATAACACTTTAATATTGCTATTAGGAATAAACTGCATCGGCTTTGAGTTAAGTCCCTGACAGCTGAAGCTATTAAGACAAGTATGTATGACATAAGTTGAAAGCATAAACAGGTTGTGGATAAAAATATAACAACATCAGTCTTTCCAAATAAGCAATTTGCTTTGAATGCAGAGAAATGAGTGCAAAACTGCAGAGAATTAAAGCATGTTAAATAACAAAAGCCAGGAGCAGCTGAGAGAAGTATCTCAGGAGAAACAGGGTTGACTTCAAGAAAACAATGCCAGGCAATATAAAAATGTCTAAACCTGAGACAAGTAAAGGCTCTACAATCTATAATCCACCGGCACAGGTGTTTTCAAAATGCATCCTTTATCATTCTTATACCCCTTTTTTAATAGAAGACACTTGGACATCAACATGGTAACAAAAGCACAAAGGAAAATAATGAATCTAACATTAACCAAATTCTACCTGGCTGCTTTGGTTTCAGGTTGTGCATGCTGGCTCACTGCTACAGCTGACGAGGATACTTGAATATACAGAGCAATCCTAAATATGAGTGGTCTTTCTCCTGCATGTGCTTCTCCTGCTATGAAAGGTCAAATTGTCCACTGAAAATGCACCGAGTTTGGTGACATAACATGACATTAATCCTCTTGCTCCATCCATCTTCAACATGAGTAAGCTGATGTGCAGTACATCAACACCAAAATATGCACAAAATACCAAGAAAACTGGACAGTGAAGGAGAGAGAAAAATGGACAAGAAAATGTCTGATGATCTGTAGACTATAAGAGCAACTGGTTTTGAAAGTTTAATGAGGTTTAAAATGAAGGTGCTTGTTCTTCTGTCTTCAAGAGCTCCAGTTAACATGAGAAAGACACATCTTAGCCTACATTCTGAAATGCAGGACTTTGACAAATTATAAGGCCACGACTGACTAGAGCACAACATCCCATCCAATACATAGCCTTAAAGTGATGTTAGAAATTCATGTGAAGCCATAGAGTGGGATGGTATTCATAATAGATTTATCGTGAAACATATTTACTTCAGGCTGTAGTCTGTCTTCTAGTTTCAGAGACACCGGATTAACACGTCATAAAAAAAAAGTTGGTCATTAGGTCTGTTTACTTGTGGTAGCTCTGAGCTCCCTCCACATGAAAGACGCTGGGTTTGCACTGACCCAAATGTTAATCGCAGGGAACTTCAACACACAAGAGCGCAGGATGAGACAAACTGAAAACGTGGATAAACAACATAAGTCGATGTAAGCGACTTATAAACGGTACAAAATCAAGACTTACTCAGCTGGAGGGCAGACATTTGTGTTGTCATTTGGCGTCAACATCTTACATCTGGTTGCTTCTCCCCTGCTCTCTGTACTCACATATACTACACTCTGATGCAGCCGAACTCCCAATAAAGCTGTTGTTATTTAGCCTACATATTTTTTTTCCTGTTTCTGCTGTCAGACAACACGACGAGTATGAAATAGTGACTAAATCGCGGCTAATTAAGAAAACACGTAAACCGTCACTTCCCAGGCATTTTCGAGCCTCTCCGGGAAGCTAAAATATATGGCTGCAATACAACTCCCATCCACACGGAGCAGCACTGACCCCCATTACGTGAACGAAGAAGTCTTTCCGGTTTTTTTCCCCCCATGGCCTTTAAATAGAATTAATTTTTTTTTTCGCGTGCACCGAGACCAAACAAATTGGATGTTACTTTAACACACCAGTGATGGATGATTTATTTCTTCTGACTTTTTTCTACGACACTCAACTTCTCTGGTAAAGTTGTGTTATCTGTCAGGATTATTTAACTTGACCACGAATATCATGCATGTTCAGGACTCCAAACATTTCTCATAACACCTGCTGCAGCAAAATCATAGTTAAAGCTCTACTTGAATAAGCCGCGTGAGGGTGAGAGCAGTGTTTTTAGTTATACTGCAGAGCGACCGTGAGTGTTTGGGACAGATAGATAAAGTTTGGAGATGTGCGATATCTCGTACAAGTAGTTCCCGTACGTTTAAATACATTTTGGACCCTACATTTTTTTTTTATTTTTTTTTAAATAAGATTCAACTGCTGTGGAGTATTGTCACTGAAAGTTAAATGTTTGGTGAAGTCCTCTTCATTAAGGTTAGTTGACCAAGTGTCTATCCGCTTCTCTAATAATTTCAGACGAGTCTTCCGGGTTCTGAAGAACGGTACAGACCCTGCAGATTTGGAGACGGCTAAAAAGAGAAAGGCCCTTTCTACAGACGCTGCTAAACGCTCCAAACCAAGCAACCCGTCCGTGATGAGCAAGTGAGTGAAAAGCTAAAACCATTACTTGCGTGTGAAAATGTTTGATACTCGTGCTTGATGCTTGAATATGAAGATCATCAGTTGAACATTTGCGCTAACTTTTGGACTCTCTTCATAATGTAATGTAATGGTTTTGTGTGTCTAGCCTTGTACAGTTGTATATGTGTACATGTGGTATGATTGGTATACTAGTGAGTTTTTGCTGGTGTACAACTCATTACCATAACATACCGTCTGGTAGTTTGTATGAACAGAGTGGCCTGGCATGGAGTAAAATTCCCGGTCTGAATTATTGTTTCAGTCCACCCTTGCTAAGTTAACTGTACGAGTTATACTTAAGGGTAATATTAAGCATTCACAACGTCATTCATTTAACCTAGACAGCGTAGAGTTGTTTATAAAGAGCCTTTGGCTGCTAGAAATGCCTGGACTGATACTTCTCATGATATCACACATTTTGACGATTTCACATTTGTTTCTTTAACTTTCTTATGTGTTGATGTATTTTTCTAGTCACAGTTCTATAGTTTCTGATGATGGTTGGCAGCATTACAAAACCCCAGGTTTCGCTATGCTTTGTGCTACAGTCTGGTAGGCGGTGGTGGGAAGTAACTGTAAATTTTACAAGTCTGAAGTACTTGTAGCCTACTTTACTCAAGTAATTCCATTTGATGCTATTTTATACTTCCACTCCACCGCATTTCAGAGTGAAATGTTGTAATGTCTGTTATGACAGCTTTAATTACTTTGAAGATGATGTATTAACACAATGGATAGTGTGACAGGCTTTTGAAATACAACACATTGTTAAAGATTGAACTAATGGTTTACAACCTCCTGACGTCTTACAAAGAGCGTTGTGTAGTTGGCGATTTCTGTAATTTTTCAGGGTTTCATTTCAATAAATGTTTCAAAATCTCATCAAAATTCAAGGACTAGAATAAAAGTCAAAAAACTGAAAAAAAAATGTGTCAGTCAAACCATTGTTTTTTCTTCTTTCCTCTTCCAGTAATAATCTGATGACCCCTTAGATTCATGCTATCCATTCAAATAAAACTCTATATAAAGTAGTTCAAACTACATCCACCTGCAGCAGCTGCAAAACTAACATGCTGCTACACACTGATGCTTCAGTATTTTCTATCTAATTATGTCATATAATAATATATCAGTCAGACGGACCAAACTAGTACTTTTACTTTTGTACTATAACATTTGACGACTAATACTTCTGTACTGTTACTTGGATACAATTTTTCATGCAGTATTTTTACTTCTATTGTAGTATTTCTATGTTGCTATATTGATATCATTTTTCCACCATTGCTGGTGAGATAACTAATGTAACAAAGAAGCACCAAAAGGCCCCTGTGACTTCAGCACCATGGACAGCACTTATACCAAACACAGGCAGAGAGGAGGTGCAAGTAGGCTTGTAGTGACAGAGCAAGGGATTTACAACACAGAGATGATCTATAAAAAAAAGTTACAAAACTTGTAGACTATCGTCTCAACAATACACCTTACCTTTTCTTTATTAGGTAAAGTCTGAGTTCTGGTAAAAGTGTCTCCTCCGTTAATACTGATCAGTTCACCATCTACAGGTGGAAGCGGTGCAGGGAAAACCACTACGTCACTCTTCATCGTGTCTGAGCTGAAACACACGTCATACTGCTGAGTAGATTTGGAGTAAGACCAGCTCCCGTCAGGGTGGGTGGTGATCATTGGGGCGCTGTACCTGCTGAAATTGTCCGTCCTGTGGCATCTGACAGCTATTAAACTGATGAGGCTCAGCAGGAAGATCACTGACACCGACACAATGGCGATCAGCAGATACAGGTTCAGATCCGAGAAGCTGTCCTCCTTTATAGGAACATGTCTGAACTGAGTCTGGATGTCAGCGGTGCTTTCAACCACCACCACATCAATAGACACAGTAGCTGACAGGGAGGGTTCTCCGTTATCAGAAACCAGCACCACCAAGGGGTGAGTTTTCAGGTCATTGTCACTCATTCTCCTCTTAGTCCTGATTTCCCCGGTGCTGGTTCCGATCCTGAACAGGTTGTTTCCTTTGGGCTCAGACAGGTGATAAGAAAGCAGCGCGTTGTATCCAGAGTCTGCGTCTACAGCCCTGATCTTTGCCACAAAGTATCCTGCTTCAGCAGAATAGGGGATGTTCTCACTGTTCACGGAGCCGTGTTCAGAATAGGGCGCCAGAACTGTTGGATTATTATCATTTTCATCCAGAATTAAAACGTTCACAGTCACGTTGCTGCTGAGCGGAGGAACACCAGAGTCTGTGGCCTGAACTTTGAACTGAAATGTTTTTAACTCCTC
Source organism: Embiotoca jacksoni (assembly GCF_022577435.1). Classification (NCBI taxonomy): domain Eukaryota; kingdom Metazoa; phylum Chordata; class Actinopteri; family Embiotocidae; genus Embiotoca; species Embiotoca jacksoni. The sequence continues at coordinate 10,128,555 of NW_027185403.1, forward strand.
GTAGTTAAAAGACTGCAGGCTGACTATATCTCCAGTTTCTGAGTTAACATTAATAACTGACCCTATTATGTTATTTTTATTATTGTTATTATTATTAATTACTGAAAATGTTACTTTTGCATTTTCATCTACATCAGGATCATCTACAGTCATAGTATAGATAACAATGCCTACGGGACTGTTTTCTTTGACAAAAATGTTTATCACAGGTTCTTTAAAACGTGGTGCGTTGTCATTGACATCAGAAACGTGGACAGTAATGACGCTTGTACTGGAGAGGGGCGGGAGACCTTCGTCAGTCGCTGTTATTGTTACATTATATTGAGAAAGTCGTTCTCTGTCGAGAGTTCCGTCTACGACTAAAGAGTAATGATTTTTATACGTGTTCTTAATTGTGAATGGCACAGAATTAACAATTTTAACCTGAACAACGCCATTTTTTTCTGCGTCGTAATCTCTCACTGTTATAAGTCCAACCATTGTGTCGACGGCTGCATCCTCCCTCACCACGTTGACTAAAGACGTCACTGATATTTCTGGTGGATTGTCATTAACATCCGTGATTTCAACGAGCACTTTACAATTTGATGCTCTTGGATTTTGCCCTTTGTCTTTCGCTTGGACCCGAATTTCAACTGCTTTGTTTTTTTCGTGGTCCAATTCTCCGTTCACTGTAATCTCCCCCGTTATGGGATTTATAGCAAATTTATCGACATCGTTATCATTGTCTTGGTTTATGAAAGAATACTCTATTTCTCCATTAAGGCCCTCGTCTAAATCGCGAGCATGCACAGAAATGACGGTGGCACCGCGCGCCGTGTTCTCCAGCACCGTGGCTTTGTACAAGGGCTTGTCAAATACTGGGATATTATCATTGACGTCCTGCACATTAACGGTGATATGTAACGTGCCGGATTTAGGAGGTTTTCCTCCGTCTGCAGCTGTCAGAATTAATTTGATCACCGGCTGTTTCTCACGGTCTAAGATTTTATGCAGTGCCATTTCAGCAAACATCGTCGGCTCGCCACCATTCTGCACATCCAGCGTGAAATGTTCATTTTGACTCAGCTTGTAGCCTTTAACTGAATAACTTCCGACATCTGCATCGAACGCCTTTGGGAGGGCAAATTTCTCACCAGGAAAAGCCGACTCGGACACATTCAAAACAATCTCCGGTATTCGAAAAGAGGGTGTATTGTCGTTTATGTCCAAGATTTTAACCTCAAAGCGATACAGATTCAGCGGAGAGTTCACAATGGCTTCCACTTCCAGAGAGCACTTAATATTTCGAGAGCAGAGCTCCTCTCGGTCTATTCTGTCTTTCACCAGAAGCATCCCAGTCTTAACGTTGACCTCCAAATACCTTGTATTAGGTCCTGAAATCTGAAAACCTCGCGTTTCCAGTTCCTCTACAGCTAAATGTAAATCCTTCGCCAGATTTCCCACAGTGGTACCCGGGGTCGATTCCTCCGTGACAGAATACACAATCTGTGCCGCTGCGATACTCCATATGTGAAATACAGGGAACAAATAATACATCCAATGCCGGAAAATATCCCCTTGTTGCATTCTGTCCACAGTCTGCTAAACAAGATAATTCGAAAAATAGATCACTCCAGCGGTAACATTGCTCAACAAAGCCCCTCAACACAATGACCATGTTCTACACTGCTACAAAGAATTATCAACCCTCAGTAAAGGGAGGAGCGTCATACAGAAATAAAACGTGTTTCAGCTCCGTGAGCTGTTAGCGACATCTTGTGGTAATGTTGAAGTCAGAGGGAAGAAAAGATGAAAACACTGAAGTCATGAAATCAGAAGGAGAACATACTGTAGTTTAAAACATTGTGGTCCTGAAATAAGCAGTTCCTCTAGGACATTATGGGAGAAAGGAAAACATTAAATTATTGACAGCTCCACCCTTACCTTTTCTTTATTAGGTAAAGTCTGAGTTCTGTTAAAAGTGTCTCCTCCGTTAATACTGATCAGTTCACCATCTACAGGTGGAAACGGTCCGGGGAAAACCACTACGTCACTCTTCATCGTGTCTGAGCTGAAACACACGTCATACTGCTGAGTAGATTTGGAGTAAGACCAACTCCCGTCAGGGTGGGTGGTGATCATTGGGGCGCTGTACCTGCTGAAATCGTCCGTCCTGTGGCATCTGACAGCTATTAAACTGATGAGGCTCAGCAGGAAGATCACTGACACCGACACAATGGCGATCAGCAGATACAGGTTCAGATCCGAGAAGCTGTCCTCCTTTATAGGAACATGTCTGAACTGAGTCTGGATGTCAGCGGTGCTTTCAACCACCACCACATCAATAGACACAGTAGCTGACAGGGAGGGTTCTCCGTTATCAGAAACCAGCACCACCAAGGGGTGAGTTTTCAGGTCATTGTCACTCATTCTCCTCTTAGTCCTGATTTCCCCGGTGCTGGTTCCGATCCTGAACAGGTTGTTTCCTTTGGGCTCAGACAGGTGATAAGAAAGCAGCGCGTTGTATCCAGAGTCTGCGTCTACAACCCTGATCTTTGCCACAAAGTATCCCGCTTCAGCAGAATAGGGGATGCTCTCACTGTTCACGGAGCCGTGTTCAGAATAGGGCGCCAGAACTGTTGGATTATTATCATTTTCATCCAGAATTAAAACGTTCACAGTCACGTTGCTGCTGAGCGGAGGAACACCAGAGTCTGTGGCCTGAACTTTGAACTGAAACGTTTTTAACTCCTCGTAGTTAAAAGACTGCAGGCTGACTATATCGCCAGTCTCTGAATTTATGTTTACAACAGAAGTTACTGGAATAGTTTTTGAAAAGCCATCTAATAGTGAATATGTTACTTTCGCATTTTCTTCTACGTCAGAGTCACTTGCAGTTATAATGAAGATAGTAACTCCCACTGCACTATTCTCTTTCACATATACATTAATCACAGGATCTGAGAATAGAGGGGCGTTGTCATTCACATCAGAAATATCAACAGTAATAACACTGGTACTGGAAAGAGGCGGCGTGCCTTCATCACTTCCTATGATTGTAACATTATATTGAGAGACACTCTCTCGGTCAAGAGGTCCATCAACTGTTAATGAATAATAATTTTTGTAGTTTAGCTTGAGTTTAAAAGGCACCAGCCCCAGAATATTTGCACTTGTGAGACCATTATTGCCCCCATCTTTGTCAGTCACAGTCACCAAAGCGACAACTGTTCCCACCTCAGCATCCTCTTTAACTGGGCTCATAAGAGACGTGATGATGATTTCAGGTACATTGTCATTAACATCAATCACTTCCACTAACAATTTACCATGCACGCTACGTGAAGGTGTGCCTTTATCTCTTGCCTGTACGCGAATATCATATGCTGTATTCTCTTCGTAGTCTACTTCACCCATGACAGTTATTTCCCCTGTGTCTGGGTTAATTGAGAACAGGGCTTTAGGATTGAAATTTCCTCTTTCAATTAATGAATACACGATTTCACTATTTATGCCCTCATCCAAATCTGTAGCACTTACAGTCAATATAGAGGTCTGAAACGGAGCGTTTTCAATGACCTGTGCCTTATACAGAGGTTGACTAAATACCGGAGCATTGTCGTTTATATCCATAACTTGTACAATTATCTTTAATGTTCCTGATCGGGCAGGTTTTCCTCCGTCCAGAGCAGTTAAAATGAGATCGATAACAGACGTTTTCTCTCTGTCTACGGATTTTTGCAGCACTAACTCGGCAGACTCACTGTGCTGTCCGCCGCTCTGTACGTCCAGTGAGAAATACTCATTTGGGCTCAGCTTGTAGCTTTTTACCGAGTTACTGCCCGTGTCTGCGTCGTTCGCTATCGGGAGTAGATACCTCTCCCCGGTAGAAGAAGACTCTGATATATTCAAAATCATCTCCTTTTCACGAAAAGACGGTGCATTGTCGTTCACGTCAGTAATCTGAACCTCTATGCGATGCAGATTCACTGGATGACTCAGAATGGCTTCTATATTGACAGAACATTTTACCGTATTTGGACAGAGTTCTTCACGATCGATTCGGTCACAGACGTATAGCGCACCCGTCTTTAAATCCACGTCAAAATATTTCTTAGAATTCCCCGAGATGATTCGCAAATCCCGTTTTTCCAGTTCGTGAACGTTGATGTTTAAATCCTTAGCGAGATTTCCCACCACCGTTCCTTTGTCAACCTCCTCGGAAACGGAGAACGAAAGCTGCGCTGCAGACGCGTCACACAAACAAAGCAAAGCTATTATTTGTATCCAAATTGTCCCTCTTCCTCCTCCGCGTCCCATCGTTGCCACACAGTGAAAGAAATAATCATTTCTGAACATATCCACACGAGGTGAGTGACAGACGAAGCGCTTTCTGTCTTGTGACCATTTGTGTATTTTCTGACTAAGCACTGGTGGACTATGCGTGGCACGGAGAGGAGGAGTCAGTTAACAAAAAAAGGAGCCACGCAGCTATCTGTGGTCTCCAGCGACACCAGCTGTAATCTTGTTGCTAATTTAGAAAGGCAATCATATTATTTTATAACTGTGGGAAATACAAAATACGTATATTTTTGCGGAAGGTCAAAGCGACACAAACACAAATTTAAGTTAGAAAGTATATCAAACCTCATCCATTCGTAAAAGCAGTTTCTGATGTGTAAGGGAGCACTATGCAAGTTGTGTTTGCCAAACCAAAACATATTAGAGAAGTGATAAACTGTAAAACATCTACTTCGACAAAAGCCAGGCAGAGTTCAGCACCATAGACAGCGCCCTGGCTGGTGAACAGTTTGACTGAGATCTCACTCGAAGTCTCTGCTTAAAATAGTGTCATTCAGCAACACTTCAAAGAATATTCCACCTAAATTCTCCAACATCACGAGTGATTTGCTTTTCTCTAAAAAGGTGAGGTTATTAATAAATTGCATTTGTATTCCCCAAGGTAGGCAACTACTTTGATCATGCTGCTTTCTCATCAGTAAAGATATGTACAATATCCATCAGAAAAAACAGCAAATGTTGAAAATATCCCAAATCTTATAATGTGTTGTACTAATGTGTCTTTCAGAAACAGAATGATGCAATAATCAGAGACAGACAATTCGGAAGTTACAGCTAACTCACCTTCTCTTGGTTGGGTAAAGTCTGAGTTCTGTTAAAAGTGTCTCCTCCGTTAATACTGATCAGTTCACCATCTATAGGTGGAAACGGTCCGGGGAAAACCACTACGTCACTCTTCATCGTGTCTGAGCTGAAACACACGTCATACTGCTGAGTAGATTTGGAGTAAGACCAGCTCCCGTCAGGGTGGGTGGTGATCATTGGGGCGCTGTACCTGCTGAAATCATCCGTCCTGTGGCATCTGACAGCTATTAAACTGATGAGGCTCAGCAGGAAGATCACTGACACCGACACAATGGCGATCAGCAGATACAGGTTCAGATCCGAGAAGCTGTCCTCCTTTATAGGAACATGTCTGAACTGAGTCTGGATGTCAGCGGTGCTTTCAACCACCACCACATCAATAGACACAGTAGCTGACAGGGAGGGTTCTCCGTTATCAGAAACCAGCACCACCAAGGGGTGAGTTTTCAGGTCATTGTCACTCATTCTCCTCTTAGTCCTGATTTCCCCGGTGCTGGTTCCGATCCTGAACAGGTTGTTTCCTTTGGGCTCAGACAGGTGATAAGAAAGCAGCGCGTTGTATCCAGAGTCTGCGTCTACAACCCTGATCTTTGCCACAAAGTATCCCGCTTCAGCAGAATAGGGGATGTTCTCACTGTTCATGGAGCCGTGTTCAGAATAGGGCGCCAGAACTGTTGGATTATTATCATTTTCATCCAGAATTAAAACGTTCACAGTCACGTTACTGCTGAGCGGAGGAACACCAGAGTCTGTGGCCTGAACTTTGAACTGAAACGTTTTTAACTCCTCGTAGTTAAACGATTGTAGGCTGACTATATCTCCTGTCTCTGAGTTGATGTTTATAAATGATGTTATAGGGATTGTTTTTGAATCACCTTGTAACGAATATGTTACTTTAGCGTTTTCATTTATGTCCGGATCTATTGCAGTTATGGCATAGAGACTAGCTCCAACCGGACTGTTTTCTTTTACATAAATATTAAACACGGGTTCAAGGAAACGGGGCGCGTTGTCATTGACATCAGAAACCTGAACATTAATAACGCTGGTGCTGGACAGAGACGGAGTGCCTTCATCATTAGCTGCAATAGTGATATTATAATGAGACCATGCTTCCCTATCAAGAGGCCCGTCTACAATTAACGAGTAGTAATTTTTATAATTTGAATTTAGCTTAAAAGGCGTAGAGCCAACAAGTTTACAGCGAGTGAGGCCGTTTTTACCTCCATCTTTATCAGTCACTGTTACTAAAGCGACAACGCTTCCTACGTCAGCATCTTCTCTAACGGGGTTCATGAGTGACGTTACCACAATTTCTGGGGTATTGTCGTTCACGTCGACTACCTCTACTAATAGCTTCCCATTTGCACTCCGAGGCGACGAGCCTTTGTCTCTTGCTTGAACATGAATTTCATATGCCGACTGTGCTTCGTAATCTAACTTCGCGTCAACTGTGATCTCACCAGTGTCTACATTTATAAAGAACACATCAGCAGGGTTGAAGTTTCCACGCTTCACAAAGGAGTACACCACCCTGCCGTTGTCTCCTTCGTCTAAATCTGTGGCATTAAGTTGAATAACTAATGATCCGGGTGTAGCATTTTCATTCACACGTGCCTTATAAAGTGTCTTGCTAAACGACGGTGTGTTATCGTTGACATCTAGGACATTAACATGTATCTGTACAGTTCCAGTGTTTGGAGGTTTCCCTCCATCCACGGCGGTTAGTGTTAGTTTAATAACAGCTTGTTTTTCTCTATCCAAAGCTTTGAGCAGCACTAATTCAGCAGATGCACTATGTTCTGCACCGCTCTGTACATCAAGGGAGAAGTAATCATTTGGACTCAGCCTGTACGTCTTTACTGAATTGCTGCCTGTATCTGCATCAAGAGCGAGGGGAAGCAGGAAATGTTCGCCCGTGGGTGAAGATTCAGAAATGTTAAGTGAAAACGAATTCTCAACGAAGGAAGGTGCGTTGTCATTTAAATCAACAATCACCACCTCGATGCGACGGAGCACCATAGGATTACTCAGTATGGCCTCTAAGTTTAGCGTGCATTTTATTGTGTTTGGGCAAAGCTCCTCTCGATCTATTCTCTCATTAACATAAAGATCCCCCGTTTTAAAATTAGCCTCGAAATATTTCTTACTGTTCCCAGACACGATATTTAAATTCTTCGTTTGCAGATCTCGAACGTTGACATTTAAATCCTTTGCGAGGTTCCCGACCACCGTCCCTTTGTCCACCTCCTCAGAAACGGAGTAGGATATCTGAGCAACTGTCCAGCCAGATAAAAACAGGAGGATGAGCGAACACAGGCTTTCATTATTCCTTCCACTGCCCATCGCTGCTTTCAAATACAGTGACGCGATACAAATTATGTTTATCCATAAAACGCCGCTCGATCGGCCAACATTTTAAATCCCATCCACTCCTGTCCTCCGCTTTGTATCACCATTCGTCTTCCTTGTACAAAAGCAATCGCAGTCTCCTGACGCTTCACGCGGAAGGGAGGAGACTGGAAACACCGACCTCACAAAAACATGTGGTCATGGGCGACCCCACGCGTTAAAACCGGGATATGAAAATTGTTTAAAAGTTGGGTACCGCCCCTCCTGTTTGGGTCATATTCAACATGAGCAATATATTTTACTTTGACATGTTAAATGGTCTAAGTATGCGTAAACAAATGATTTCAAAACCGGAAAAGCTTGTGCTAAATAGTCACAAGTTATTGCAGTTAAATTACAGGGATCTGTAAAAGCAAACTAAAAATAGTGTAATAGGAAAAAAACATAACATTTGGTAGAAACATGCGTTTAAGGAAAATATCCTCCATTATTCAGATTTACTAATTGGAAGTGTTGATCACGCAATAAAAAAAATTGTTGGTGTCACCTTAAAAAAAAAAAAACACAAAGCAAACCACTGTGGGATTAATAAAGTCTAAGTCTAATGAACAAATTGAATGCCAAAGCAATAAAAAAAAAAATAGGTGAGGGTTTCAAACCTTTTACTTTAGAAGATTTGGGTAATGAAACCAAGTAAATGAAAAACATAAGCTGTGTTTTCAGTACCATGGAGAGCGTTCTACAAAGTGCCTGGTGGGATATATCCACCAGTTGCTTTTCTTATAGTGGGAAATTCTTAGTAATGCTAATTTCTGTCATGTTTTGAAGGTGTTTTTGAGATAACAAGATTAGCCTTTTAGGAAATAGACTTATAGATTTCTAAGACATTGAGACACGAAATGCGGCTAGTCACGCTACAAAATGGACAGAGACTGAATTCAACTCACCTTCTCTTGGTTGGGTAAAGTCTGAGTTCTGGTAAAAGTGTCTCCCCCGTTAATACTGATCAGTTCACCATCTACAGGTGGAAACGGTCCGGGGAAAACCACTACGTCACTCTTCATTGTATCTGAGCTGAAACACACATCATACTGCTGAGTAGATTTGGAGTAAGACCAGCTCCCATCAGGGTGGGTGGTGATCATTGGGGCGCTGTACCTGCTGAAATTGTCCGTCCTGTGGCATCTGACAGCTATTAAACTGATGAGGCTCAGCAGGAAGATCACTGACACCGACACAATGGCGATCAGCAGATACAGGTTCAGATCCGAGAAGCTGTCCTCCTTTATAGGAACATGTCTGAACTGAGTCTGGATGTCAGCGGTGCTTTCAACCACCACCACATCAATAGACACAGTAGCTGACAGGGAGGGTTCTCCGTTATCAGAAACCAGCACCACCAAGGGGTGAGTTTTCAGGTCATTGTCACTCATTCTCCTCTTAGTCCTGATTTCCCCGGTGCTGGTTCCGATCCTGAACAGGTTGTTTCCTTTGGGCTCAGACAGGTGATAAGAAAGCAGCGCGTTGTATCCAGAGTCTGCGTCTACAGCCCTGATCTTTGCCACAAAGTATCCCGCTTCAGCAGAATAGGGGATGCTCTCACTGTTCACGGAGCCGTGTTCAGAATAGGGCGCCAGAACTGTTGGATTATTATCATTTTCATCCAGAATTAAAACATTCACAGTCACGTTGCTGCTGAGCGGAGGAACACCAGAGTCTGTGGCCTGAACTTTGAACTGAAACGTTTTTAACTCCTCGTAGTTAAAAGACTGCAGGCTGACTATATCTCCTGTCTCTGAGTTGATGTTTAAAACGGATGAAATTGGAACATTTCTTGGAGAACTGTCTAACAGTGTGTAAGTCAACTTTGCATTACCATCTAGATCAGGATCAAAGGCATTCATTGTATACAGAACTGATCCTGTTGGACTGTTTTCTTTGACATAAACATTAATCACAGGCTCCATAAACCGAGGTGCATTGTCATTAACATCAGAAACCTGAACAGTAATGACTCTGATGCTGGACAGAGGTGGACTTCCTTCATCTGTGGCTGTAATGGTGACACTGTAAAGAGAAGTGTTTTCTCTGTCCAGCGGTCCATCTACTACTAATGAATAGTCATTTTTATAGTTGGACTTTAGTTTAAAAGGAGCAGATCCAACTACCTTACAATTAGTTACACCGTTGTTTCCTCCATCTTTATCACTCACTGTAACCAAAGCAACAATTGTCCCGAGTTCCGCGTCTTCTTTAACAGGCGTCATCAGTGACGTCACAGATATTTCTGGGGCATTGTCATTCACATCGATTATCTCTATCAGCAGTTTAGCCTGTGCACTACGAGGAACAGGGCCCTGATCCATTGCTTGAACTCTCACTTCATAAGCAGGTGTCTCTTCATAGTCTAGTCTACCCTTCACAGTAATTTCTCCTGTTTCTGAATTTAGATTAAAAATATTTGATGGATCAATATTCCCCCGTTTGTTAAAAGAAAACAAGATCTTACCGTTTAGGCCCTCGTCTAAATCTGTGGCATTTAACCTGATAACAAATGTTCCTGGAGTCGCATTTTCTTTGACACTCACTTTATAAAGAGAGCTACTGAATGCTGGTGTATTATCATTAACATCTATAACATTAACAGTAAACTGCAGAGTCCCTGATCTAGGCGGTTTCCCTCCATCTATAGCGGTCAGAATAAGTTTAATGACCGGCTGTTTTTCTCGATCTAAAGCTTTCTGCAGCACTAACTCAGCAGACACTCCGTGTTCTCCGCCGCTCTGCACGTCAAGAGAGAAATGTTCATTTTGGCTCAGCTTGTACGTCTTTACTGTGTTGCTCCCTATGTCCGCATCTACTGCTACCGGGAGAAAATATCGCTCTCCCGGTGAAAGTAATTCAGAGATGTTTAATGAAGGCGATTGTTCAATAAAAGAAGGCGAGTTATCATTTACATCAAGAATGTTGATTTCGATGCGATGTACATTCATTGGATTACTTAAAGCAGCTTGTATTTTGATGGAGCATTTTGCCACATGCGGACAAAGCTCTTCTCTGTCTATTCTCTCGTCAACAAAAAGGTTCCCGGTCCGCAGATTGACGTCAAAATATGTCTTACTGAAACTCGAAATGATACGTAGATCTCTGCTCTCCAGTTCCTGTACATTGAGATTTAAATCCTTCGCGATATTCCCCACTACCGTGCCTTTGTTCACTTCCTCGGAAATCGAGTAGGATAACTGCGACGCAGACGAGTCCCAAAGACAAAGAAGCACAACAACATGAATCCAGACGTATCCGATTTGTCCTCGCGCAGACATCGTTAATGCAGCAAAAGAGCAGAATCCAACAGATCATTTATCCGCAGTACATTTGCTATTGTTCGGTTTCAGCTCCTTCTCCTCTCGTCACAATATCACATTGGGTGTCCAGTAAGATAGTGCTCGGTGACGAGGTAATATTTTTTCAAATGCATGGAGGAGGAGTTTTAATTTAACAACATATTTATATCTATGGTCTCCTGCGACATCATGTGGTGAAAGGGAGATGAATAAGAACGTGGTCACATAATTTGCTAAATTATTTTAAACGCAAAACATCCTTGAAAGTTGATTAGCCTCCGTTCATAAACAAAAATGCAAAGCTCCCCAATTATAATTTTTTTTAACACCAACTAATAAAACATGAAGTTTAATGTTCAGACTGCAACAACGGTCGAATGATGGATTGTTGAAATGCCAGGGAAGCAAGTGGAAAATCCAAACAATGCAATGTATTACCCCCCAAAAAATTGCATTTAACTGTATAATTAAACAACTTTACTTTTATAGTTATTTAAATTACCAATACTGATAATAAGAAACACAATAATACATGCAAAGAAAGTCCTTTCAAATGAGACAACAAAGAAACCACTTGTATGTCTGACTTCAGTACAATGGACAGCACCGTTCACTCTCAATTTTGGTTTCAATACTCGACTGGTTTTCTGAATAATGTAAACTGTTAAAAAGCAACATATTGACATCTACATAGCAAACATGGTCTCCATTTGAAGTAAGTTATGATCTGCTTGGTGAAGTTAACTTCGAGTGAAGAGATCTTTAAAAATGACAGCAGTTTGAGAAGAAAGGAGTTGTAGATCTCAAAACAACGCTACAATTTCAATGTTTCAATATTTGCCAACTATACGTTCATTGTTTTATCACGATATCTATCAAACAAATAAACAAAAAGATGGGCCCGTTCATTGTTAAAATATTACATACATTTGTTTTTTGAAATATGTATCTGTGACGTTTTAACGGAGGTATACAACTTCCTGTTTTCGATAAGTAGCTCGATCTCAGAACACAGAATAAAATAGATTTTGTGAATGATGATTATGGGAAAGATTATATTTGTGTCTTTAGTAATAAATCAATGGAGAGTTAGTGCTTTGCTGACATTTTCATGGATTTGACACGAATGCATCCTTGTATAAAATGTTATATTGAAGTAGAATAACAGAGGAGGAGAAAGTGAAAATGACTGGATTTGAGTGAACTTTGTTTTGTGCCCCAGTCAAACTTTCAAACCTTCATGGAGATTAGCCTACCTTCTCTTGGTTGGGTAAAGTCTGAGTCCTGGTAAAAGTGTCTCCTTCGTTAATACTGATCAGTTCACCATCTACAGGTGGAAACGGTCCGGGGAAAACTACTACGTCACTCTTCATCGTGTCTGAGCTGAAACACACGTCATACTGCTGAGTAGATTTGGAGTAAGACCAGCTCCCGTCAGGGTGGGTGGTGATCATTGGGGCGCTGTACCTGCTGAAATCGTCCGTCCTGTGGCATCTGACAGCTATTAAACTGATGAGGCTCAGCAGGAAGATCACTGACACCGACACAATGGCGATCAGCAGATACAGGTTCAGATCCGAGAAGCTGTCCTCCTTTATAGGAACATGTCTGAACTGAGTCTGGATGTCAGCGGTGCTTTCAACCACCACCACATCAATAGACACAGTAGCTGACAGGGAGGGTTCTCCGTTATCAGAAACCAGCACCACCAAGGGGTGAGTTTTCAGGTCATTGTCACTCATTCTCCTCTTAGTCCTGATTTCCCCGGTGCTGGTTCCGATCCTGAACAGGTTGTTTCCTTTGGGCTCAGACAGGTGATAAGAAAGCAGCGCGTTGTATCCAGAGTCTGCGTCTACAGCCCTGATCTTTGCCACAAAGTATCCCGCTTCAGCAGAATAGGGGATGTTCTCACTGTTCACGGAGCCATGTTCAGAATAGGGCGCCAGAACTGTTGGATTATTATCATTTTCATCCAGAATTAAAACGTTCACAGTCACGTTGCTGCTGAGCGGAGGAACACCAGAGTCTGTGGCCTGAACTTTGAACTGAAACGTTTTTAACTCCTCGTAGTTAAAAGACTGCAGGCTGACTATATCTCCTGTCTCTGAGTTTATGTTTAAAACAGATGAAATTGGAACATTTCTTGGAGAACTGTCTAACAGTGTATAAGTTAACTTTGCATTACCATCTAGATCAGGATCAAAGGCATTCATTGTATACAGAACTGATCCTGTTGGACTGTTTTCTTTGACATAAACATTAATCACAGGCTCCATAAAGCGAGGTGTGTTGTCATTGACATCCGAAACCTGAACAGTAATGACTCTGATGCTGGACAGAGGTGGACTTCCTTCATCTGTGGCTGTAATGGTGACATTGTAAAGAGAAGTGTTTTCTCTGTCCAGCGGTCCATCTACTACTAATGAATAGTCGTTTTTATAGTTGGACTTTAGTTTAAAAAGAGCAGATCCAACTACCTTACAATTAGTCACACCGTTGTTTCCTCCATCTTTATCACTTACTGTAACCAAAGCAACAATTGTCCCCAGTTCCGCGTCTTCTTTAACAGGCGTCATCAGTGACGTCACAGATATTTCAGGGGCGTTATCATTCACATCGATTATCTCTATCAGCAGTTTAGCCTGTGCACTACGAGGAGAGGAGCCTTGATCTTTCGCTTGAACTCTGACTTCATAAGCATTTGTCTCTTCATAGTCTAGTCTACCCTTCACAGTAATTTCTCCTGTTTCTGAATTTAGATTAAAAATATTTGATGGATCAATATTCCCCCGTTTGTTAAAAGAAAACAAGATCTTACCGTTTAGGCCCTCGTCTAAATCTGTGGCATTTAACCTGATAACAAATGTTCCTGGAGTCGCATTTTCTTTGACACGCACTTTATAAAGAGAGCTACTGAATGCTGGTGTATTATCATTAACATCTATAACATTAACAGTAAACTGCAGAGTCCCTGATCGAGGCGGTTTCCCTCCATCTATAGCGGTCAGAATAAGTTTAATGACCGGCTGTTTTTCTCGATCTAAAGCTTTCTGCAGCACTAACTCAGCAGACACTCCGTGTTCTCCGCCGCTCTGCACGTCAAGAGAGAAATGTTCATTTTGGCTCAGCTTGTACGTCTTTACTGTGTTGCTCCCTATGTCCGCATCTACTGCTACCGGGAGAAAATATCGCTCTCCCGGTGAAAGTGATTCGGAGATGTTTAATAAATCCGATTGTTCAATGAAAGAAGGCGAGTTATCGTTTACATCAAGAATGTTGATTTCGATGCGATGTACATTCATTGGATTACTTAAAGCAGCTTGTATTTTGATGGAGCATTTTGCCACATGCGGACAAAGCTCTTCTCTGTCTATTCTCTCGTCAACAAAGAAGTTCCCGGTCCGCAGATTGACGTCAAAATATGTCTTACTGAAACTCGAAATGATACGTAGATCTCTGCTCTCCAGTTCCTGTACATTGAGGTTTAAATCCTTTGCGATATTCCCCACTACCGTGCCTTTGTTCACTTCCTCGGAAATCGAGTAGGATAACTGCGACGCAGACGAGTCCCAAAGACAAAGAAGCACAACAACATGAATCCAGACGTATCCGATTTGTCCTCGCGCAGACATCGTTGATGCAGCAAAAGAGCAGAATCCAACAGATCATTTATCCGCAGTACATTTGCTATTGTTCGGTTTCAGCTCCTTCTCCTCTCGTCACAATATCACATTGGGTGTCCAGTAAGATAGAAGCTTGGTGACGAGTTCATTTTTTTTCACATGCATGGAGGAGGAGTTTTCGCTTTACCAACACATTTATATCTATGGTCTCCTGCGACATCATGTGGTGAAAGGGAGATGAATAAAAACGTGGTCACATAATTTGCTAAATTATTCTAAACGCAAAACACCCCTGAAAGTTGATTAGCCTCCGCTCATAAACAAACAATTCAAAGCTCCCTACTCATACATTTGTTAACACCAACTATTCAAACATGAAGTTTAATGTTCAGACTGCAATAACGGTCTAATGATGGATTATTGAACTGCCAGGGAAGCAAGTGGAAAATCCAAACAATGCAATGTATTAAAAAAAAAAAAAAGAATTGCATTTACCCGTGTAATTAAAAAACATTATTTGTATCGTTATTTAAATTGCCAATACTGATAATATGAAACACAATAATACATACAAAGAAAGTCCTTTCAAATGAGACAACAAAGAAATCACTTGTATGTCTGACTTCAGTACCATGGACAGCACCGTCCACTCACAATCTTGGTTTCAGTACTCGACTGGTTTTCTGAACAATGTAAACTGTTAAAAAGCAACATACTGACATCTACATAGCAAACATCGTCTCCATTTGAAGTAAGTTATGATCTGCTTATTGAAATGAACTTCTAGTGAAGAGATCTTTAAAAACGGCAGCAGTTTGAGAAGAAAGGAGTTGTAGATCTCAAAACAACGCAACAATTTCAGTCTTTTAATATTTGCCAACTATATGTTTGTTGTTTTATCACAATATCTACGAAACAAATAAACAAACAGATTGGCACGTTCCTTGTTAAAATATTACATTAACTTTGTGTTTGAAATATGTATCTGTGTGGCAGTTTAACGGAGGTATACAACTTCCTGTTTTCGATAAGAAGCCTGATGTGACAACACAATAAAATAGTTTTCATGAATGGCGATTTTGGGAATGATTATATTTGTGTAGTTAGCAATAAATCAATTAGGAGTTAGTGCCTTGCTGACATTTTAGTGGACTTGATACTCCTGCATGCTTGTATAAAATGTTATATCGAAGTAGAATAACGGAAAAGTAGAAAGTGAAAATGACTGGATTTGAGTGAACTTTGTTTTTTGCCCCAGTCAAACTTTCAAACCTTCGCAGAGATTAGCCTACCTTCTCTTGGTTGGGTAAAGTCTGAGTCCTGGTGAAAGTGTCTCCTCCATTAATACTGATCAGTTCACCATCTACAGGTGGAAGCGATGCAGGGAAAACCACTACGTCACTCTTCATCGTGTCTGAGCTGAAACACACGTCATACTGCTGAGTAGATTTGGAGTAAGACCAGCTCCCGTCAGGGTGGGTGGTGATCATTGGGGCGCTGTACCTGCTGAAATCATCCGTCCTGTGGCATCTGACAGCTATTAAACTGATGAGGCTCAGCAGGAAGATCACTGACACCGACACAATGGCAATCAGCAGATACAGGTTCAGATCCGAGAAGCTGTCCTCCTTTATTGGAACATGTCTGAACTGAGTCTGGATATCAGAGGTGCTTTCAACCACCACCACATCAATAGACACAGTAGCTGACAGGGAGGGTTCTCCGTTATCAGAAACCAGCACCACCAAGGGGTGAGTTTTCAGGTCGTTGTCACTCATTCTCCTCTTAGTCCTGATTTCCCCGGTGCTGGTTCCGATCCTGAACAGGTTGTTTCCTTTGGGCTCAGACAGGTGATAAGAAAGCAGCGCGTTGTATCCAGAGTCTGCGTCTACAGCCCTGATCTTTGCCACAAAGTATCCCGCTTCAGCAGAATAGGGGATGTTCTCACTGTTCACGGAGCCGTGCTCAGAATAGGGCGCCAGAACTGTTGGATTATTATCATTTTCATCCAGAATTAAAACGTTCACAGTCACGTTGCTGCTGAGCGGAGGAACACCAGAGTCTGTGGCCTGAACTTTGAACTGAAACGTTTTTAACTCCTCGTAGTTAAAAGACTGCAGGCTGACTATATCTCCTGTCTCTGAGTTGATGTTTAAAGCAGATGAAATTGGAACATTTCTTGGAGAACTGTCTAACAGTGTGTAAGTTAACTTTGCATTACCATCTAGATCAGGATCAAAGGCATTCATTGTATACAGAACTGATCCTGTTGGACTGTTTTCTTTGACATAAACATTAATCACAGGCTCCATAAAGTGAGGTGCGTTGTCATTAACATCAGAAACCTGAACAGTAATGACTCTGATGCTGGACAGAGGTGGACTTCCTTCATCTGTGGCTGTAATAGTGACATTGTAAAGAGAAGTGTTTTCTCTGTCCAGTGGTCCATCTACTACTAATGAATAGTCATTTTTATAGTTGGACGTTAGTTTAAAAGGAGCAGATCCAACTACCTTACAATTAGTTACACCGTTGTTTCCTACATCTTTATCACTCACTGTTATAAAAGCGACAATCGCCTCCATTTCAGCGTTTTCTTTAACAGGCGTCATCAGTGACGTCACAGATATTTCTGGGGCGTTATCATTCTCATCAATTATCTCTATCAGCAGTTTTGCCTGTGCACTACGAGGAGAGGAGCCTTGATCCATTGCTTGGACTCTAACTTCATAAGCAGGCGTCTCTTCATAGTCTAGTTTACCCTTCACAGTAATCTCTCCTGTTTCTGAATTTAGATCAAAAATATTTGATGGATCAATATTCCCTCGTTTGATAAAGGAATACATGATCTTACCGTTTAGGCCCTCGTCTAAATCTTTGGCATTTAACCTGATAACAAATGTTCCTGGAGTCGCATTTTCTTTGACACTCACTTTATAAAGAGAGCTACTGAATGCTGGTGTATTATCATTAACATCTATAACATTAACAGTAAACTGCAGAGTCCCTGATCGAGGCGGTTTCCCTCCATCTATAGCGGTCAGAATAAGTTTAATGACCGGCTGTTTTTCTCGATCTAAAGCTTTCTGCAGCACTAACTCAGCAGACACTCCGTGTTCTCCGCCGCTCTGCACGTCAAGAGAGAAATGTTCATTTTGGCTCAGCTTGTACGTCTTTACTGTATTGCTCCCTATGTCCGCATCTACTGCTGCCGGAAGAAGATATCGCTCTCCCGGTGAAAGTGATTCAGAGATGTTTAATGAAGGCGATTGTTCAATGAAAGAAGGCGAGTTATCATTTACATCAAGAATGTTGATTTCGATGCGATGTACATTCATTGGATTACTTAAAGCAGCTTGTATTTTGATGGAGCATTTTGCCACATGCGGACAAAGCTCTTCTCTGTCTATTCTCTCGTCAACAAAGAGGTTCCCGGTCCGCAGATTGACGTCAAAATATGTCTTACTGAAACTCGAAATGATACGTAGATCTCTGCTCTCCAGTTCCTGTACATTGAGGTTTAAATCCTTTGCGATATTCCCCACTACCGTGCCTTTGTTCACTTCCTCGGAAATCGAGTAGGATAACTGCGACGCAGACGAGTCCCAAAGACAAAGAAGCACAACAACATGAATCCAGACGTATCCGATTTGTCCTCGCGCAGACATCGTTGATGCAGCAAAAGAGCAGAATCCAACAGATCATTCATCCGCAGTACATTTCCTATTGTTCGGTTTCAGCTCCTTCTCCTCTCGTCACAATATCACATTGGGTGTCTAGTAAGATAGTGCTCGGTGACGAGTTCAATTTTGTCATATGCATGGAGGAGGAGTTTTCGCTTTACCAACACATTTATATCTATGGTCTCCTGCGACATCATGTGGTGAAAGGGAGATGAACAAATACATGGTCATAATTTGCTAAATTATTCTAAATGCAAAACATCCTTGAAAGTTGATTAGCCTCCGTTCATGAACAAACAATTCAAACTTATACATTTGTTAACACCGACTAATAAAACATGAAGTTTAATGTTCAGACTGCAACAACCGTCTAATGATGGACTATTGAACTGCCGGGGAAACAAGTGGAAAATCCAAAAACTGCAATAAATTCACCCCAAATAAATTACATTTATCTGTATAATTAAAATACATTACTTTTATAGTTATTTAAATGACCAATACTGATAATAAGAAACACAATAATACATGCAAAGAAAGTCCTTTCAAACGAGACAACAAAGAAACCACATGTATGTCTGACTTCAGTACAATGGACAGCACCGTTGACTCGCAATTTTGGTTTCAGTGCTCGACTAGTTTTCTGAAAAATGTAAACTGTTAAAAAGCAACATACTGACATCTACACAGTGAACATGGTCTCCATTTGAAGTAAGTTATGATCTGTTTGGTGAAGTTAACTTGTAGTGAAGAGATCTTTAAAAACGACAGCAGTTTGAGAAGAAAGGAAATGTATATCTCAAAACAACACTACAATGTCAGTGTTTCAATATTTGCCATTGTTTTATCACAAAATCTACTTAACAAGCAGCTAGGCCCATTCGTTGTTAAAATATTACATACGTTTGTTGTTTAAAATACTTATCTGTGTGACGTTTTAACGGAGGTATACAACGTCCTTTTTTTGATAAGAAGCTGGATCTCACAACACAGAATAGAATAATTTGTGTGAAAGTTGATGATGGGAAATATTATATTTGTGTCTTTAGCAGCAAATCAATTGGGAGTTAGTGCCTTGCTGACATTTCCTTGAATTTGACACATATGCATGCTTGTATAAAATGTTATATCGAAGTAGAATAATGGAAGAGTAGAAAGTGAAAATGACTGAATTTGAGTGAACTTTGTTTTTTCTCCCAGTCAAACTTTCAAACCTTCACAGAGATTAGCCTACCTTCTCTTGGTTGGGTAAAGTCTGAGTCCTGGTAAAAGTGTCTCCTCCGTTAATACTGATCAGTTCACCATCTACAGGTGGAAACGGTCCGGGGCAAACTACTACGTCACTCTTCATCGTGTCTGAGCTGAAACACACGTCATACTGTTGAGTAGATTTGGAGTAAGACCAGCTCCCGTCAGGGTGGGTGGTGATCATTGGGGCGCTGTACCTGCTGAAATTGTCCGTCCTGTGGCATCTGACAGCTATTAAACTGATGAGGCTCAGCAGAAAGATCACTGACACCGACACAATGGCGATCAGCAGATACAGGTTCAGATCCGAGAAGCTGTCCTCCTTTATAGGAACATGTCTGAACTGAGTCTGGATGTCAGCGGTGCTTTCAACCACCACCACATCAATAGACACAGTAGCTGACAGGGAGGGTTCTCCGTTATCAGAAACCAGCACCACCAAGGGGTGAGTTTTCAGGTCATTGTCACTCATTCTCCTCTTAGTCCTGATTTCCCCGGTGCTGGTTCCGATCCTGAACAGGTTGTTTCCTTTGGGCTCAGACAGGTGATAAGAAAGCAGCGCGTTGTATCCAGAGTCTGCGTCTACAGCTCTGATCTTTGCCACATAGTATCCCGCTTCAGCAGAATAGGGGATGCTCTCACTGTTCACGGAGCCATGTTCAGAAT
This sequence comes from Embiotoca jacksoni, assembly GCF_022577435.1. Lineage (NCBI taxonomy): Eukaryota > Metazoa > Chordata > Actinopteri > Embiotocidae > Embiotoca > Embiotoca jacksoni. The sequence goes on from NW_027185403.1 coordinate 10,148,619, forward strand.
AGGGCGCCAGAACTGTTGGATTATTATCATTTTCATCCAGAATTAAAACGTTCACAGTCACGTTGCTGCTGAGCGGAGGAACACCAGAGTCTGTGGCCTGAACTTTGAACTGAAACGTTTTTAACTCCTCGTAGTTAAAAGACTGCAGGCTGACTATATCTCCAGTCTCTGAATTGATGTTTAAAACAGATGAAATTGGAACATTTCTTGGAGAACTGTCTAACAGTGTGTAAGTCAACTTTGCATTACCATCTAGATCAGGATCAAATGCATTTATTGTATAAAGAACTGAACCTGTTGGACTGTTTTCTTTGACATAAACATTAATCACAGGCTCCATAAACCGAGGTGTGTTGTCATTGACATCAGAGACCTGAACAGTAATGACTCTGATGCTGGACAGAGGTGGACTTCCTTCATCTGTGGCTGTAATGGTGACATTGTAAAGAGAAGTGTTTTCTCTGTCCAGCGGTCCATCTACTACTAATGCATAGTCATTTTTATAGTTGGACTTCAGTTTAAAAGGAGCAGATCCAACTACCTTACAATTAGTTACACCGTTGTTTCCTCCATCTTTATCACTCACTGTTATAAAAGCGACAATAGCCTCCATTTCAGCGTTTTCTTTAACAGGCGTCATCAGTGACGTCACAGATATTTCTGGGGCGTTATCATTCTCATCAATTATCTCTATCAGCAGTTTAGCATGTGCACTACGAGGAGAGGAGCCTTGATCCATTGCTTGAACTCTAACTTCATAAGCAGGCGTCTCTTCATAGTCTAGTTTACCCTTCACAGTAATTTCTCCTGTTTCTGAATTTAAATCAAAAATATTTGATGGATCAATATTCCCTCGTTTGTTAAAGGAAAACAGGATCTTACCGTTTAGGCCCTCGTCTAAATCGGTGGCATTTAACCTGATAACAAATGTTCCTGGAGTCGCATTTTCTTTGACACTCACTTTATAAAGAGAGCTACTGAATGCTGGTGTATTATCATTAACATCTATAACATTAACAGTAAACTGCAGAGTCCCTGATCTAGGCGGTTTCCCTCCATCTATAGCGGTCAGAATAAGTTTAATGACCGGCTGTTTTTCTCGATCTAAAGCTTTCTGCAGCACTAACTCAGCAGACACTCCGTGTTCTCCGCCGCTCTGCACGTCAAGAGAGAAATGTTCATTTTGGCTCAGCTTGTACGTCTTTACTGTGTTGCTCCCTATGTCCGTATCTACTGCTACCGGGAGAGGATATCGCTCTCCGGGTGACAGTGATTCGGAGATGTTTAATAAATACGATCGTTCAACGAAAGAAGGCGAGTTATCATTTACATCAAGAATGTTGATTTCGATGCGATGTACATTCATTGGATTACTTAAAGCAGCTTGTATTTTGATGGAGCATTTTGCCACATGCGGACAAAGCTCTTCTCTGTCTATTCTCTCGTCAACAAAGAGGTTCCCGGTCCGCAGATTGACGTCAAAATATGTCTTACTGAAACTCGAAATGATACGTAGATCTCTGCTCTCCAGTTTCTGTACATTGAGGTTTAAATCCTTCGCGATATTCCCCACTACCGTGCCTTTGTTCACTTCCTCGGAAATCGAGTAGGATAACTGCGACGCAGACGAGTCCCAAAGACAAAGAAGCACAACAACATGAATCCAGACGTATCCAATTTGTCCTCGCGCAGACATCGTTGATGCAGCAAAAGAGCAGAATCCAACAGATCATTTATCCGTAGTACATTTCCTATTGTTCGGTTTCAGCTCCTTCTCCTCTCGTCACAATATCACGTTGGGTGTCTAGTAAGATAGTGCTCGGTGACGAGTTCATTTTTTTTCACATGCATGGAGGAGGAGTTTTCGCTTTACCAACACATTTATATCTATGGTCTCCTGCGACATCATGTGGTGAAAGGGAGATGAATAAATACATGGTCACATAATTTGCTAAATTATTCTAAATGCAAAACACCCTTGAAGGTTGATTAGCCTCCGTTCATGAATAAATAATTCAAAGCTCCCCACTCATACATTTGTTAACACCAACTATTCAAAGATGAAGTTTAATGTTCAGACTGCAACAACCGTCTAATGATGGACTCTTGAACTGCCAGGGAAACAAGTGGAAAATCCAAAAAAAGCAATGTATTCCACCCAAATAAATAGCATTTATCTGTATAATTAAATACATCACTTTTATAGTTATTTTAATTGCCAATATTGATAATAAGAAACAGAATAATACACGCAAAGAAAGTCTTTTCAAACAAGACTGCTTAAGAAACCACACGTACGTCTGACTTCAGAACCATGGACAGCACCATTCCCTCACAATCTTTTTTCAATACTCGACTGGTTTTCTGAATAATGTAAACTGTTAGAAAGCAACATACTGACATCTACATAGCAAACATGGTCTCCATTTGAAGTAAGTTATGATCTGCTTGGTGACGTCAACTTCTAGTGAAGCGATCTTTAAAAACGACAGCAGTTTGAAAAGAAAGGAACTGTCGATCTCAAAACAACACAACAATTTCAGTGTTTCAATATTTGTCGTTGTTTTATCACAAAATCTACTAAATAAATTAACAAGCAGCTAGGCCCATTCGTTGTTAAAATATTACATACGTTTGTTGTTTAAAATACTTATCTCTGTGACGTTTTAACGGAGGTATACAACGTTCTTTTTTCGATAAGAAGCTTGATCTCAACACAGAATAGAATAATTTGTGTGAAAGTTGAGTATGGGAAAGATTATATTTGTGTCTTTAGCAGCAAATCAATGGGGAGTTGGTGCCTTGCTGATATTTTCTTGGATTTGACACATATGCATGCTTGTATACAATGTTACATCGAAGTAGAATAACGGAAGAGTAGAAAGTGAAAATGATTGGATTTGAGGGAACTTTGTTTTTTCCCCCAGTCAAACTTTCAAACCTTCACAAAGATTAGCCTACCTTCTCTTGGTTGGGTAAAGTCTGAGTCCTGGTGAAAGTGTCTCCTCCATTAATACTGATCAGTTCACCATCTACAGGTGGAAACGGTCCGGGGAAAACCACTACATCACTCTTCATCGTGTCTGAGCTGAAACACACGTCATACTGCTGAGTAGATTTTGAGTAAGACCAGCTCCCATCAGTGTGGGTGGTGATCATTGGGGCGCTGTACCTGCTGAAATCGTCCGTCCTGTGGCATCTGACAGCTATTAAACTGATGAGGCTCAGCAGGAAGATCACTGACACCGACACAATGGCGATCAGCAGATACAGGTTCAGATCCGAGAAGCTGTCCTCCTTTATAGGAACATGTCTGAACTGAGTCTGGATGTCAGCGGTGCTTTCAACCACCACCACATCAATAGACACAGTAGCTGACAGGGAGGGTTCTCCGTTATCAGAAACCAGCACCACCAAGGGGTGAGTTTTCAGGTCATTGTCACTCATTCTCCTCTTAGTCCTGATTTCCCCGGTGCTGGTTCCGATCCTGAACAGGTTGTTTCCTTTGGGCTCAGACAGGTGATAAGAAAGCAGCGCGTTGTATCCAGAGTCTGCGTCTACAGCCCTGATCTTTGCCACAAAGTATCCCGCTTCAGCAGAATAGGGGATGTTCTCACTGTTCACGGAGCCGTGTTCAGAATAGGGCGCCAGAACTGTTGGATTATTATCATTTTCATCCAGAATTAAAACGTTCACAGTCACGTTGCTGCTGAGCGGAGGAACACCAGAGTCTGTGGCCTGAACTTTGAACTGAAATGTTGTTAACTCCTCGTAGTTAAAAGACTGCAGGCTGACTATATCTCCTGTCTCTGAGTTGATGTTTAAAACAGATGAAATTGGAACATTTCTTGGAGAACTGTCTAACAGTGTGTAAGTTAACTTTGCATTACCATCTAGATCAGGATCAAAGGCATTCATCGTATACAGAACTGATCCTGTTGGACTGTTTTCTTTGACATAAACATTAATCACAGGCTCCATAAAGTGAGGTGCGTTGTCATTAACATCAGAAACCTCAACAGTAATGACTCTGATGCTGGACAGAGGTGGACTTCCTTCATCTGTGGCTGTAATGGTGACATTGTAAAGAGAAGTGTTTTCTCTGTCCAGCGGTCCATCTACTACTAATGAATAGTCATTTTTATAGTTGGACTTTAGTTTAAAAGGAGCAGATCCAACTACCTTACAATCAGTTACACCGTTGTTTCCTCCATCTTTATCACTCACTGTTATAAAAGCGACAATCGCCTCCACTTCAGCGTTTTCTTTAACAGGCGTCATCAGTGACGTCACAGATATTTCTGGGGCATTATCATTCACATCGTTTATCTCTATCAGCAGTTTAGCATGTGCACTGCGAGGAACAGAGCCTTGATCTTTCGCTTGAACTCTGACTTCATAAGCAGGTGTCTCTTCATAGTCTAGTCTACCCTTCACAGTAATTTCTCCTGTTTCTGAATTTAGATCAAAAATATTTGATGGATCAATATTCCCTCGTTTGTTAAAGGAAAACAGGATCTTACTGTTTAGGCCTTCATCTAAATCTGTGGCATTTAACCTGATAACAAATGTTCCTGGAGTCGCATTTTCTTTGACACTCACTTTATAAAGAGAGCTACTGAATGCTGGTGTATTATCATTAACATCTATAACATTAACAGTAAACTGCAGAGTCCCTGATCGAGGCGGTTTCCCTCCATCTATAGCGGTCAGAATAAGTTTAATGACCGGCTGTTTTTCTCGATCTAAAGCTTTCTGCAGCACTAACTCAGCAGACACTCCGTGTTCTCCGCCGCTCTGCACGTCAAGAGAGAAATGTTCATTTTGGCTCAGCTTGTACGTCTTTACTGTGTTGCTCCCTATGTCCGCATCTACTGCTACCGGGAGAGGATATCGCTCTCCCGGTGAAAGTAATTCAGAGATGTTTAATGAAGGCGATTGTTCAATGAAAGAAGGCGAGTTATCATTTACATCAAGAATGTTGATTTCGATGCGATGTACATTCATTGGATTACTTAAAGCAGCTTGTATTTTGATGGAGCATTTTGCCACATGCGGACAAAGCTCTTCTCTGTCTATTCTCTCGTCAACAAAGAGGTTCCCGGTCCGCAGATTGACGTCAAAATATGTCTTACTGAAACTCGAAATGATACGTAGATCTCTGCTCTCCAGTTCCTGTACATTGAGATTTAAATCCTTTGCGATATTCCCCACTACCGTGCCTTTGTTCACTTCCTCGGAAATCGAGTAGGATAACTGCGACGCAGACGAGTCCCAAAGACAAAGAAGCACAACAACATGAATCCAGACGTATCCGATTTGTCCTCGCGCAGACATCGTTGATGCAGCAAAAGAGCAGAATCCAACAGATCATTTATCCGCAGTACATTTGCTATTGTTCGGTTTCAGCTCCTTCTCCTCTCGTCACAATATCACATTGGGTGTCCAGTAAGATAGAAGCTTGGTGACGAGTTCATTTTTTTTCACATGCATGGAGGAGGAGTTTTCGCTTTACCAACACATTTATATCTATGGTCTCCTGCGACATCATGTGGTGAAAGAGAGATGAATAAATACATGGTCACATAATTTGCTAAATTATTCTAAACGCAAAACACCCTTGAAAGTTGATTAGCCTCCGTTCATAAACAAACAATTCAAAGCTCCCCACTCCTACATTTATTAACACCAACTATTCAAACATGAAGTTTAATGTTCAGACTGCAACAACGGTCTAATGATGGATTATTGAACTGCCAGGGAAGTAAGTGGAAAATCCAAACAATGCAATGTATTAAAAAAAAAAAAGAATTGCATTTACCCGTGTAATTAAAAAACATTATTTGTATCGTTATTTAAATTGCCAATACTGATAATATGAAACACAATAATACATACAAAGAAAGTCCTTTCAAATGAGACAACAAAGAAACCACTTGTATGTCTGACATCAGTAACATGGACAGCACCGTCCACTCACAATCTTGGTTTCAATACTCGACTGGTTTTCTGAACAATGTAAACTGTTAAAAAGCAACATACTGACATCTACATAGCAAACATGGTCTCCATTTGAAGTACGTTATGATCTGCTCGGTGACGTAAACTTCTGGTGAAGAGATCTTTAAAAACGACAGCAGTTTGAGAAGAAAGGAGTTGTAGGTCTCAAAACAACGCTACAATTTCAGTGTTTCAATATTTGCCAACTTTGTTGTTTTATCACAATATCTACGAAACAAATAAACAAACAGATAGGCACGTTCCTTGTTAAAATATTACATTAACGTTGTGTTTGAAATATGTATCTGTGTGGCAGTTTAACGGAGGTATACAACTTCCTGTTTTCGATAAGAAGCCTGATGTGACAACACAATAAAATAGTTTTCATGAATGGCAATTTTGGGAATAATTATATTTGTGTAGTTAGCAATAAATCAATTGGGAGTTAGTGACTTGCTGACATTTTAGTGGACTTGATACTCATGCATGCTTGTATAAAATGTTATATCTTAGTAGAATAACGGAAGAGCAGAACGTGGAAATGACTGGATTTGAGTGAACTTTGTTTTTTGCTCCAGTCAAACTTTCAAACTTTTGCAGAGAGTAGCCTACCTTCTCTTGGTTGGGTAAAGTCTGAGTCCTGGTGAAAGTGTCTCCTCCATTAATACTGATCAGTTCACCATCTACAGATGGAAACGGTCCAGGGAAAACCACTACGTCACTCTTCATCGTGTCTGAGCTGAAACACACGTCATACTGCTGAGTAGATTTGGAGTAAGACCAGCTCCCGTCAGGGTGGGTGGTGATCATTGGGGCGCTGTACCTGCTGAAATTGTCCGTCCTGTGGCATCTGACAGCTATTAAACTGATGAGGCTCAGCAGGAAGATCACTGACACCGACACAATGGCGATCAGCAGATACAGGTTCAGATCCGAGAAGCTGTCCTCCTTTATAGGAACATGTCTGAACTGAGTCTGGATGTCAGCGGTGCTTTCAACCACCACCACATCAATAGACACAGTAGCTGACAGGGAGGGTTCTCCGTTATCAGAAACCAGCACCACCAAGGGATGAGTTTTCAGGTCATTGTCACTCATTCTCCTCTTAGTCCTGATTTCCCCGGTGCTGGTTCCGATCCTGAACAGGTTGTTTCCTTTGGGCTCAGACAGGTGATAAGAAAGCAGCGCGTTGTATCCAGAGTCTGCGTCTACAGCCCTCATCTTTGCCACAAAGTATCCCGCTTCAGCAGAATAGGGGATGCTCTCACTGTTCACGGAGCCGTGCTCAGAATAGGGCGCCAGAACTGTTGGATTATTATCATTTTCATCCAGAATTAAAACGTTCACAGTCACGTTGCTGCTGAGCGGAGGAACACCAGAGTCTGTGGCCTGAACTTTGAACTGAAACGTTTTTAACTCCTCGTAGTTAAACGACTGCAGGCTGACTATATCTCCAGTCTCTGAGTTGATGTTTAGAACAGATGAAATTGGAACATTTCTTGGAGAACTGTCTAACAGTGTGTAAGTCAACTTCGCATTACCATCTAGATCAGGATCAAATGCATTTATTGTATAAAGAACTGAACCTGTTGGACTGTTTTCTTTGACATAAACATTAATCACAGGCTCCATAAAGTGAGGTGCGTTGTCATTAACATCAGAAACCTCAACAGTAATGACTCTGATGCTGGATAGAGGTGGACTTCCTTCATCTGTGGCTGTAATGGTGACATTGTAAAGAGAAGTGTTTTCTCTGTCCAGCGGTCCATCTACTACTAATGAATAGTCATTTTTATAGTTGGACTTTAGTTTAAAAGGAGAAGATCCAACTACCTTACAATTAGTTACACCGTTGTTTCCTCCGTCTTTATCACTCACTGTTATAAAAGCGACAATGGCATCCATTTCAGCGTTTTCTTTAACAGGCGTCATCAGTGACGTCACATCTATTTTTGGGATATTATCATTCACGTCGATTATCTCTATCAGCAGTTTAGCATATGCACTACGAGGAGAGGAGCCTTGGTCCATTGCTTGAACTCTTACTTCATAAGCAGGTGTCTCTTCATAGTCTAGTTTACCCTTCACAGTAATTTCTCCTGTTTCTGAATTTAGATCAAAAATATTTGATGGATCGATATTCCCTCGTTTGATAAAGAAATACAGGATTTTACTGTTTAGGCCCTCGTCTAAATCTGTGGCATTTAACCTTATTAGAGGTATTCCGTTTTTTTCGTTTTCTTTAACACTCACTTTATATAGCGATTTGCTGAAAGTGGGGATATTGTCATTTACATCTATTACATTTGCATGTATTTGTAAAGACCCCGATCTCGGGGGTTTTCCTCCATCTACAGCCGTTAAGAGAAGAGTGATCACCGACTGTTTCTCTCGATCTAAAGCTTTCTGCAGCACTAACTCAGCAGACACTCCGTGTTCTCCGCCGCTCTGCACGTCAAGAGAGAAATGTTCATTTTGGCTCAGCTTGTACGTCTTTACTGTGTTGCTCCCTATGTCCGCATCTACTGCTACCGGGAGAGGATATCGCTCTCCTGTTAAGGATGATTCGGATATATTTAAAGAATATGTATTTTCAATGAAAGCAGGTGAATTGTCGTTAACATCTAAAATATTCACCTCTAAGCGATGTACATTCATTGGATTACTTAAAGCAGCTTGTATTTTGATGGAGCATTTTGCCACATGCGGACAAAGCTCTTCTCTGTCTATTCTCTCGTCAACAAAGAAGTTCCCGGTCCGCAGATTGACGTCAAAATATGTCTTACTGAAACTCGAAATGATACGTAGATCTCTGCTCTCCAGTTCCTGTACATTGAGGTCTAAATCCTTTGCGATATTCCCCACTACCGTGCCTTTGTTCACTTCCTCGGAAATCGAGTAGAATAACTGCGACTCAGACGAGTCCCAAAGACAAAGAAGCACAACAACATGAATCCAGACGTATCCGATTTGTCCTCGCGCAGACATCGTTGATGCAGCAAAAGAGCAGAATCCAACAGATCATTTATCCGCAGTACATTTGCTATTGTTCGGTTTCAGCTCCTTCTCCTCTCGTCACAATATCACATTGGGTGTCCAGTAAGATAGTGCTCGGTGACGAGTTCATTTTTTTTTCACATGCATGGAGGAGGAGTTTTGGCTTAACGAACATATTTTTATCTATGGTCTCCTGCGACATCACGTGGTGAAAGGGAGATTAATAAAAACGTGGTCACATAATTTGCTAAATTATTCTAAACGCAAAACACCCTTGAACGTTGATTAGCCTCCGTTCTTAAACAAACAATTCAAACTCATACATTTGTTAACACCGACTAATAAAACATGAAGTTTAATGTTCAGACTGCAACCATCGTCTAATGATGTATTATTGAACTGCCAGGGAAGCAAGTGGAAAATCCAAACAATGCAATGTATTCCCCCCCCCCAAAAATGCATTTACCTTTATAATTAAACGACTTTCCTTTTATAGTTATTTAAATTAACAATAGTGATAATAAGAAACACAATAATACATACAAAGAAGGTCCTTTCAAACGAGACTGCTTAAGAAATCACATGTATGTCTGACTTCAGTACCATGGACAGCACCATGGACAGCACCATGGACAGCACCATTCCCTCACAATCTTTTTTCAATACTGGGGTGGTTTTCTAAACAATGTAAAACTGTTAAAAAGCAATATACTGACATCTATATATCAAACATGGTCTCCATTTGAAGTAAGTTATGATCTGCTTGGTGAAGTTAACTTCTAGTGAAGAGATCTTTAAAAACGACAGCAGTTTGAGAAGAAAGGAGTTGTCGATCTCAAAACAACGCTACAATTTCAGTTTTTCAATATTTGCCAACTATATGTTTGTTGTTTTATCACAATATCTACGAAACAAATAAACAAACAGCTAGGCCTGTTCCTTGTTAAAATATTACAATAACTTTGTGTTTGAAATATGTATCTGTGTGGCAGTTTAACGGAGGTATACAACTTCCTGTTTTCGATAAGAAGCATGATGTGACAACACAATAAAATAGTTTTTATGAATGGTGATTTTGGGAATGATTATATTTGTGTCTTTAGCAATAAATCAATGGGGAGTTAGTGCCTTGCTGACATTTTAGTGGACTTGATACTCATGCATGCTTGTATAAAATGTTATATCGAAGTAGAATAATGGAAAAGTAGAAAGTGAAAATGACTGGATTTGAGTGAACTTTGTTTTTTGCCCCAGTCAAACTTTCAAACCTTCGCAGAGATTAGCCTACCTTCTCTTGGTTGGGTAAAGTCTGAGTCCTGGTGAAAGTGTCTCCTTCGTTAATACTGATCAGTTCACCATCTACAGGTGGAAACAGTCCGGGGAAAACCACTACGTCACTCTTCATCGTGTCTGAGCTGAAACACACGTCATACTGTTGAGTAGATTTGGAGTAAGACCAGCTCCCGTCAGGGTGGGTGGTGATCATTGGGGCACTGTACCTGCTGAAATCGTCCGTCCTGTGGCATCTGACAGCTATTAAACTGATGAGGCTCAGCAGAAAGATCACTGACACCGACACAATGGCGATCAGCAGATACAGGTTTAGATCCGAGAAGCTGTCCTCCTTTATAGGAACATGTCTGGACTGAGTCTGGATGTCAGCGGTGCTTTCAACCACCACCACATCAATAGACACAGTAGCTGACAGGGAGGGTTCTCCGTTATCAGAAACCAGCACCACCAAGGGGTGAGTTTTCAGGTCATTGTCACTCATTCTCCTCTTAGTCCTGATTTCCCCGGTGCTGGTTCCGATCCTGAACAGATTGTTTCCTTTTGGCTCAGACAAGTGATAAGAAAGCAGCGCGTTGTATCCAGAGTCTGCGTCTACAGCCCTGATCTTTGCCACAAAGTATCCTGCTTCAGCAGAATAGGGGATGTTCTCACTGTTCACAGAGCCGTGTTCAGAATAGGGCGCCAGAATTGTTGGATTATTATCATTTTCATCCAGAATTAAAACGTTCACAGTCACGTTGCTGCTGAGCGGAGGAACACCAGAGTCTGTGGCCTGAACTTTGAACTGAAACGTTTTTAACTCCTCGTAGTTGAAAGACTGCAGGCTGACTATATCTCCTGTCTCTGAGTTGATGTTTAAAACAGATGAAATTGGAACATTTCTTGGAGAACTGTCTAACAGTGTGTAAGTCAACTTTGCATTACCATCTAGATCAGGATCAAACGCATTTATTGTATAAAGAACTGATCCTGTTGGACTGTTTTCTTTGACATAAACATTAATCACAGGCTCCATAAAGCGAGGTGCATTGTCATTAACATCAGAAACCTCAACAGTAATGACTCTGATGCTGGACAGAGGTGGACTTCCTTCATCTGTGGCTGTAATGGTGACATTGTAAAGAGAAGTGTTTTCTCTGTCCAGCAGTCCATCTACTACTAATGAATAGTCGTTTTTATAGTTGGACTTTAGTTTAAAAGGAGCAGATCCAACTACCTTACAATTAGTTACACCGTTGTTTCTTCCGTCTTTATCACTCACTGTAATCAAAGCAACAATTGTCCCCAGTTCCGCGTCTTCTTTAACAGGCGTCATCAGTGACGTGACAGATATTTCTGGGGCATTGTCATTCACATCGATTATCTCTATCAGCAGTTTAGCCTGTGCACTACGAGGAGAGGAGCCTTGATCCATTGCTTGAACTCTCACTTCATAAGCTGGCGTCTCTTCATAGTCTAGTCTACCCTTCACAGTAATTTCTCCTGTTTCTGAATCTAGATCAAAAATATTTGATGGATTAATATTCCCCCGTTTGATAAAGGAATATAGGATTTTACCGTTTAGGCCCTCGTCTAAATCTGTTGCATTCAACTTTATTACAAATGTTGCAGTATTTGCGTTTTCATTAACACTCACTTTATATAGCGATTTGCTGAAAGTGGGGATATTGTCATTTACATCTATTACATTTACATGTATTTGTAAAGACCCCGATCTCGGGGGTTTTCCTCCATCTACAGCCGTTAAGAGAAGTGTGATCACTGACTGTTTTTCTCGATCTAAAGCTTTCTGCAGCACTAACTCAGCAGACACTCCGTGTTCTCCGCCGCTCTGCACGTCAAGAGAGAAATGTTCATTTTGGCTCAGCTTGTAGTTCTTCACTGAGTTGCTCCCTATGTCTGCATCTTCTGCTACCGGGAGAAAATATCGCTCTCCTGTTAAGGATGATTCGGAAATATTCAAAGAATACGTATTTTCAATGAAAGCAGGTGAATTGTCGTTTATATCTAATATATTGACCTCGATGCGGTGTACAGCCATCGGATTACTTAAAACAGCCTGTATTCTCAGGGAACATCGTGCCGTGTTCGGACAAAGCTCTTCTCTGTCTATTCTCTCGTTAACAAAGAGGTTTCCGGTTCTCAAATTTACTTCAAAATATTTCTTACTGTAACTCGAAACAATACGCAGATCTCTGGTGTCTAGCTCTTGTACATTCAAGTTGAAACCCTTCGCGATATTCCCCACCACGGTGCTTTTGTTCACCTCCTCGGAAATGGAGTAAGATAATTCAGTAGCAGACCAGTCACAAAGACAAAGCAGCGCAAAAATATGAATCCAGGCATATTTCTCATTTCCCATTGTCGAGCAGTAAACACAGAATCCCGCCAATCCAATATATTCCAGTTTATACGTGTATATCCGACACAAACAGCATTATTCAGCAGCAGCAGCAGCCCTTCTCGTCGCAGTACAATCCCAGCGTCTCTGTAAACTGATGGCCGATGACGGTTTTACTTTTCCCGTGCAGGGAGGAGTTTTAGACACAACCGATTATAACAAATATATCTGTGGTCTCCAGCGACATCCTGTGGTAAATAAAGGACACCATGCTACAGGAGAAACACCTGGCCCAATGATTTGCACTATTGTAAAGGTCGTGTTACTTAAATTGTTTTTAAATAGATTGATTGTTCGTGTTATATGAGGTTGAATTTGTAACATTCAAATGTTGAAACATGTTTGTTTTCAGCGAAAATTCTGAAATGTTGAGAGCCTAGTAAGGGCGGCTCCACATTAAAATCCCAGTGATGGTGAATGTTCAGGAAAGTAGTGAACTTAATTTTATGAAACCCCACTCAAAATGCAACTCTGTAAAAACATGACTTAATTAAGTGACTAGTCAGTGAACCACTGTCCCTTAAAGAACAGATATAGTCCCCTTTAACGGTGTTTACTTAACAAGGTACATTTGACTATATATTGATCAAAAACCTTCTACAATGTAAATATTGCATTGTCTATTTAAGCACCAAGGAGAGTGCTGTACCTTTGGGATCCATAACTATAATTTTTAGAGCCAAAATGATCAAATTATCCTTGTTTCAAAGACCTCCAGGACCTTAAAACATGAAATTATGAGTGGGCATGCTCCCTCTGCCATGTATACCAAAATTTGGAGGTGAATTGCATCACTGGTATGAAATTATGTAAATATGTATACTTAATATGTGGTCATGTGAACAGCTGAAATTTTTGCTTCAGGGAACAATTAATATTACCTTTATTGGTTACACTCAACTTTGACAGGAAATTTGGCAATTCTAAACTGAAAGCACTAGAATTAAAACTCAAATACACGTACCTTTTCGTTGCTGGGTAAAGTCTGAGTTCTGGTAAAAGTGTCTCCTCCGTTAATACTGATCAGTTCACCATCTACAGGTGGAAACGGTCCAGGGAAAACCACTACGTCACTCTTCATCGTGTCTGAGCTGAAACACACGTCATACTGCTGAGTAGATTTGGAGTAAGACCAGCTCCCGTCAGGGTGGGTGGTGATCATTGGGGCGCTGTACCTGCTGAAATTGTCCGTCCTGTGGCATCTGACAGCTATTAAACTGATGAGGCTCAGCAGGAAGATCACTGACACCGACACAATGGCGATCAGCAGATACAGGTTCAGATCCGAGAAGCTGTCCTCCTTTATAGGAACATGTCTGGACTGAGTCTGGATGTCAGCGGTGCTTTCAACCACCACCACATCAATAGACACAGTAGCTGACAGGGAGGGTTCTCCGTTATCAGAAACCAGCACCACCAAGGGGTGAGTTTTCAGGTCATTGTCACTCATTCTCCTCTTAGTCCTGATTTCCCCGGTGCTGGTTCCGATCCTGAACAGGTTGTTTCCTTTGGGCTCAGACAGGTGATAAGAAAGCAGCGCGTTGTATCCAGAGTCTGCGTCTACAACCCTGATCTTTGCCACAAAGTATCCCGCTTCAGCAGAATAGGGGATGCTCTCACTGTTCACGGAGCCGTGTTCAGAATAGGGCGCCAGAACTGTTGGATTATTATCATTTTCATCCAGAATTAAAACGTTCACAGTCACGTTACTGCTGAGCGGAGGAACACCAGAGTCTGTAGCCTGAACTTTGAACTGAAATGTTTTTAACTCCTCGTAGTTAAAAGACTGCAGGCTGACTATATCTCCTGTCTCTGAGTTGATGTTTAAAACAGATGAAATTGGAACATTTCTTGGAGAACTGTCTAACAGTGTGTAAGTCAACTTCGCATTACCATCTAGATCAGGATCAAATGCATTTATTGTATAGAGAACTGAACCTGTTGGACTGTTTTCTTTGACATAAACATTAATCACAGGCTCCATAAAGCGAGGTGCATTGTCATTAACATCAGAAACCTGAACAGTAATGACTCTGATGCTGGACAGAGGTGGACTTCCTTCATCTGTGGCTGTAATGGTGACATTGTAAAGAGAAGTGTTTTCTCTGTCCAGCGGTCCATCTACTACTAATGAATAGTCATTTTTATAGTTGGACTTTAGTTTAAAAGGAGCAGATCCAACTACCTTACAATTAGTTACACCGTTGTTTCCTCCGTCTTTATCACTCACTGTAACCAAAGCAACAATTGTCCCCAGTTCTGCGTTTTCTTTAACAGGCGTCAACAGTGACGTGACGGATATTTCTGGGGCATTGTCATTCACATCGATTATCTCTATCAGCAGTTTAGCATGTGCACTACGAGGAACAGGGCCCTGATCCATTGCTTGAACTCTCACTTCATAAGCTGGCGTCTCTTCATAGTCTAGTCTACCCTTCACAGTAATTTCTCCTGTTTCCGAATTTAGATCAAAAATATTTGATGGATCAATATTTCCTCGTTTGATAAAGGAATATAGGATCTTACCGTTTAGGCCCTCGTCTAAATCTGTGGCATTTAACGTTATTACAGGTATTCCGGTATTTTCGTTTTCTTTGACACTCACTTTATATAGCGATTTGCTGAAAGTGGGGATATTGTCATTTACATCTATTACATTTACATGTATTTGTAAAGACCCCGATCTCGGGGGTTTTCCTCCATCTACAGCCGTTAAGAGAAGTGTGATCACTGACTGTTTTTCTCGATCTAAAGCTTTCTGCAGCACTAACTCAGCAGACACTCCGTGTTCTCCGCCGCTCTGCACGTCAAGAGAGAAATGTTCATTTTGGCTCAGCTTGTAGTTCTTCACTGAGTTGCTCCCTATGTCCGCATCAACTGCTACCGGGAGAAGATATCGCTCTCCCGTTAAGGATGATTCATATATATTTAAAGAATATGTATTTTCAATGAAAGCAGGTGAATTGTCGTTAACATCTAAAATATTCACCTCAATGCGATGTGCAGTCATTGGATTACTTAAAACAGCCTGTATTTTTAATGAGCATTTTGCCACATGCGGACAAATCTCTTCTCTGTCTATTCTCTCGTCAACAAAAAGGTTCCCGGTCCGCAGATTCACGTCAAAATATGTCTTACTGAAACTCGAAACAATACGCAGATCTCTGGTCTCCAGTTCCTGTACACTGAGGTTTAAATCCTTTGCGATATTCCCGAACACAGTGCCTTTGTTCACCTCCTCGGAAATGGAGTAAGATAACTGAGAAGCACACCAGTCACAAAGACAAAGAAGCGAAAAAATATGAATCCAGACATATTTCTCATTTCCCATTTTTGAACAATAAACACGGAATCCCGCCAATCCAGTATATTCCAGTTTATACGTGTATATCCGACACAAACAGCATTATTCAGCAGCAGCAGCAGCCCTTCTCGTCGCAGTACAATCCCAGCGTCTCTGTAAACTGATGGCCGATGACGGTTTTACTTTTTCCGTGCAGGGAGGAGTTTTAGACACAACCGATTATAACAAATATATCTGTGGTCTCCAGCGACGCCTTGTGGTAAATGAAACACTATATTATATGATAAATACATAGCTCAATTACTTCCATTATTGTAAACAATATCTATAGTTTTATATTTGTTATCTAAAAAAAATAATTTGAGGACCTGTTAACTAAATCCCAGTGATACTTTGTGTTTAGGAAAAAAAAATCAACTAAATTTATGGAATACTAGGCCAAATGTCACCGTTTACTTCTTATTTAAATTAATTAACTAATCAGTCAATCACGTAGTCTCTGCAAGAATGCAGATACTAATAATAAAAGTAATAGTAGTAACAATACAATGCAAGTTTAAAAAAATACTGATCCAAAGACTTTCACAATCCAAAGATTGCTCGAATTTATTTCAGCACCAAGGAGAGCGCTGGTGCTTTCATGATCCATGAACTGTGCTCTGTAGCCCCAACAATTAAAAGATACCTGTTTAAAAGCCCTGTAGGACTTTATAACATAAGAATACGGGTGGAGGGTGCTCTGTCCTTTAGGTATTACACCCAACTCCTACAGCCAATATGTCAATCGTTAACTTCAAGCACTAAAATTAAAACTCAAATACACTCACCTTTTCTTGGTTGGGTAAAGTCTGAGTCCTGGTAAAAGTGTCTCCTCCGTTAATACTGATCAGTTCCCCATCTACAGGTGGAAACGGTCCGGGGAAAACCACTACGTCACTCTTCATCGTGTCTGAGCTGAAACACACGTCATACTGCTGAGTAGATTTGGAGTAAGACCAGCTCCCGTCAGGGTGGGTGGTGATCATTGGGGCGCTGTACCTGCTGAAATTGTCCGTCCTGTGGCATCTGACAGCTATTAAACTGATGAGGCTCAGCAGGAAGATCACTGACACCGACACAATGGCGATCAGCAGATACAGGTTCAGATCCGAGAAGCTGTCCTCCTTTATAGGAACATGTCTGGACTGAGTCTGGATGTCAGCGGCGCTTTCAACCACCACCACATCAATAGACACAGTAGCTGACAGGGAGGGTTCTCCGTTATCAGAAACCAGCACCACCAAGGGGTGAGTTTTCAGGTCATTGTCACTCATTCTCCTCTTAGTCCTGATTTCCCCGGTGCTGGTTCCGATCCTGAATAGGTTGTTTCCTTTGGGCTCAGACAGGTGATAAGAAAGCAACGCGTTGTATCCAGAGTCTGCGTCTACAGCCCTGATCTTTGCCACAAAGTATCCCGCTTCAGCAGAATAGGGGATGTTCTCACTGTTAACGGAGCCGTGTTCAGAATAGGGCGCCAGAACTGTTGGATTATTATCATTTTCATCCAGAATTAAAACGTTCACAGTCACGTTGCTGCTGAGCGGAGGAACACCAGAGTCTGTGGCCTGAACTTTGAACTGAAACGTTTTTAACTCCTCGTAGTTAAACGACTGCAGGCTGACTATATCTCCTGTCTCTGAGTTGATGTTTAAAACAGATGAAATTGGAACATTTCTTGGAGAACTGTCTAACAGTGTGTAAGTCAACTTCGCATTACCATCTAGATCAGGATCAAATGCATTTATTGTATAGAGAACTGAACCTGTTGGACTGTTTTCTTTGACATAAACATTAATCACAGGCTCCATAAAGCGAGGCGCGTTGTCATTAACATCAGAAACCTCAACAGTAATGACTCTGATGGTGGACAGAGGTGGACTTCCTTCATCTGTGGCTGTAATGGTGACATTGTAAAGAGAAGTGTTTTCTCTGTCCAGCGGTCCATCTACTACTAATGAATAGTCGTTTTTATAGTTGGACTTTAGTTTAAACGGAGCAGATCCAACTACCTTACAATTAGTTACACCGTTGTTTCCTCCATCTTTATCACTCACTGTTATAAAAGCGACAATCGCCTCCATTTCAGCGTTTTCTTTAACAGGCGTCATCAGTGACGTCACAGATATTTCGGGGGCGTTATCATTCTCATCAATTATCTCTATCAGCAGTTTTGCCTGTGCACTACGAGGAGAGGAGCCTTGATCCATTGCTTGGACTCTAACTTCATAAGCAGGCGTCTCTTCATAGTCTAGTCTACCTTTCACAGTAATTTCTCCTGTTTCTGAATTTAGATCAAAAATATTTGATGGATCAATATTTCCACGTTTGATGAAGGAATACAGGATCTTACCGTTTAGGCCCTCGTCTAAATCTGTTGCATTCAACGTTATTACAAGTGTTGCAGTATTTGCGTTTTCTTTGACACTCACTTTATATAGCGATTTGCTAAATGTGGGAATATTATCATTTGCATCTATTATATTTACATGTATTTGTAAAGACCCCGATCTCGGGGGTTTTCCTCCATCTACAGCCGTTAAGAGAAGAGTGATCACCGACTGTTTTTCTCGATCTAGAGCTTTCTGCAGCACTAACTCAGCAGACACTCCGTGTTCTCCGCCGCTCTGCACGTCAAGAGAGAAATGTTCATTTTGGCTCAGCTTGTAGTTCTTCACTGAGTTGCTCCCTATGTCCGCATCTACTGCTACCGGGAGAAAATATCGCTCTCCCGTTAAGGATGATTCGGATATATTTAACGAATATGTATTTTCAATGAAAGCAGGTGAATTATCGTTAACATCTAAAATATTCACCTCAATGCGATGTGCACTCATTGGATTACTTAAAACAGCTTGTATTTTTAACGAGCATTTTGCCACATGCAGACAAAGCTCTTCTCTGTCTATTCTCTCGTCAACAAAAAGGTTCCCGGTCCGCAGATTCACGTCAAAATATTTCTTACTGAAACTCGAAATGATACGCAGATCTCTGGTCTCCAGTTCCTGTACACTGAGGTTTAAATCCTTTGCAATATTCCCCACCACGGTGCCTTTGTTCACCTCCTCGGAAATGGAGTAAGATAATTGAGAAGCAGACCAGTCACACAGACAAACCAGCGCAAAAATATGAATCCAGGCATATTCCTCATTTCCCATCGTTGAGCAATAAACACAGAATCCCGCCAATCCAATATATTCCAGTTTATAAGTGTATATCTGACACAAACAGCATTATTCAGCAGCAGCAGCCCTTCTCGCCACAGTACAATCCCAGCGTCTCTGTAAACTGATGACCGGTGACGGTTTTACTTTTCCCGTGCAGGGGGGAGTTTTAGACACAACCGATTGTAACAAATATATCTGTGGTCTCCAGCGACATCCTGTGGTAAATAAAGGACACCATGCTACAGGAGAAACACCTGGCCCAATGATTTGCACTATTGTAAAGGTCGTGTTACTTAAATTGTTTTTAAATAGATTGATTGTTCCTGTTATATGAGGTTGATTTTGTAACCTTCAAATGTTGAAACATGTTTGTTTTCAGCGAAAATTCTGAAATGTTGAGAGCCTAGTAAGGGCGGCTACACATTAAAATCCCAATGATGGTGAATGTTCAGGAAAGTAGTGAACTTAATTTTATGAAACCCCACGCAAAATGCAACTCTGTAAAAACATGAATTAATTAAGTGACTAGTCAGTGAACCACTGTCCCTTAAAGAACAGATATAGTCCCCTTTAACGGTGTTTACTTAACAAGGTACATTTGACTATATATTGATCAAAAACCTTCTACAATGTAAATATTGCATTGTCTATTTAAGCACCAAGGAGAGTGCTGTACCTTTGGGATCCATAACTATAATTTTTAGAGCCAAAATGATCAAATTATCCTTGTTTCAAAGACCTCCAGGACCTTAAAACATGAAATTATGAGTGGGCATGCTCCCTCTGCCATGTATACCAAAATTTGGAGGTGAATTGCATCACTGGTATGAAATTATGTAAATATGTATACTTAATATGTGGTCATGTGAACAGCTGAAATTTTTGCTTCAGGGAACAATTAATATTACCTTTATTGGTTACACTCAACTTTGACAGGAAATTTGGCAATTCTAAACTGAAAGCACTAGAATTAAAACTCAAATACACGTACCTTTTCGTTGCTGGGTAAAGTCTGAGTTCTGGTAAAAGTGTCTCCTCCGTTAATACTGATCAGTTCACCATCTACAGGTGGAAATGGTCCGGGGAAAACCACTACGTCACTCTTCATCGTGTCTGAGCTGAAACACACGTCATACTGCTGAGTAGATTTGGAGTAAGACCAGCTCCCGTCAGGGTGGGTGGTGATCATTGGGGCGCTGTACCTGCTGAAATTGTCCGTCCTGTGGCATCTGACAGCTATTAAACTGATGAGGCTCAGCAGGAAGATCACTGACACCGACACAATGGCGATCAGCAGATACAGGTTCAGATCCGAGAAGCTGTCCTCCTTTATAGGAACATGTCTGAACTGAGTCTGGATGTCAGCGGTGCTTTCAACCACCACCACATCAATAGACACAGTAGCTGACAGGGAGGGTTCTCCGTTATCAGAAACCAGCACCACCAAGGGGTGAGTTTTCAGGTCATTGTCACTCATTCTCCTCTTAGTCCTGATTTCCCCGGTGCTGGTTCCGATCCTGAACAGGTTGTTTCCTTTGGGCTCAGACAGGTGATAAGAAAGCAACGCGTTGTATCCAGAGTCTGCGTCTACAGCCCTGATCTTTGCCACAAAGTATCCCGCTTCAGCAGAATAGGGGATGTTCTCACTGTTCACGGAGCCGTGTTCAGAATAGGGCGCCAGAACTGTTGGATTATTATCATTTTCATCCAGAATTAAAACGTTCACAGTCACGTTGCTGCTGAGCGGAGGAACACCAGAGTCTGTGGCCTGAACTTTGAACTGAAACGTTTTTAACTCCTCGTAGTTAAAAGACTGCAGGCTGACTATATCTCCAGTCTCTGAGTTGATGTTTAAAACGGATGAAATTGGAACATTTCTTGGAGAACTGTCTAAGATTGTGTAAGTCAACTTTGCATTACCATCTAGATCAGGATCAAAGGCATTTATTGTATAAAGAACTGATCCTGTTGGACTGTTTTCTTTGACATAAACATTAATCACAGGCTCCATAAAGTGAGGTGCGTTGTCATTAACATCAGAAACCTGAACAGTAATGACTCTGATGCTGGACAGAGGTGGACTTCCTTCATCTGTGGCTGTAATGGTGACATTGTAAAGAGAAGTGTTTTCTCTGTCCAGTGGTCCATCTACTACTAATGAATAGTCGTTTTTATAGTTGGACTTTAGTTTAAAAGGAGCAGATCCAACTACCTTACAATCAGTTACACCGTTGTTTCCTCCATCTGTATCACTCACTGTAACCAAAGCAACAATTGACCCCAGTTCTGCGTTTTCTTTAACAGGCGTCAACAGTGACGTGACGGATATTTCTGGGGCATTATCATTCACATCGATTATCTCTATCAGCAGTTTAGCATGTGCACTGCGAGGAACAGTGCCCTGATCCATTGCTTGGACACGGACTTCATAAGCAGGCGTCTCTTCATAGTCTAGTCTACCCTTCACAGTAATTTCTCCTGTTTCCGAATTTAGATAAAAAATATTTGATGGATCAATATTTCCTCGTTTGATAAAGGAATATAGGATCTTACCGTTTAGGCCCTCGTCTAAATCTGTTGCATTTAACGTTATTACAGGTATTCCGGTATTTTCGTTTTCTTTGACACTCACTTTATATAGCGATTTGCTGAAAGTGGGGATATTGTCATTTACATCTATTACATTTACATGTATTTGTAAAGACCCCGATCTCGGGGGTTTCCCTCCATCTATAGCGGTCAGAATAAGTTTAATGACCGGCTGTTTTTCTCGATCTAAAGCTTTCTGCAGCACTAACTCAGCAGACACTCCGTGTTCTCCGCCGCTCTGCACGTCAAGAGAGAAATGTTCATTTTGGCTCAGCTTGTAGTTCTTCACTGAGTTACTCCCTATGTCCGCATCTACTGCTACCGGGAGAAGATATCGCTCTCCCGTTAAGGATGATTCGGATATATTTAAAGAATATGTATTTTCAATGAAAGCAGGTGAATTGTCGTTAACATCTAAAATATTCACCTCAATGCGATGTGCAGTCATTGGATTACTTAAAACAGCCTGTATTTTTAACGAGCATTTTGCGACATGTGGACAAAGCTCTTCTCTGTCTATTCTCTCGTCAACAAAAAGGTTCCCGGTCCGCAGATTGACGTCAAAATATGTCTTACTGAAACTCGAAACAATACGCAGATCTCTGGTCTCCAGTTCCTGTACACTGAGGTTTAAATCCTTTGCGATATTCCCCACCACGGTGCCTTTGTTCACCTCCTCGGTAATGGAGTAAAATAATTGAGAAGCAGACCAGTCACAAAGACAAAGAAGCGAAAAAATATGAATCCAGACATATTTCTCATTTCCCATTTTTGAACAATAAGCACGGAATCCCGCCAATCCAGTATATTCCAGTTTATACGTGTATATCCGACACAAACAGCATTATTCAGCAGCAGCAGCAGCCCTTCTCGCCATAGTACAATCCCAGCGTCTCTGTAACCTTATGGCCGATGACGGTTTTACTTTTTCCTTGCAGGGAGGAGTTTTAGACACAAGCGATTATAACAAATATATCTGTGGTCTCCAGCGACGCCTTGTGGTAAATGAAACACTATATTATATGATAAATACATAGCTCAATTACTTCCATTATTGTAAACAATATCTATTGAGTTTTATATTTGTTATCTAAAAAAAAATAATTTGAGGACCTGTTAACTAAATCCCAGTGATACTTTGTGTTTAGGAAAAAAACATCAACTAAATTTTATGGAATACTAGGCCAAATGTCACCGTTTACTTCTTATTTAAATTAATTAACTAATCAGTCAATCACGTAGTCTCTGCAAGAATGCAGATACTAATAATAAAAGTAATAGTAGTAACAATACAATGCAAGTTTAAAAAAATACTGATCCAAAGATTTTCACAATCCAAAGATTGCTCGAATTTATTTCAGCACCAAGGAGAGCGGTGGTGCGTTCTTGATCCATGAACTGTGCTCTATAGCCCCAACAATTAAAAGATACCTGTTTAAAAGCCCTGTAGGACTTTATTACATAAGAATACGGGTGGAGGGTGCTCTGTCCTTTAGGTATTACACCCAACTCCTACAGCCAATATGTCAATCGTTAACTTCAAGCACTAAAATTACAACTCAAATACACTCACCTTTTCTTGGTTGGGTAAAGTCTGAGTTCTTGTAAAAGTGTCTCCTTCGTTAATACTGATCAGTTCACCATCTACAGGTGGAAACGGTCCGGGGAAAACCACTACGTCACTCTTCATCGTGTCTGAGCTGAAACACACGTCATACTGCTGAGTAGATTTGGAGTAAGACCAGCTCCCGTCAGGGTGGGTGGTGATCATTGGGGCGCTGTACCTGCTGAAATTGTCCGTCCTGTGGCATCTGACAGCTATTAAACTGATGAGGCTCAGCAGGAAGATCACTGACACCGACACAATGGCGATCAGCAGATACAGGTTCAGATCCGAGAAGCTGTCCTCCTTTATAGGAACATGTCTGAACTGAGTCTGGATGTCAGCGGTGCTTTCAACCACCACCACATCAATAGACACAGTAGCTGACAGGGAGGGTTCTCCGTTATCAGAAACCAGCACCACCAAGGGGTGAGTTTTCAGGTCATTGTCACTCATTCTCCTCTTAGTCCTGATTTCCCCGGTATTGGTTCCGATCCTGAACAGGTTGTTTCCTTTGGGCTCAGACAGGTGATAAGAAAGCAACGCGTTGTATCCAGAGTCTGCGTCTACAGCCCTGATCTTTGCCACAAAGTATCCCGCTTCAGCAGAATAGGGGATGTTCTCACTGTTCACGGAGCCATGTTCAGAATAGGGCGCCAGAACTGTTGGATTATTATCATTTTCATCCAGAATTAAAACGTTCACAGTCACGTTGCTGCTGAGCGGAGGAACACCAGAGTCTGTGGCCTGAACTTTGAACTGAAACGTTTTTAACTCCTCGTAGTTAAACGACTGCAGGCTGACTATATCTCCTGTCTCTGAGTTGATGTTTAGAACAGATGAAATTGGAACATTTCTTGGAGAACTGTCTAACAGTGTGTAAGTCAACTTTGCATTACCATCTAGATCAGGATCAAAGGCATTAATTGTATAAAGAACTGATCCTGTTGGACTGTTTTCTTTGACATAAACATTAATCACAGGCTCCATAAAGCGAGGTGCATTGTCATTAACATCAGAAACCTGAACAGTAATGACTCTGATGCTGGACAGAGGTGGACTTCCTTCATCTGTGGCTGTAATGGTGACATTGTAAAGAGAAGTGTTCTCTCTGTCCAGCGGTCCATCTACTACTAATGAATAGTCGTTTTTATAGTTGGACTTTAGTTTAAAAGGAGCAGATCCAACTACCTTACAATTAGTTACACCGTTGTTTCCTCCGTCTTTATCACTCACTGTAACCAAAGCAACAATTGTCCCCAGTTCCGCGTCTTCTTTAACAGGCGTCAACAGTGACGTCACAGATATTTCTGGGGCATTATCATTCACATCGATTATCTCTATCAGCAGTTTAGCATGTGCACTGCGAGGAGAGGCGCCTTGATCCATTGCTTGAACTCTCACTTCATAAGCAGGCGTCTCGTCATGGTCGAGTCTACCCTTCACAGTAATTTCTCCTGTTTCTGAATTCAAATAAAACATATTTGATGGATCATTATTTCCTCGTTTAACAAAAGAATACACCAGTTTACTGTTCACACCCTCGTCTAAATCAGTTGCATTTAATTTAATCACAATTGTTCCGCGTGCAGTATTTTCACTCACACGCACTTTAAAGAGAGATTTGCTAAAAACTGGTACGTTATCATTGGAATCTATTACATTTACATTTATTTTCAGGGTTCCCGATCTTGAAGATTTTCCTCCATCTATAGCAGTCAGAATAAGATGAATTACCGACTGTTTTTCTCGATCTAGAGCTTTCTGCAGCACTAACTCAGCAGACACTCCGTGTTCTCCGCCGCTCTGCATGTCAAGAGAGAAATGTTCATTTTGACTGAGTTTATAGGTCTTCACTGAGTTGCTTCCCAGATCTGCATCTTCTGCTACTGGAAGGAGATATCGCTCTCCCGTTAAGGATGCTTCGGAAATATTCAAAGAATACGTATTTTCAATGAAAGCAGGTGAATTGTCGTTTATGTCCAATATATTGACCTCAATGCGATGTACAGCCATTGGATTGCTTAAAACAGCCTGTATTCTCAGGGAACATTGTGCCGTGTTCGGACAAAGCTCCTCTCTGTCTATTCTCTCGTTAATAAAGAGGTTTCCGGTTCTCAAATTCACGTCAAAATATGTCTTACTGAAACTCGAAACAATACGCAGATCTCTGGTCTCCAGTTCCTGTACACTGAGGTTTAAATCCTTCGCGATATTCCCCACCACGGTGCCTTTGTTCACCTCCTCGTTAATGGTGTAAGATAATTGAGAAGCAGACCAGTCACAAAGACAAAGCAGCGCAAAAATATGAATCCAGGCATATTTCTCTTTTCCCATTGTCGAGCAGTAAACACAGAATCCCGCCAATCCAATATATTCCAGTTTATACGTGTATATCCGACACAAACAGCATTATTCAGCAGCAGCAGCAGCCCTTCTCGTCGCAGTACAATCCCAGCGTCTCTGTAAACTGATGGCCGATGACGGTTTTACTTTTTCCGTGCAGGGAGGAGTTTTAGACACAACCGATTATAACAAATATATCTGTGGTCTCCAGCGACTCCTTGTGGTAAATGAAAGACTACGTTATATGATAAATACATGGCTCAATGACTTTCATTATTGTAAACAATATATATTGAGTTTTATATTTGTTATCTAAAAAATCTTTTTGAGGACTTGTTAACTAAATCCGTGATACTGTGTGTTTAGGAAAAAAAATCAACTCAATTGTATGGAACTCTAGGCCAAATGTCACCGTTTACTTCTTATTTAAATTAATTAACTAATCAGTCAATCACGTAGTTCCTGCAAAAATGCAGATAATAATAATAAAAGTAATAGTAGCAGCAATACAATACAATGCAAGTTTCAAAACATACTGATCCAAAGAGTTTTACAATCCAAAGATTGCTCAAATTTATTTCAGCACCAAGGAGAGTGCTGGTGCTTTCATGATCCATGAACTATGCTGTATAGTCCAAACAATTAAAAGATACCTGTTTAAAAGACCTCTTGGACTTCATAACATAAGAATACGGGTGGAGGGTGCTCTGTCCTTCAGGTATTACACCCAACTCCTACAGCCAATATGTCAATCGTTAACTTCAAGCACTAAAATTAAAACTCAAATACACTCACCTTTTCTTGGTTGGGTAAAGTCTGAGTTCTGTTAAAAGTGTCTCCTCCGTTAATACTGATCAGTTCACCATCTACAGGTGGAAACGGTCCGGGGAAAACCACTACGTCACTCTTCATCGTGTCTGAGCTGAAACACACGTCATACTGCTGAGTAGATTTGGAGTAAGACCAGCTCCCGTCAGGGTGGGTGGTGATCATTGGGGCGCTGTACCTGCTGAAATCATCCGTCCTGTGGCATCTGACAGCTATTAAACTGATGAGGCTCAGCAGGAAGATCACTGACACCGACACAATGGCGATCAGCAGATACAGGTTCAGATCCGAGAAGCTGTCCTCCTTTATAGGAACATGTCTGAACTGAGTCTGGATGTCAGCGGTGCTTTCAACCACCACCACATCAATAGACACAGTAGCTGACAGGGAGGGTTCTCCGTTATCAGAAACCAGCACCACCAAGGGGTGAGTTTTCAGGTCATTGTCACTCATTCTCCTCTTAGTCCTGATTTCCCCGGTGCTGGTTCCGATCCTGAACAGGTTGTTTCCTTTGGGCTCAGACAGGTGATAAGAAAGCAGCGCGTTGTATCCAGAGTCTGCGTCTACAGCCCTGATCTTTGCCACAAAGTATCCCGCTTCAGCAGAATAGGGGATGTTCTCACTGTTCACGGAGCCGTGTTCAGAATAGGGCGCCAGAACTGTTGGATTATTATCATTTTCATCCAGAATTAAAACGTTCACAGTCACGTTGCTGCTGAGCGGAGGAACACCAGAGTCTGTGGCCTGAACTTTGAACTGAAACGTTTTTAACTCCTCGTAGTTAAACGACTGCAGGCTGACTATATCTCCAGTCTCTGAATTGATGTTTAAAACGGTTGAAATCGGAAATCCTTTGGGATAATTACCCATCAATGAATAAGTCAATTTCGCATTATCATTCATGTCTGCATCCTGTGCTGTTATTTTTGTGATTATATCTCCCACTTTACTGTTTTCTTTAACGAAAATATTGGCTATAGCTTCTGGAAAACTCGGTGCATTGTCATTAATATCAGAAATTTCCACATTGATTATAGCAGTGCTTGAAAGAGGCGGGCTTCCGTCATCGGTAGCAGTAATCGTTATATTGTACTGTGATACAATCTCTCTGTTGAGATGACCGTCAACTAACAATGAGTAATAGTTTTTGTAGTTTGACGTTAATTTAAAAGGGCCTGAATCTTTAATTTGACAAGTGGTGAGGCCACGTTTCCCCGCATCTTTATCATTTACAGTTACCAAAGCAACGACTGTTCCAATTTCAGCACTTTCCTTTACTGGACTCATTAGAGACGTTATAGAAATTTCAGGTGCATTATCATTAACATCAACAACCTCTACCAGCACTTTAGAATAACCACTGCGAGGGGAAGCTCCTTGGTCTGTTGCTCTTATTCGTAATTCGTGTGCATTGTTTTCTTCGTAATCCAATTTTGCCTTCACAATGATTTCACCACTTTCAGGAATAATAACGAATTTTTCAGACGAATCCACATTCCCTCTTGTCATTAAATAATATCTGATGTCTGAATGCGGACCCTCGTCTGAATCGGTTGCATTTAATTTTAATATTGTTGTACCTATGGGCGCATTTTCGATGACACTCACTTTATAAAGCGACTTACTAAAGGCAGGCGTATTATCATTAACATCTATCACATTCACAAGAATCTGCATAGTGCCAGATCTTGCAGGTTTCCCTCCGTCCACAGCAATTAGTGTGAGTTTGACAATGGATTGTTTCTCTCGGTCTAAAGCTTTTTGCAGTACCAACTCCGCAGACACACCGTCTACGCCACTACTTACATCGACGGAGAAATGCTCGTTCGGACTTAACTTGTAGGTTGTCACTGAATTACTGCCCGTGTCTGCATCCTGAGCTGCAGGGAGCGGATACCTCTCCCCCGTTGAGGACGATTCTGAGATATTAAACACGTGGATTTGCTCGAGGAACGTTGGTGCGTTATCATTTATATCAATAATGCTGACATCAATTCGATAGATATTCATCGGATGGTCTAATAGTCCCTCTATATTTAAGGAACACTTGGGTAAATTCGGACAAAGCTCTTCGCGATCTATTCTTTCTGTAACAAACAAAGCTCCTGTTCTTAAATTTGCCTCGAAATATTTCTTAATGTATCCCGATACAAGCCGAAATCCTCGTTCCCCCAGTTGCGGTGTATTTATGTTTAAATCCTTTGCGAGATTTCCAACCACCGTGCCTTTGTCCACCTCCTCGGAAACAGAGTAGGAAATCTGAGCTGCAGACCAGTCAGATAAACAAAGAATAATGGCGAACAACATCCATTCGGCCTCTCCATTGTGTCGTCGTGTCATATTTTTTCTTTGAGAAAGGAATCCAGGCAAACAAACGTAGTTCATTCACAAAAGCGACAAAAATAATCCACAATCATCCAGACTCTCTGTCAGGAGCATCTTTCAAGAAGGAGTGCTTTACTAATGCAGACTCGACGAAACGTTCGCTGTTACTCAGTTCACCCACAGGAGAGGAGGGGTTTTAGGTCATTAAATAACTCTAGTGATTGTGTGGTCTCGAGCGACATCTTGCGTTTTTTTTTTATAGACCATAGTGTATTATTCACCAACAACAAATTAATTAATGTTTCTTTTAATACATAATACAGCTGACATGTATGACTGAAGGTCGGATTCTGTAAAACATGATCTGTGTTTGCTGCAAGAGCAAAACAGTATGAACAGCGAAAGAAGCAAAGCAAATGGGAATCAAATTAATCAGAGAAGAAGGCTTTAACTGGCGAGAGGGAATTGATGATTGTGAAGTAAAATAGTGAATGGATCTATAGAGTGTTGATGACTGTTGCTTTGTTCATGTTTATGAACATATCTGTTGATATGATTAAAATGCACATTTTATCAACAGTAGGACATTGTCATGTAACTGGTACTTCATTCATGATGCTTGTTTTCTTACATGTAGCCGAAGTCATTTACAGGAAAGCAAGGAGTGACTATTTAGTGATACACAACAGGCCGAAAAGACAGTCAGGTTTGGACGTTAGCTCTTTATTTATTTTGAACGCTTTGAAATTCAATAAGAGGTTTAAATCACATTACCTTCTCTTGGTTGGGTAAAGTCTGAGTCCTGGTAAAAGTGTCTCCTCCGTTAATACTGATCAGTTCACCATCTACAGATGGAAACGGTCCGGGGAAAACCACTACGTCACTCTTCATTGTGTCTGAGCTGAAACACACGTCATACTGCTGAGTAGATTTGGAGTAAGACCAGCTCCCGTCAGGGTGGGTGGTGATCATTGGGGCGCTGTACCTGCTGAAATCGTCCGTCCTGTGGCATCTGACAGCTATTAAACTGATGAGGCTCAGCAGGAAGATCACTGACACCGACACAATGGCGATCAGCAGATACAGGTTCAGATCCGAGAAGCTGTCCTCCTTTATAGGAACATGTCTGAACTGAGTCTGGATATCAGCGGTGCTTTCAACCACCACCACATCAATAGACACAGTAGCTGACAGGGAGGGTTCTCCGTTATCAGAAACCAGCACCACCAAGGGGTGAGTTTTCAGGTCATTGTCACTCATTCTCCTCTTAGTCCTGATTTCCCCGGTGCTGGTTCCGATCCTGAACAGGTTGTTTCCTTTGGGCTCAGACAGGTGATAAGAAAGCAGCGCGTTGTATCCAGAGTCTGCGTCTACAGCCCTGATCTTTGCCACAAAGTATCCCGCTTCAGCAGAATAGGGGATGTTCTCACTGTTCACGGAGCCGTGTTCAGAATAGGGCGCCAGAACTGTTGGATTATTATCATTTTCATCCAGAATTAAAACGTTCACAGTCACGTTGCTGCTGAGCGGAGGAACACCAGAGTCTGTGGCCTGAACTTTGAACTGAAATGTATTTAACTCCTCAAAGTTAAACGACTGCAGGGTGACTATATCTCCTGTCTCTGAGTTAACCGTCACCATTGAAGTCATCTGCGCGCCTTTGGGAGATATATTTATTAAATGATACGTAGATTTTGCGTTTTCATATAAATCTGAATCTACAGTTGTCAGTTTATGAATCGTAGTTCCAATCGGACTATTCTCTTTCACATAAACATTTATCAAATATTCTAGGAATCGAGGGGGGTTATCATTTACATCAGAAACATTAATGGTAATTATGCTTGTGCTCGACAGAGAGGGCGTCCCTTCATCTGCAGCTGCAATTGATATATTATATCGTGAAACACTCTCTCTGTCAAGCGGCCCGTCAACCAGCAAAGAGTAGTAGTTTTTATAATTGGATTTTAATTTAAATGGCACAGAACCAGCTAATTTACAGTTTGTCCGGCCATTTTTGCCCCCGTCTTGATCGGTGATAGTCACCATAGCAACAGCTGTGCCTATTTCAGCGTCTTCTTTCACTGGACTCATCAGGGATGACACCGAGATTTCTGGAGCATTGTCATTAACATCAATGACTTCGACTAACACCTTGCTATGTGCAATGCGAGGAGGATTACCTCTGTCTCGTGCTTGAACACGAATCTCATATGCTTGATTTTCCTCAAAATCGATATTGCCTCTGACGGTTATTTCTCCAGTATTATCATTCAGGGAAAATTTTTCATCAGGGTTTAATCGCCCCCTCTCTGTAAAGGAGTAAACAATCTGACCATTAACACCATCATCTAAATCGGTAGCGGACAGTGTTAATAACTTTGTACCAATATTTGCATTTTCAACCACTTGGATCTTGTAAAGAGATTTACTGAACACGGGTGCATTGTCATTTACATCCAGAACATTAACATTTATCTGTAAAGTCTCCGTTTTGGGAGGTTTTCCTCCGTCTAACGCTGTCAGAGTGAGTTCAATAACAGACTGTTTTTCTCGATCTAATGCTTTCTGCAGCACTAATTCAGCAGACACACTCTGGTCACCGGTGCCCTGTATGTCCAAAGAGAAATACTCATTCGCGTTTAATTTATAAGTCTTGACCGAACTAGTGCCCACATCAGCGTCATGAGCTATCGGGAGTGGATGCCTTTCTCCGACAAATGAAGACTCATACATATCAATTGTATATATTTCTTCCATAAAAGATGGGGCATTGTCATTGATATCATTAATCACAACTTCAATTCGATGGAGGCTGCGAGGGTTACTCAGTATGGCCTCTATATTTAAAGAGCACTTTACCGTATTCGGACAAAGCTCCTCCCGGTCTATCCTCTCGCTAACGAAAAGTACTCCAGATTCATGATTTATGTCGAAATATTGTTTTTTATACCCCGATGTAATCTGAAGACCCGTAGATTGGAGCTGCTGCACACTGAGATTTAAATCCTTCGCAAGATTTCCCACCGCCGTGCCTTTGTCCACCTCCTCTGAAACGGAATAGGATGTCTGAGCCACGGACCGTTCGCAGAGACAAAGAAGGGTGAAAAACAGACTCCCTATATTATTCCATTGTCTCCGAGCAGCCATCGCTGTTTAGGCAAAAGTAACAAATCCCGGTTTCTCCCTCGTAGCCTATCCAAGAACAATGACAATTTTTGTTTTTTTCATGTATCCATTCTCGCCAGGGGTCCGTATCTCTTCAGGGCCTCACTCGTCTGTGCGTTGTTTCAGAAAGCATGAGTAGATGATGACGTTTTACTTTTTGTCATGATAAGAGGAGGAGTTTCCAAAGAGTGATCATACAATTTTTTTTTTGCTTGGTCTCTAGCGACATCTAGTAGCAGTTTTGTATTCAGAAAGATATTACAAAACAGAAGTGGAGATGTTCATTATAAAGCAGGACAGAAACAGATCTGTGATCAATAATCTATTACTTAAGGGGTAGTTTTTGAAATATCCTTGTTTAGCGGATGTTCTGTTTATAAACAGTCTTCATGTATGATATATGCACTGCAGTTTGATAAATTGACCTTGTTGTTCATTAACATAATATCCATGTAAAAAAATTAATTCTCGCAGCCTTTATATCTCATTACTTATCACTCAGACATGACTAACCTGCACAATTTGCACTTCACAATATCAGCACCATGGACAGCACCCAAATATCAGATACAAACAACAGAGATTCAGTGTAGTTTTAGGAAATGTGTTGACAACTGCTCAAATATCTGATGCTACATCTAAGACACCGTAAATCTCATAGAAACAATCTCAACCCTGTTTTACTGAAATGATTCCTTAACCACAGAAACCAAACTGGACACAAATAACACACATTCACCTGCCAGCTTTTTAGTATGTCACAAGGCACAATCAAACTATTTACAATCAAGCTTCATGTAAGAGACAACAAACAAATGACGTCCTTTCAACTTGTTCCACAATGTAAAGAATAGTTATACGTTTACCAAAAGATCATGATTATTTTTGTAGGCAAAGTTTACAAGAATTTTCAGTTTATATGAGAAAACCCTTCAATTTTGCAATCTGGGGGGATGACTAATATTTTTTTTAGCATTGTATGTAATGAAATATACACATAATATGGAAACCCAAAGAGTAAAGATTCCTTATCTTCGAATAATAACAATGGTCATGGCTTACCTTTTCTTTATTTGGTAAAGTCTGAGTTCTTGTAAAAGTGTCTCCTCCGTTAATACTGATCAGTTCACCATCTACAGATGGAAGCGGTGCGGGGAAAACCACTACGTCACTCTTCATCGTGTCTGAGCTGAAACACACGTCATACTGTTGAGTAGATTTGGAGTAAGACCAGCTCCCGTCAGGGTGGGTGGTGATCATTGGGGCGCTGTACCTGCTGAAATTGTCCGTCCTGTGGCATCTGACAGCTATTAAACTGATGAGGCTCAGCAGGAAGATCACTGACACCGACACAATGGCGATCAGCAGATACAGGTTCAGATCCGAGAAGCTATCCTCCTTTATAGGAACATGTCTGAACTGAGTCTGGATGTCAGCGGTGCTTTCAACCACCACCACATCAATAGACACAGTAGCTGACAGGGAGGGTTCTCCGTTATCAGAAACCAGCACCACCAAGGGGTGAGTTTTCAGGTCATTGTCACTCATTCTCCTCTTAGTCCTGATTTCCCCGGTGCTGGTTCCGATCCTGAACAGGTTGTTTCCTTTGGGCTCAGACAGGTGATAAGAAAGCAGCGCGTTGTATCCAGAGTCTGCGTCTACAGCCCTGATCTTTGCCACAAAGTATCCCGCTTCAGCAGAATAGGGGATGCTCTCACTGTTCACGGAGCCGTGTTCAGAATAGGGCGCCAGAACTGTTGGATTATTATCATTTTCATCCAGAATTAAAACGTTCACAGTCACGTTGCTGCTGAGCGGAGGAACACCAGAGTCTGTGGCCTGAACTTTGAACTGAAATGTGTTTAACTCCTCGTAGTTAAAAGGCTGCAGGCTGACTATATCTCCTGTCTCTGAGTTGATGTTAATCATTGTAGAGAGTGGGACTAATTTATTATCACTTACTAATGAATAGCTCACTCGACCATTATCAGTAGCGTCAGCATCAGTTGCAGTTACTGCTTTCAAAGTTGTCCCAACTGGACTGTTTTCTTCCACATACATGTTAATTATCGACTCTGAGAACCACGGTGCGTTATCATTTACATCAGAAACCGTAATAATAACTACGCTTGTGCTAGAGAGAGGGGGGCTACCTTCATCTGTACCTTTGATAGTAATGTTGTAATGGGAAATTAGTTCCCTATCTAGAGCCCCACTAATAACTAAAGAATAATAATTTTTATAATTTGTCTCTAATTTAAAGGGAACCGAATTTAATATCTCACATTTCACTTCACCGTTTTTGCCACCATCTCTGTCGAGAACTGAAACAAGTGCAATAGCAGTGCCAATTTCAGCGTCCTCTTTTACAGTACTGAGTAGTGACGTCACTGTGATGTCCGGCGCATTGTCATTGAGATCCACCACCTCTACGAGGACTTTACATTGTGCCGTTAATGGAGGCTGGCCTTTGTCACTGGCTTGCACACGGATTTCAAAAGCAGGATTTGTTTCGAAGTCTATTGTTCCTTTAATTGCTATTACTCCTGTTTCAGAATCAATATCAAAAATTTCTAAGACATGGTCCTGATCTTTCGCATTTAGTAAATATACAATGTCTTTGTTTGTCCCCTCATCAGCGTCGGTTGCAGTCACTGTTACGACTGTCGTGCCAAGTGGTGCATTTTCTGTAATGCTTGTTTTATACAGTGTTTTTGTAAAAAACGGAATATTGTCGTTTATATCCAAGACATTAATTATGATCTCTGACGTGCCTGATTTTTGGGGTGTCCCCCCGTCTATAGCTGTCAGTGTGAGTTTGATTACAGCCTGCTTTTCTCTGTCTAATGCTTTCTGCAGAACTAACTCAGCTGACACACGTTCACCTTTGTGCAACGCTAAGGAAAAATATTCATTAGGGTTTAGCTTGTATGTGTTAATACCATTTTTCCCTACATCAGCATCGTGAGCCGACAACACGGGGAAGGTAGTTCCCGGCAATACGCTCTCTGCTATGTCGATAGTTTGTGATTTGGCACTGAAAGTCGGGGGGTTATCATTTACGTCGAGAATGTTAACTTCAATACGGTACAGTTTCAGTGGATTATTAATCACTGCCTCTACATTTATTGTACATTTTGTAGCTTTCGCACAGCGCTCCTCTCTGTCTATTCTCTCACTAACGTAGAGAAAACCCGACTTCAAATTTACATCGAAATACTTTCTCTTTGATCCAGTTACAATCTGAAACATACGTGACTCCAAATCCTGCACATTGAGGTTCAGATCCTTGGCGAGATTTACAACAGTAGTCCCCAGGTTTACCTCCTCTGACACGGAATAGGAGAGCTGCCCAGATACCGCTCCCCAGTTATATTCCAAGACAACAAGCACTAAATATATCCCAATGGAGGTCTTTTTTCCCGGCAGATGCATAATTCCACACAACGAGAACCAAGCGCATTTATCCGTCTATCATCTCGCTTATTGGGGCCAAAAAATCTTGAGAAAAACTAAATTAAATGTCGGAACTGTATTTTCTATACCCACTCCACGTCGCTCAGCGTCTCACTCTAACAAAGCACTGACAAAAATGGAGATCTATTGATGTGGGAGGGGCCTCTACGCATCAACGACTTGCTGGCGGTGTTACGGTCTAGACTGTCGCCTCATGGACATTTGACGTAATGCATTCAAATAAACACAGTCATATCATTTTTGTTTGAAATAAGCAGTTATTATATGCTTCCGATAGTCGACAAAAATGACGGTGTAATCACCACGCATTTCAGGACCATGGACAGAGTATCACCAAAGCAGCCTTGAGGTAAGGCAATTTGTAAGAAGATCTGAAAATGTTTGATCTGATAAACCCATAGAAGTAAGTTGTTTCCCCTGATTGAAGACGCTACATGTTTATACAACAAGGCATGCGAATCAGTGACTTTAGAAACTCAACCTTAAATGGTTATTCCTAAATTCAAAATACGTTGTTGTTTTTCTTTCAAATTGGACTTATGTTTTGAGCTTTTCATACCAAAATTGACTTTAGCACCAGCAATATGTAATGCACTCTCAGAGAGAAAATTAGCATATGACCGTTCTCATAATAAAAAAAACAAAACAAAACAAAACAAAAAACATTTTATATTAATAGTGCAAGTAAAAAAACAAAAACGAATTCAAACCACTTTGAATTAATATGATCAAGTAAGACCGCTATGTAAGTCTGGATTGTTTGTTTTGGTTTTTTTACAGTAAGTTTAAGTATTGTTAGACACTCAGACAAGCGTTAGCAAAATTAATTACATTATAATATATATATATATATATATATTTTTTTTTTTTTTACCTATTTTAACTTAATGTGATGATGCGTTTTTACTCTCTACAAGTGCATATTATACAGATATTGGAGAACACCTTTGAGTCAAAGATTTTGGCATGTGAATATATAAATACTTCGACAAAAACTAAAAAAAACAAAAAAAAAACACAGATGTAAATGTTTATATTATACCGTGGTAGCTGAAATCATGACTCGACAAAAGAAAGTATGCCCTTACCGTATCTTTGTTGGGTAAAGTTTGAGTTCTGGTAAAAGTGTCTCCTCCGTTAATACTGATCAGTTCACCATCTACAGGTGGAAACGGTCCGGGGAAAACCACTACGTCACTCTTCATCGTGTCTGAGCTGAAACACACGTCATACTGCTGAGTAGATTTGGAGTAAGACCAGCTCCCGTCAGGGTGGGTGGTGATCATTGGGGCGCTGTACCTGCTGAAATCGTCCGTCCTGTGGCATCTGACAGCTATTAAACTGATGAGGCTCAGCAGGAAGATCACTGACACCGACACAATGGCGATCAGCAGATACAGGTTCAGATCTGAGAAGCTGTCCTCCTTTATAGGAACATGTCTGAACTGAGTCTGGATGTCAGCGGTGCTTTCAACCACCACCACATCAATAGACACAGTAGCTGACAGGGAGGGTTCTCCGTTATCAGAAACCAGCACCACCAAGGGGTGAGTTTTCAGGTCATTGTCACTCATTCTCCTCTTAGTCCTGATTTCCCCGGTGCTGGTTCCGATCCTGAACAGGTTGTTTCCTTTGGGCTCAGACAGGTGATAAGAAAGCAGCGCGTTGTATCCAGAGTCTGCGTCTACAACCCTGATCTTTGCCACAAAGTATCCCGCTTCAGCAGAATAGGGGATGCTCTCACTGTTCACGGAGCCGTGTTCAGAATAGGGCGCCAGAACTGTTGGATTATTATCATTTTCATCCAGAATTAAAACGTTCACAGTCACATTGCTGCTGAGCGGAGGAACACCAGAGTCTGTGGCCTGAACTTTGAACTGAAACGTTTTTAACTCCTCGTAGTTAAACGACTGCAGGCTGATTATATCTCCTGTCTCTGAATTCATGTTCACCATTGTAGAGAGTGGCAATGAGCTACTGTTATTACGTATAAGCGAATAACTCACCCGGCCATTTTGATCAACGTCTGCATCAATTGCTGACACAGTTTTTAAAACTGCACCTACAGGACTATTTTCTTTCACATAAACATTGTATATATTTTCTGTAAATATTGGTTTGTTATCATTCACATCAGACACGTGTACATTAATGACGCTCGTGCTGGAGAGAGCGGGGCTGCCTTCATCAGTAGCAGTGATGCTGATATTGTATTGCGATGAACTCTCTCTGTCAAGAGGACCGTCCACAACCAACGAATAGTAATTCTTATAATTTGACTCCAATTTAAAAGGAACATTGTTGGAAATTTCGGTCTGCACAATGCCATTTTTTCCTTTATCTTTATCAAACACTGAAACAAGAGCAATGGCGGTGCCGATGGACGCATCCTCTTTAACAGTGTTCAACAGTGACGTAACTGTAATTTCAGGTGCATTGTCATTGACGTCTAAAACTTCAATCAGTAATTTAGCATGTGACGTCATAGAAAAAACGGCCCCATCACTGGCTTGTACTCGAATCTCAAAAGCATTATTCTCTTCAAAGTCTATGTTATTTTTATTTGTTACAGTCCCGGTTTTTTCATCTACGGCAAACAGATCAGTCTTTTTATCTTCACCGACCTCACTGAATGAATACAACACTTGTCCATTTGCGCCCGCATCCAAATCAGTAGCATTTATCGTTATTATTGACGTACCTATCTTCACATTTTCATAAACGCTGGCTTTGTACAGAGTTTGACTAAATACAGGAGCGTTATCATTAATGTCCAACACATTTACAATTATAGTCATACTGCCTGATTTAGCAGGTGTTCCTCCGTCAACAGCAGTCAGTATGAGCCGAATCACAGAGTCTTTTTCGCTGTCTAAAATCTTACGAATCACCAGTTCGGGAGTTACGCTCTCTCCTTTATGTGTAGCAAGAGAGAAATGTTCATTTTGACTAAGCTTGTATGTATTTACAGTGTTTTTTTCGACGTCTGCATCATGAGCTGGGTGCAGAGGGAATTTAGCCCCTACTGCTGTGTTCTCAGTAATGTTCAATACCTGTAACGTGCTGAGAAATGACGGAGAATTATCATTGACATCGAAAATTATTATTTCAATACGGTACAGTTTTAAAGGATTATTAATAACTGCTTCCATGCTGAGGGAACATTTGGGATCCTCTCCGCAGAGCTCCTCCCGATCTATTCTCTCATTCACGTAGAGGACACCCGTCTTTAGATTTACCTCGAAATATTTCCTCTTTGATCCGGCAACGATCTGAAACATGCGGGACTCCAAATCTTGAACATTGAGGTTCAGATCTTTCGCGATATTTCCGACAACAGTCCCCAGATTTACCTCCTCTGAGACGGAGTAAGAGAGCTGTCCAAACACCGCTTTACAGTAACAATCCAGCACCAGGAAGATGAGATATATCCACACAGAGCTCGTTCTGCCCGGTAAATACATAATTATACACATCCAGAGATATCACATAGAAAAATGTGTTCAGTAAAGTCACAAAACAAAGGATTAAGGCCTTCCAACAAAAATCGTCGACATGTCGTTCTCTGCACCCTCTCCTTTTTCTTTGTTTCAAACGTCTGAGAAACATAATCGTCCTCTGAATCGGGGAGGAGCCCCGAGTCACCAAAGAGGACGTTCAAATGTGATGGTCTTTGGTGTCCCCACGTGGAGACTGGCCAAAACTAGTCAGCATCTAACACATTCACAAACACCACTATCTAATTGTACACTGAAATATTTAGCCGAATCTAAAGGAAATATATTTTCATTATGACTCTAGATGTTGTTTCATGTTATTATTTTTCCCAAGTGTGCTTCTCCTTGAAACTAGTAGTAAAGAAAACTGAGAAAATGTACTGCTTTAATGTATCAGTGAATAGTATTGAAATCGGAAACAAACCTGGTGGGAATGCTCATACACAATCCACACTGGAAGTTGTATACGTTTTTTCTCTGTTCTGTAAATCAACATGTCTCCCTTAGTATTTGGGAAGACCACATATTGCCAAATATTAGTGCAGCATCAGAGATACCCACTTTTGAAAAGTACAAAAAAATTTAACTGAATGAAAAAAATCCACAAACAAAAATAAGTTCTCATCAGTTTATTCCATTCATTTTAACCTGATTTCTGATCACTTCATCTTTTTTTTTATTTTATTTTTATTTTTATTAAACTCTGAGTCGAGTTGGGGTAAATCCTTTTCACCTTAAAAAACTGCTAAACTAATTGATGGCAAATATTTAATCTGCTTTGATGACCGTGAATCAGATGTAGGCTACTACATGTACTAAACATGGTAAACACGTGTCCTGAAGATCGCAAGCAACACACATTCAGACACTCGTGTTAAGCACCATAGATAGCGCCTTATTATACCAATTCATGTCAACTCTCTCCACTTAGATTTGACATCCATTTTTACTCAAACACTAATTAAAATGTGTATTTTTGTCAGCTAGCACAATGCCCTTCAAAATAGGATACACAAAATGTCACCATTTCCTTAGATTCTCAAAATGCAGTAATACATACTGAATGCAACTATGTTCTTACCTTGTCTTGGTTGGGTAAAGTCTGAGTTCTGGTAAAAGTGTCTCCTCCGTTAATACTGATCAGTTCACCATCTACAGGTGGAAACGGTCCGGGGAAAACCACTACGTCACTCTTCATCGTGTCTGAGCTGAAACACACGTCATACTGCTGAGTAGATTTGGAGTAAGACCAGCTCCCGTCAGGGTGGGTGGTGATCATTGGGGCGCTGTACCTGCTGAAATTGTCCGTCCTGTGGCATCTGACAGCTATTAAACTGATGAGGCTCAGCAGGAAGATCACTGACACCGACACAATGGCGATCAGCAGATACAGGTTCAGATCCGAGAAGCTGTCCTCCTTTATAGGAACATGTCTGAACTGAGTCTGGATGTCAGCGATGCTTTCAACCACCACCACATCAACAGACACAGTAGCTGACAGGGAGGGTTCTCCGTTATCAGAAACCAGCACCACCAAGGGGTGAGTTTTCAGGTCATTGTCACTCATTCTCCTCTTAGTCCTGATTTCCCCGGTGCTGGTTCCGATCCTGAACAGGTTGTTTCCTTTGGGCTCAGACAGGTGATAAGAAAGCAACGCGTTGTATCCAGAGTCTGCGTCTACAGCCCTGATCTTTGCCACAAAGTATCCCGCTTCAGCAGAATAGGGGATGTTCTCACTGTTCACGGAGCCGTGTTCAGAATAGGGCGCCAGAACTGTTGGATTATTGTCATTTTCATCCAGAATTAAAACGTTCACAGTCACGTTGCTGCTGAGCGGAGGAACACCAGAGTCTGTTGCCTGAACTTTGAACTGAAACGTTTTTAACTCCTCGTAGTTAAAAGACTGCAGGCTGACTATATCTCCTGTCTCTGAGTTGATGTTCAACATTGTAGACAGCGGGACTGAGTTAGTGTTACTTTCTAAAAAATTATAACTCACCTGGCCATTTTCATCCAAATCCGCATCAAGTGCAGACACTGTTTTAAGAACTGCTCCTATTTGGCTGTTCTCTTTCACATAAATGTTAATGTCTGGTGAAGAGAAATTTGGTGCGTTATCATTGACATCAGAGACGTGAATATTAATAATACTGGTGCTGGAGAGAGAGGGAATGCCGCCGTCATTTGCTATTATGGTAACATTATAGCTAGATATGCTCTCGCGGTCTAGGGGGCCATCAACTAACAAAGAATAATAGTTTTTATAGTTTGTTTCCAATTTAAAGGGAACATTTCCATCTATCGCACAATGCACTTCACCATTCTTAGCGCCATCTTTGTCCAACACCGAAACAAGTGCAATAGCGGTACCTACTTTTGCATCCTCCTTTACTGTGTTCAGTAGTGACGTCACAGTGATTTCAGGGGGGTTGTCGTTTAGGTCCACCACTTCTACCAGCACCTTACAATGAGCAGACATCGGAGGCTGCCCTTTGTCACTGGCCTGTGCACGAATCTCAAACGCTGGGTGTTCTTCATAATCCACATTTCCTTCAACAGTCAGTGTGCCTGTGTTTGGGTCGATTTTAAAAATCTGCAGTATGTGGTCCTGCTCTTTTGTGCTCAGTGTGTATATGATTTCTTTGTTTGCCCCTTCGTCTCTGTCTGTAGCGTTTAAAGTCAGCAGAGTGGTGCCAATCGGCACATTTTCAAGCACGCGAGTTTTGTACAGGGACTTCGCAAATACCGGTGTATTGTCGTTAATATCCAAAACATTAATTATAATGTCTGACGTTCCAGACTTCGGTGGACTTCCATCGTCTAAGGCTGTTAAAGTAAGCCTGATCAGGGCTTCCTTTTCTCTGTCTAAGGCTTTCTGTAACACTAACTCGGTAGAAATACTCTCTCCCGATTTGCTTATGACTAATGAGAAATGTTCATTAGAGCTGAGCTTGTACGTGTTGATGCCGTTCTTTCCGACATCTGCATCGTAGGCTTGCAGTAAGGGAAATTTAATCCCAGGCAATGTGCTTTCAGCAATGTCTATACTCTGTGACTTTGCAATAAAATAGGGAAAATTATCGTTGACATCAAGAATATTAATTTCGATACGATACAGCTTTAGAGGTTCATTTATCACAGCCTCGACATTTACAGCACATTTCACCGCCTTCGCGCAGAGCTCCTCTCGGTCTATTCTCTCATTAACGTAGAGAACACCATTCTTCGTATTTACCTCGAAATATTTTCTCTTGGATCCAGCAACAATTCGGAACATACGCGACTCCAAATCCTGCACGTTTAAGTGTAAATCCTTCGCGATATCTCCAACAAATGTTCCCGAGTTTACCTCCTCTGAGACGGAATAAGAGAGCTGCGCAGAGGCTTCATCCCAGCAATAATCCAGTATCAGAAGCATCAAATATATCCACACAGAGCGCCTGCGACTCGGTAAAGGCATACTTCTTTCCATCGTGAACACAGCATATAATAGCATCTGCAAGTTCCTACGAAGATCACTGATTTCCTTTCGTTTCAGACCAGTCTTTAAAAGTGGCTGTCGCAATGTACACACTCGTTTTACCCTCTTTGTTACAAAGCTGTGGGAACTGTATCTGGGAGGGGCGTTTAACACGGAAAAATAACTCGTCATGTTATGGTCTACACTGTCACCCTGTGGTGATTATAAATATCTACAGTTCTTTATTCCTCTGATTCAAAGATACCGAAAACTGCCTCTAAAACCTTTAAAAACATAACATCCATTTGCACTGTTTATGATGGGGTCGCGCAAGTAACCGAGTTCTCATTTCAGGACCACGGAGAGCACTGTGCTTTAAAAAAAAAAAAAAATCAAGTTAGAATACATGTACTATAGTTGAGGACAAGCAGCTGAAGACAGTAAATGCTCAGTAAGCTGCACTTAATGGAAAATACTGTAGGCAGAAGGGCTGGTAGAAATGGAGATGATTATTAGTTTCCAAACTGACAAAGCCAAAGGAGCAGCGTGTCAATGGATTCAAAGAAGTGGGTTTGTACATGGTTTTAGAACAACAAGGTCACAGTCTGTTGCTAATATCCCCAAATGTAATATATTGTGTGGAGAGATAAATGAAAAATATTCAATGTCAGAAGTGGGTAGCAGATTACATAATTTGTCTTCGTACAAAAATATGATATTGCATAAATTAATAAATTAAACCAGATTAGAGTTTTAGTATTGGTAGAAACTCTTTCAACTAATTACACCGTAACTGACCAGAGTGACATTTTTTTTATCTAAAAGGAAAAATCCACACAACACAAATTGGATTTTCCTTTGAAGACAGGCAACATTAATTACGTGATTTATTGTTTTCTCTGAAACACTTAAATAAAAGGCAGTGACATTTGAGCTCCATCGGACAGATAACATGGATTTAAAACTACAAGGGAAAGGATGTGTACAAACTTTGATGGACTCACCTTTTCTTGGTTGGGTAAAGTCTGAGTTCTGGTAAAAGTGTCTCCTCCGTTAATACTGATCAGTTCACCATCTACAGGTGGAAGCGGTGCGGGGAAAACCACTACGTCACTCTTCATCGTGTCTGAGCTGAAACACACGTCATACTGCTGAGTAGATTTGGAGTAAGACCAGCTCCCGTCAGGGTGGGTGGTGATCATTGGGGCGCTGTACCTGCTGAAATCGTCCGTCCTGTGGCATCTGACAGCTATTAAACTGATGAGGCTCAGCAGGAAGATCACTGACACCGACACAATGGCGATCAGCAGATAAAGGTTCAG
Source organism: Embiotoca jacksoni (assembly GCF_022577435.1). Classification (NCBI taxonomy): domain Eukaryota; kingdom Metazoa; phylum Chordata; class Actinopteri; family Embiotocidae; genus Embiotoca; species Embiotoca jacksoni. The sequence goes on from NW_027185403.1 coordinate 10,192,432, forward strand.
ATCCGAGAAGCTGTCCTCCTTTATAGGAACATGTCTGAACTGAGTCTGGATGTCAGCGGTGCTTTCAACCACCACCACATCAATAGACACAGTAGCTGACAGGGAGGGTTCTCCGTTATCAGAAACCAGCACCACCAAGGGGTGAGTTTTCAGGTCATTGTCACTCATTCTCCTCTTAGTCCTGATTTCCCCGGTGCTGGTTCCGATCCTGAACAGGTTGTTTCCTTTGGGCTCAGACAGGTGATAAGAAAGCAACGCGTTGTATCCAGAGTCTGCGTCTACAGCCCTGATCTTTGCCACAAAGTATCCCGCTTCAGCAGAATAGGGGATGTTCTCACTGTTCACGGAGCCGTGTTCAGAATAGGGCGGCAGAACTGTTGGATTATTATCATTTTCATCCAGGATTAAAACGTTCACAGTCACGTTGCTGCTGAGCGGAGGAACACCAGAGTCTGTGGCCTGAACTTTGAACTGAAACGTTTTTAACTCCTCGTAGTTAAACGACTGCAGGCTGACTATATCTCCTGTCTCTGAGTTTATGTTTAACATTGTAGAGAGTGGCAATGAGTTACTGTTGCTTTCGACAATTGAATAGGTGACCTGAGCATTTTGATCTATGTCTGCATCAAGGGCAGATACTCTTTTCAGAACAGCTCCAACTGGACTGTTCTCTTTTAAATAAACATTGAAGAACCTATCTGAGAAACAAGGGGAGTTATCATTGACATCTGAAATATAAACAGTCAGATCCCTGGTGCTTGTGAGAGCAGGGATTCCATCATCTGTAGCTATGATGGTGACATTATAATAAGATTCACTCTCTCTGTCGAGCTCCCTGTCTACTACCAAAGAGTAATAATTTTTATAATTTGTCTCCAACTTGAAGGGGCTTTCCTTTTTAATATCACAATGAACTATTCCGTTTTTACCTCCATCTCTGTCCAGGACTGACACAAGTGCAATAGCAGTACCTATTTTTGCATCCTCATTTACTGTGTTAACCAGCGTAGTTATAGATATTTCAGGAGTGTTGTCATTCAAATCTATCACCTCTATTAGTACTTTGCATTGTGCTGTCATTGGAGGATAGCCTTTGTCACCAGCTTGCACGCGGATTTCAAAAGCAGGATGCTCCTCAAAGTCAATCTTTCCCTGAACTGTTAATAAACCTGTTTGTTCATCGATTTTAAATACATTCAAAACATAGTCTTGATCTTTGCTGCTCAGTGAATATGAAATCTCCCCGTTTGGCCCTTCATCATTGTCCGTCGCTGTTACTGTTATTACTGATGTACCAAGCGGTGCATTTTCAGTAACGCTAGTTTTATACAATGGTTTGGTAAATATTGGAACGTTATCATTATTATCCAAGACATTAATTATTATCTGTGATGTTCCGGATTTTGGAGGTGTTCCTCCATCTAAAGCAATCAATGCGAGTCTTATTACAGGCTGTTTTTCCCGGTCTAAAGGTTTCTGGAGGACTAGTTCAGCAGACACGCTCTCTCCTTTGTTCACTGATAACGAAAAATGCTCATTTGTATTTAGTCTGTACGTACTGATACCATTTTTCCCTACATCGGCATCATAGGCCGACAACAAAAGAAATTTAGTCCCAGGTAATGTGCTTTCAGCTATTTCAATAGTTTGCGAATTAGCACTGAATGATGGATAATTATCGTTAACATCTAGGATATTAATTTCTACACGGTAAAGCTTCAGTGGAGCATTTATCACAGCCTCCACACTCACTGTGCATTTCGTTGCCTTTGCACAGAGCTCCTCCCGGTCTATTCTATCATTGACAAAGAGAGCACCCGTCTTCAGATTTACCTCGAAATATTTTTTCTTTGATCCGGTAACAATTTGAAACATGCGAGACTCCAGCTCCTGGACATCGAGGTTTAGATCCTTGGCTATATTCCCCACAGAAGTCCCCGGATTCACCTCTTCTGATATGGAATAGGAGAGCTGGCCGGACACTGCTTCCCAGTAACAATCCAACAGCACAAATAACACGTATGCCACCAAATGACTTATGTTAATCGAAGACATAATCCATTCGGAGAGGAAAACAACAGAAAAAAAAGGCCCGGCAGATGTATGGAAGGAAGCTTTGCTCCCTTTCCCTCTAATTTGTCCACAATGCAGATCATGAGCCTCCCTTCTCTCTATGCCGCGGCGTCTCTTTGTGTCGAAGCACACCAAGACATCGTCACCGTTTTAATCTGGGAGGGGCCTCGAGATTTACCTCTCCGTGTTATGGTCTACAGCGCCTCTTTATGGTCTTTCGACTTAATTACATTACAAACGAGGGGATAATAGTATAATATTAAACAAACTGCAGTATCTCTCAGTAATGCACAACACTGATATATTTTGAATACAAAATGTAAGAAAGTATGTGGTTGCTCTCTCAGAAGAGTATTATATTAACTGGGAGTCGGATTTGGGAATATTTAATGTTGCATTTCAAAGTGAGGGTCAACACATCTGTTTATCAGTGGCATGTTTATGACTTTGAATTAAATGAACTGTTCACTCCGAGCAGTCCATTTTATCGGAAATGATATGCCGCTAGCTACAACAGCAAATCTCCAAGAATCACTGCTGATATGCTCAAATAAATAACTGTTAAAGGAAACAAAATGTCAGAAAAACAAGTAAATACTTCAGAATAATTAAACACTTGATGATCTCATAGCAACAAAAGCATAGTCTGAAAAAAATACGAAACAACATTACTGCAAAGCAGTCAGCGCTCAAAGCAACTCCAAGTTTCTTTGCCATTGTCAAAAAATAATTTGCAAACATAACACTGCATAAAATAAACACAATCAGCATAATGTTATCGTCAACTCGAAAAGTTCAAAGTTTACTTTAACTTTCTACATGTACAAATTCAGTGCAACACCAACACAACCTGATTATCCGGTCAAGTATCTCTTGGCTGCAGCACCATGGATAGCGACTATTGCATTTGGACAGAAAAGTCTGGTTTAAAGTTGACAGATGCAAAACTGTAACTATTTAAAGTAGAATAATTCAGTTCGAGAACATGGACGAAATAAGTCTACACAACACATTTTCCAAGTGCACACACATAAAAGACCAACCAAAAAGGCAACATGAATCCCAAATAAAGCCAGCGTCACTGATTTTGTCTAAAGTATGTAGGCTGTTATACAAATGCTGCCCTTACCTTCTCTTTGTTGGGTAAAGTTTGAGTTCTGGTAAAAGTGTCTCCTTCGTTAATACTGATCAGTTCACCATCTACAGGTGGAAACGGTCCGGGGAAAACCACTACGTCACTCTTCATTGTGTCTGAGCTGAAACACACGTCATACTGCTGAGTAGATTTGGAGTAAGACCAGCTCCCGTCAGGGTGGGTGGTGATCATTGGGGCGCTGTACCTGCTGAAATCGTCCGTCCTGTGGCATCTGACAGCTATTAAACTGATGAGGCTCAGCAGGAAGATCACTGACACCGACACAATGGCGATCAGCAGATACAGGTTCAGATCCGAGAAGCTGTCCTCCTTTATAGGCACGTGTCTGAACTGAGTCTGGATGTCAGCGGTGCTTTCAACCACCACCACATCAATAGACACAGTAGCTGACAGGGAGGGTTCTCCGTTATCAGAAACCAGCACCACCAAGGGGTGAGTTTTCAGGTCATTGTCACTCATTCTCCTCTTAGTCCTGATTTCCCCGGTGCTGGTTCCGATCCTGAACAGGTTGTTTCCTTTGGGCTCAGACAGGTGATAAGAAAGCAGCGCGTTGTATCCAGAGTCTGCGTCTACAGCCCTGATCTTTGCCACAAAGTATCCCGCTTCAGCAGAATAGGGGATGTTCTCACTGTTCACGGAGCCGTGTTCAGAATAGGGCGCCAGAACTGTTGGATTATTATCATTTTCATCCAGAATTAAAACGTTCACAGTCACGTTGCTGCTGAGCGGAGGAACACCAGAGTCTGTGGCCTGAACTTTGAACTGAAACGTTTTTAACTCCTCGTAGTTAAAAGACTGCAGGCTGACTATATCTCCTGTCTCTGAGTTTATGTTTAACATTGTAGAGAGTGGCAATGAGTTACTGTTATTACGTATAAGCGAATAACTCACCTGACCATTTTGATCAACGTCTGCATCAATTGCTGACACAGTTTTTAAAACTGCACCTACAGGACTATTTTCTTTCACATAAACATTGAATATATTTTCTGTAAATATTGGTTTGTTATCATTCACATCAGATACGTGTACATTAATGACGCTCGTGCTGGAGAGAGCGGGGCTGCCTTCATCAGTAGCAGTGATGCTGATATTGTATTGAGATGAACTCTCTCTGTCAAGAGGACCGTCCACAACCAACGAATAATAATTCTTATAATTTGATTCTAATTTAAAAGGAACGTTGTTTGAAATTCTACAGTTCACCATCCCGTTTTTACCTCCATCGTTATCAAACACTGAAACGAGAGCAATGGCGGTGCCGATGGACGCATCCTCTTTAACAGTGTTCAACAGTGACGTAACTGTAATTTCAGGTGCGTTGTCATTGACGTCTAAAACTTCAATCAGTAATTTGGCATGTGAGGTGAGAGGAGAAGAAGCTCCATCACTGGCTTGTACTCGAATCTCAAAAGCATTATTCTGTTCAAAGTTGATGTTCATTTTATTTGTTACAGTCCCGGTTTTTTCATCAATAGCAAACAGATCACTATGTTTCCCCTGGTCTATTTCGATAAAAGAATATGATATTTGTCCGTTTTGACCGGAATCTAAATCAGTAGCATTTATTGTCATTATTGATGTGCCTATTTTCACATTTTCATAAACGCTGGCTTTGTACAGAGTTTGACTGAATACAGGAGCGTTATCATTAATGTCCAACACATTTACAATTATAGTCATGGTGCCTGATTTAGCAGGTGTTCCTCCGTCAACAGCAGTCAGTATGAGTCGAATCACGGACTGCTTTTCTCTGTCTAAAACTTTCTGAAGCACCAATTCGACAGTAATGCTCTCTCCTTTATTTGTAGAGAGAGAAAAGTGTTCGTTTTCAGTGAGCTTGTAGGTACTTACTGCATTTTTTCCAACGTCGGCATCGCGAGCTTGTTTCAGCAGAAATTTAGCCCCTGCTGCTGTGCTCTCTGTTATGTTAATTGTCTGGGATGTGCTGAGAAATGATGGGGAATTATCGTTTGCATCCAATATAATCACTTCTATACGGTACAGTTTTAAGGGATTATTAATAACTGCTTCTACATTAAGTGAACATTTAGGTTCGTTGCCGCAGAGCTCCTCCCGATCTATTCTCTCATTCACGTAGAGGACACCCGTCTTTAGATTTACCTCGAAATATTTCCTCTTTGATCCAGCAACGATCTGAAACATGCGGGACTCCAAATCCTGAACATTGAGGTTCAGATCTTTCGCGATATTTCCGACAACAGTCCCCAGATTTACCTCCTCTGAGACGGAGTAAGAGAGCTGCCCAGAAACGGTATTCCAGTGACAATCCAGCAGCACGAAGACGAGATATATCCACACACAGCTCGTTCTGCCCGGTAAATGCATAATTGTATATGTGGAGAAGACGCATTGACAAATATGGACGATACACTACAGCAAACACGAGCTTATGATCAATAAAACAATATTCAGGCAAATATTTTGCATGTTCGCAGCCAAACAAGATAACTGCTCTTTGTCGTCTGACTTCTCTTTGTGACAAAGCACATAGATACCTTATCCGCTGAATCTGGGAGGAGCCCGAAGTAACCAAACAGCACGTCTAAAATATGATGGTCTGCAGTGTCCCCGCGTGGGCATTTTTCACGAGTACATACTTCATCAACCATAATACCAATGAGAAATTGTTTGTTGTGCATTTTCCTGAAAAAAATTATCATATTCCAAATCAAAAGGTCAAAAACTACGAATAATGAATAAGATTGAGCCCAATCATTATTAAAACTTACATTAAAAAAAAAAATCCAAAGTATTCATTGATATGTTGCTTTTAAAACACAAACTGAAAAATCCAGCCAAAAGGCTGTTATCAGGGTAGCTTGGTGAATGATCAAATGCGCTCTTTTTATTAACTGGTGCAAAAAGTAACGACAAGTGACATCCGCATCGAAACAGCCTTCTCACACATAATTCATAACGGTTATTAACTATAGCTCCTGTTTATATGACTGCATTTATAAAACAGCATGCATTGATGCGTGTTTTTTTTTTTCTGGGAACCGCAAGAAAAAGACACGTTCAGGACCAGGGACAGCGACACTACCTTAGAAACTGAATCGGCAGAGAAAAGTAAAATATACTAGAAATAAATTAAAATTCATAGCGTGAAGGCTACATTATGTAATATCAAACTACTAACTCCATATCCCTGTGAATATTAGTCATAACTAAAAAGAAAAGTCCGTGTAAAAGCTATACCAAAGACTCTTGACAGTTAATCGACACTAAGGAATTTTAAAATAATATAAATGAAAATGCATCATGTTGGAAACATTTCACATGAAAACGTAAAAATATGAGTAATTTAACTATTCTCTTACCGTATCTTTGTTGGGTAAAGTCTGAGTTCTGGTAAAAGTGTCTCCCCCGTCAATACTGATCAGTTCACCATCTACAGGTGGAAACGGTCCGGGGAAAACCACTACGTCACTCTTCATCGTGTCTGAGCTGAAACACACGTCATACTGCTGAGTAGATTTGGAGTAAGACCAGCTCCCGTCAGGGTGGGTGGTGATCATTGGGGCGCTGTACCTGCTGAAATCGTCCGTCCTGTGGCATCTGACAGCTATTAAACTGATGAGACTCAGCAGGAAGATCACTGACACCGACACAATGGCGATCAGCAGATACAGGTTCAGATCCGAGAAGCTGTCCTCCTTTATAGGAACATGTCTGAACTGAGTCTGGATGTCAGCGATGCTTTCAACCACCACCACATCAATAGACACAGTAGCTGACAGGGAGGGTTCTCCGTTATCAGAAACCAGCACCACCAAGGGGTGAGTTTTCAGGTCATTATCACTCATTCTCCTCTTAGTCCTGATTTCCCCGGTGCTGGTTCCGATCCTGAACAGGTTGTTTCCTTTGGGCTCAGACAGGTGATAAGAAAGCAGCGCGTTGTATCCAGAGTCTGCGTCCACAGCCCTGATCTTTGCCACAAAGTATCCCGCTTCAGCAGAATAGGGGATGTTCTCACTGTTAACGGAGCCGTGTTCAGAATAGGGCGCCAGAACTGTTGGATTATTATCATTTTCATCCAGAATTAAAACGTTCACAGTCACGTTGCTGCTGAGCGGAGGAACACCAGAGTCTGTTGCCTGAACTTTGAACTGAAACGTTTTTAACTCCTCGTAGTTAAACGACTGCAGGCTGACTATATCTCCTGTCTCTGAGTTGATGTTTACAATTGTAGAGAGTGGCAATGAGTTACTGTTATTACGTATAAGCGAATAACTCACCTGACCATTTTGATCAACGTCTGCATCAATTGCTGACACAGTTTTTAAAACTGCACCTACAGGACTATTTTCTTTCACATAAACATTGAATATATTTTCTGTAAATATTGGTTTGTTATCATTCACATCAGACACGTGTACATTAATGACGCTCGTGCTGGAGAGAGCGGGGCTGCCTTCATCAGTAGCAGTGATGCTGATATTGTATTGAGATGAACTCTCTCTGTCAAGAGGACCGTCCACAACCAACGAATAATAATTCTTATAATTTGATTCTAATTTAAAAGGAACGTTGTTTGAAATTCTACAGTTCACCATCTCGTTTTTACCTCCATCGTTATCAAACACTGAAACGAGAGCAATGGCGGTGCCGATGGACGCATCCTCTTTAACAGTGTTCAACAGTGACGTAACTGTAATTTCAGGTGCGTTGTCATTGACGTCTAAAACTTCAATCAGTAATTTAGCATGTGAGGTGAGAGGAGAAGAAGCTCCATCACTGGCTTGTACTCGAATCTCAAAAGCATTATTCTGTTCAAAGTCTATGTTCTTTTTATTTATTACAGTCCCGGTTTGTTCGTCTATAGCGAACAGATCAGTCTTTTTATCTCGACCGACCTCACTGAATGAATACAACACTTGTCCATTTGCGCCCGCATCTAAATCAGTAGCGTTTATTGTTATCAATGACGTGCCTATCTTCACATTTTCATAAACGCTGACTTTGTACAGAGTTTGACTAAATACAGGAGCGTTATCATTAATGTCCAACACATTTACAATTATAGTCATACTGCCTGATTTAGCAGGTGTTCCTCCGTCAACAGCAGTCAGTATGAGCCGAATCACAGAGTCTTTTTCGCTGTCTAAAATCTTCCGAAGCACCAGTTCGGGAGTTACGCTCTCTCCTTTATGTGTAGCAAGAGAGAAATGTTCATTTTGACTAAGCTTGTATGTATTTACAGTGTTTTTTTCGACGTCTGCATCATGAGCTGGGTGCAGAGGGAATTTAGCCCCTACTGCTGTGTTCTCACTGATGTTCATTAATTGTGATGTGCTGAGAAATGACGGAGAATTATCATTGACGTCTAAAATTATAATTTCAATACGGTACAGTTTTAAGGGATTATTAATAACTGCTTCTAGGCTGAGGGAACATTTGGGATCCTCTCCGCAGAGCTCCTCCCGATCTATTCTCTCATTCACGTAGAGGACACCCGTCTTTAGATTTACCTCGAAATATTTCCTCTTTGATCCAGCAACGATCTGAAACATGCGGGACTCCAAATCTTGAACATTGAGGTTCAGATCTTTCGCGATATTTCCGACAACAGTCCCCAGATTTACCTCCTCTGAGACGGAGTAAGAGAGCTGTCCAAACACCGCTTTACAGTAACAATCCAGCACCAGGAAGATGAGATATATCCACACAGAGCTCGTTCTGCCCGGTAAATACATAATTATACACATCCAGAGATATCACATAGAAATATGTGTTCAGTAAAGTTACAAAACAAAGGATTAAGGCCTTCCAACAAAAATCGTCGACATGTCGTTCTCTGCACCCTCTCCTTTTTCTTTGTTTCAAACGTCTGAGAAACATAATCGCCCTCTGAATCTGGGAGGAGCCCCGAGCCACCAAAGAGGACGTTCAAATGTGATGGTCTTCAGTGTCCCCATGTGGAGACTGGCCAAAACTAGTCAGCATCTAAGATATTCACAAACATCACTATCTAATTGCACACTGAAATATTTACCAGATCTAAAGGAAAGATATTCTCATTATGACTCGAGATGTTATTTCATGTTATTTTCCCCTTGAATCTACTAGTAAAGAAAACGGAGAAAATGTAATGCTTTAACGTACGAGTATTGAAATCAGAAACAAACCTGGTGGAAATACTCGTACACAATCCACACTTATACTCGTATAAAGTATTTTTTTTTCTTTTTTGTTAATTAATATGTTTCTCCCTTTGTATTTGGGAAGACCACATATTGCCAAACATTAGTTCAGCATCAGGAATATTTACTTTTAATAAAATAAACTGAATTAGAAATCCATAAACCTAAAGCAGTTCTATATCAGTTTATTCCACGAATTTTAACAATTAATATACCTGATTTCTTATCACTCTAGCATTTTCTTTATTAAAATCTGAGTCGGAGTAAATCCTTTTCATCCTAAAAAAATGCTAAACTACTTAATGGCAAATATTTAATCTGTTTTGTTGACCATTAATCAGATGTAGGCTACTAGATGTATTAAACATGGTAAACACGCGTCCTGAAGATTGCAAGCAACACAAATTCAGACACCATGGATAGCGCCTTGCATTATCAGTTCACATCAACTGGTTCCATTTACACTTGATATCAAACGGTCATTAAAATGTGCCATTTTTTCAGCTACAACACAATACCCTTCAAAATATGATACACAATACGTCGCCATTTTCTTAGATTCTGAAAATGCAGTAATAAATACTTAATGCAACGATGTTTTCTTACCTTCTCTTGGTTGGGTAAAGTCTGAGTTCTGGTAAAAGTGTCTCCTCCGTTAATACTGATCAGTTCACCATCTACAGGTGGAAACGGTCCGGGGAAAACCACTACGTCACTCTTCATCGTGTCTGAGCTGAAACACACGTCATACTGCTGAGTAGATTTGGAGTAAGACCAGCTCCCGTCAGGGTGGGTGGTGATCATTGGGGCGCTGTACCTGCTGAAATCGTCCGTCCTGTGGCATCTGACAGCTATTAAACTGATGAGGCTCAGCAGGAAGATCACTGACACTGACACAATGGCGATCAGCAGATACAGGTTCAGATCCGAGAAGCTGTCCTCCTTTATAGGAACATGTCTGAACTGAGTCTGGATGTCAGCGGTGCTTTCAACCACCACCACATCAATAGACACAGTAGCTGACAGGGAGGGTTCTCCGTTATCAGAAACCAGCACCACCAAGGGGTGAGTTTTCAGGTCATTGTCACTCATTCTCCTCTTAGTCCTGATTTCCCCGGTGCTGGTTCCGATCCTGAACAGGTTGTTTCCTTTGGGCTCAGACAGGTGATAAGAAAGCAGCGCGTTGTATCCAGAGTCTGCGTCTACAGCCCTGATCTTTGCCACAAAGTATCCCGCTTCAGCAGAATAGGGGATGCTCTCACTGTTCACGGAGCCGTGTTCAGAATAGGGCGCCAGAACTGTTGGATTATTATCATTTTCATCCAGAATTAAAACGTTCACAGTCACGTTGCTGCTGAGCGGAGGAACACCAGAGTCTGTGGCCTGAACTTTGAACTGAAACGTTTTTAACTCCTCGTAGTTAAAAGACTGCAGGCTGACTATATCTCCAGTCTCTGAATTCATGTTCACCATTGTAGAGAGTGGCAATGAGTTACTGTTATTACGTATAAGCGAATAACTCACCTGACCATTTTGATCAACGTCTGCATCAATTGCTGACACAGTTTTTAAAACTGCACCCACAGGACTATTTTCTTTCACATAAACATTGATTATATTTTCTGTAAATATCGGCTTGTTATCATTCACATCAGATACGTGTACATTAATGACGCTCGTGCTGGAGAGAGCGGGCCTGCCTTCATCAGTAGCAGTGATGCTGATATTGTATTGAGATGAACTCTCTCTGTCAAGAGGACCGTCCACAACCAACGAATAATAATTCTTATAATTTGATTCTAATTTAAAAGGAACGTTGTTTGAACTTCTACAGTTCACCATCCCGTTTTTACCTCCATCGTTATCAAACACTGAAACAAGAGCAATGGCGGTGCCGATGGACGCATCCTCTTTAACAGTGTTCAACAGTGACGTAACTGTAATTTCAGGTGCATTGTCATTGACGTCTAAAACTTCAATCAGTAATTTGGCATGTGACGTCATCGGAAAAACGGCCCCATCACTGGCTTGTACTCGAATCTCAAAAGCATTATTCTGTTCAAAGTCGATGTTCTTTTTATTTATTATAGTCCCGGTTTTTTCATCTATTGCAAATACATCAGTTGGTTTCCCACGGCCTACTTTACTTAATGAATATAACACTTGTCCGTTTGTACCTGCATCTAAATCAGTAGCGTTTAATGTTATTATCGATGTCCCTACCTTCACATTTTCAAAGACACTGGCTTTATACAGTGGTTGATTAAAAACAGGAGGATTGTCGTTAATATCTAACACATTTATTATTATAGTCATGGTGCCTGATTTAGCAGGTGTTCCTCCATCAACAGCAGTCAGTATGAGTCGAATAACAGACTGTTTTTCTCTGTCTAAAAGTTTCTGAAGCACCAATTCGGGAGTTACGCTCTCTCCTTTATGTGTATCGAGGGAGAAATGTTCATTTTTACTGAGTTTGTATGTATTTACAGAATTTTTTCCAACGTCTGAATCGTCAGCAGAATCCAGGAGAAATTTAGCCCCTGCTGCTGTGTTCTCAGTAATGTCGATTACCTGTGACGTGCTGAGAAATGATGGGGAATTGTCGTTGACATCCAGTATGATAATTTCCACACGGTACAGTTTTGAAGGATTATTAATAACTGCTTCTACATTCTGTGAACATTTAGGCTCCTCTCCGCAGAGCTCCTCCCGATCTATTCTCTCATTAACGTAGAGGACACCCGTCTTTAGATTTACCTCGAAATATTTCCTCTTTGATCCGGCAACGATCTGAAACATGCGGGACTCCAAATCTTGAACATTGAGGTTCAGATCTTTAACGATATTTCCGACAACAGTCCCCAGATTTACCTCCTCTGAGACGGAGTAAGAGAGCTGTCCAAACACCGCTTTACAGTAACAATCCAGCAGCAGTAAGAGGAAATATATCCACACAGAGCTCGTTCTGCCCGGTAAATGCATAATTACATCCAACGAGAAACAGCATGAAAATAAATTCGATAGATAACGTCATAGAATAATAATAAAATATCCCATTCAGCGGAGTGACAAAAGACACCGTTCTTTTTCGCCCTCGAAGTCTCTTTGTCTCAATCGGCAGAGAAACATCTTCATCCTTTGAATCTGGGAGGAGCCCCAAGTCATCGAAGGGGAAGCTAAAATGTTATGGTCTACAATGTCCCCGTGTGGACACTTGCAATCTACATTCAACACGACCATACCGTATTACAAAGCAGAAAGCGTGTTACGCTCTTAAATTCTCCTCGAACACGTAACCAAACCCTCCTTTCTCATGGGATATTAAGCATGCAATTGCATGATCATTTGAGTTAACGTTTATGTTTCATTGTTTTCCTCATTATGCGAGATCATTCAGGAATTAAGTCAAATATGAAACCACTCCATCTAAAATATCCACATTGTAAAAAAATAAAAACCCAACACTATTCATACTAGACACAAAATAAAATGTTAAAAAATGAATGGAAACATAAACAAACTAAATTTAAAGACTTCATTTTCATCGCTATATCTCTGATAAATTATCTATTTTTATGATGAAAAATATATATTGCCGAGGATATGAATCTCTATATGAACAGAATAGTTAAATGTCTTTTTGTTAATTAGGATATTTTTCTCTTTTATCCTGGGGATTTAAAAAAACAAAACGTTACCAGAATTGTGTGTTCACACCATGGTTAGCGACCTAACAGATCAAAAATCAAATCTGCAGAAAGTTATGACTGAGGCCAGAAATAACACAACCACATGATCTTAAATATGTTCTATTTTGACCTAAACTGAAGTTGATCTGTCATGAGAAGGAACAAAGTTATTTTAATTCTACTTAAAATGAAACTATTAATTAACACCTAGTTCTCAATATTAGTGTTGCATAGTAAATAAAGTGCCTATATACAGCAAGACATTACATCATTCCTCAGTTTAAAAAAAATACTCATTAATGCCATATGTCAGTAAAAAACAATCATTCCATTATGGGCTGACAAACTTCCTGCATTGCACACTCAAAACTGCACACAACACACAAGGTTATTTTAGCACCGCAGACATCGGCACACACTGCGTTTTCGAGTGTGAGAGGTCTATGAACTTCAAATAGTATAATTATTCTGGCACAAGTACAACTGTACATTTCAACACAATTTCAATGCCAAAAAGCACATTTATAAAGACAACGTGGAAAGTTACCACAAAGTAATTAAACTTCATATACAAGAAAAGAAAAACAGAGGGGGACATTTCGCGGTTGTCAGGAGTGAAACTATACCAAACTATGAGGACATATTTTTCAAGTTTCTTACCTTCTCTTTGTTGGGTAAAGTTTGAGTTCTGGTAAAAGTGTCTCCTTCGTTTATACTGATCAGTTCACCATCTACAGATGGAAATGGTGCAGGGAAAACCACTACGTCACTCTTCATCGTGTCTGAGCTGAAACACACGTCATACTGCTGAGTAGATTTGGAGTAAGACCAGCTCCCGTCAGGGTGGGTGGTGATCATTGGGGCACTGTACCTGCTGAAATCGTCCGTCCTGTGGCATCTGACAGCTATTAAACTGATGAGGCTCAGCAGGAAGATCACTGACACCGACACAATGGCGATCAGCAGATACAGGTTCAGATCCGAGAAGCTGTCCTCCTTTATAGGAACATGTCTGAACTGAGTCTGGATGTCAGCGGTGCTTTCAACCACCACCACATCAATAGACACAGTAGCTGACAGGGAGGGTTCTCCGTTATCAGAAACCAGCACCACCAAGGGGTGAGTTTTCAGGTCATTGTCACTCATTCTCCTCTTAGTCCTGATTTCCCCGGTGCTGGTTCCGATCCTGAACAGGTTGTTTCCTTTGGGCTCAGACAGGTGATAAGAAAGCAGCGCGTTGTATCCAGAGTCTGCGTCTACAGCCCTGATCTTTGCCACAAAGTATCCTGCTTCAGCAGAATAGGGGATGCTCTCACTGTTCACGGAGCCGTGTTCAGAATAGGGCGCCAGAACTGTTGGATTATTATCATTTTCATCCAGAATTAAAACGTTCACAGTCACGTTACTGCTGAGTGGAGGAACACCAGAGTCTGTGGCCTGAACTTTGAACTGAAACGTGTTTAACTCCTCGTAGTTAAACGACTGCAGGCTGACTATATCTCCTGTCTCTGAGTTGATGTTCACCATTGTAGATAACGGTAATGTGTCACTGTTACTTTGTAAAATTGAATATCTCACCTGGCCATTGTTATCGATATCACCATCAACTGCAGTCACAGTTTTAATAACTGCTCCCACTGGACTGTTCTCTTTTACATAAACATTAACTATTGGCTCTGAGAAGTGAGGTGGGTTGTCATTGACATCAGAAACATGAACAGTAAATATATTGGTGCTGGACAGAGGTGGAGTTCCTTCATCAGTTGCTACTATAATAACCTTATACTCTGCCCTAGTCTCTCTGTCAAGTGGTCCATTAACTACTAGTGAATAATAATTTTTATAATTTGTGTCTAGTTTAAAGGGGGTCTCATTTGCAATAGCAGCTATTACTGCCCCATTTTTTCCTCCATCTTTGTCCAGCACAGACACAAGTGCAACAGCTGTACCTACTTCTGCATCCTCCTTCACTGTATTCAGTAGTGACGTCACCGTGATCTCGGGAGCGTTGTCGTTTAAGTCTATCACCTCAACCAGCACTTTACAATGAGCAGACATCGGAGGCTGGCCTTTGTCGCTGGCCTGAGCATGAATCTCAAACGCAGGATTTTCTTCATAGTCGATCTTCCCTTTGACTAAAATTGCACCAGTTTTAGAGTCAATTTGAAATAAATCTAAAACATGATCTTGACCTTTCTTTCTTAAAGAGTATTCTATATCACTGTTTAAACCGTCATCTACGTCTGTTGCATTAAGAGTGATCACGGTAGATCCTGTTGGCAGGTTTTCAGGAATTTCGATTTTGTATAAAGATCTACTAAAAACAGGATGGTTGTCATTAATATCCAAAACGGTGATGAGGATTTGTGAGGTTCCTGACTTTGATGGATTTCCCCCGTCTACAGCAGTCAGCGTGAGTTTGATAACAGAGTCATACTCGCGATCTAACGACTTCTGCAGCACTAACTCCGCAGACGCACTGTCTCCTCCTTTGTGAATTTCTAATGAAAAATAATCGTTATTACTGAGCTTGTACGTACTAACACCGTTCTTCCCGACATCCAAATCTGATGCCTCTATCAGTCCAAATTTGACTCCTGGTAAAGTATTTTCTGGAACATCAAGCGATTGTAATTGCTCAGAGAAAAGAGGTGCGTTGTCGTTTATATCCCTTATAGTTATCTCTAAACGATAAAGCTTCAGTGGATCGTTGATTACGGCCTCTAAATTGACAGTACATTTTGCAGCCTTTGCACAAAGCTCTTCTCGGTCTATTCTTTCATTGACATAAAGAACACCCGTTTTCAGATTTATATCGAAATATTTCCTCTTTGATCCGCTGACAATCTGAAATTTACGAGACTCTAAATCCTGGACGTTGATATTTAGATCCTTGGCGATATTTCCCACTGAAGTCCCCGGGTTTACCTCCTCCGAGACGGAATACGAGAGCTGTCCAGACACCGTGTCCCAGCAACAAATCAGCAGCAAGACTATAATATAAGTCCGAAAATGGGTCGTTTTGTTCGACAAATACATGGTTATGTCCAGCCTCAAAACACATCAATGCTAGTCCAGTCACAACCGTCAAACTCTCACAATCGAAGGAAACCACAAAAATCCAGTTCCTCGCATTTTTAACAGACTGCTCAATAATCCTCTTCACCCTTTTTCTCCCTTCCTGCGTCTCTTTGTAACAAAGCGCAGAGAAACATCATCATCCTCTGTGGGAGGAGTCTTGTGCCTTCTGAAATAACGTTCGGATGTCATGGTCTATAGTGTCACCACGTGGTTATGTACAATAAGTGCAATTAATCTCTGGCTATACAAGTATATTGAATAATATTACACTTTTGCAAACAAAACAATGTAAATTTATGAAGAACAACGAATAAAATTGTGTTCTTCTATATTTTATGCTGACATAGAGCAGAATGCAATATAATAATTGCTCCCATTTTCCTTCTCTGACTCATTCTAACATTTTCTCTTTTTTGTAAATTCATAACACTTGAGCTCCACCTGCTGCTGATACACCAGCTAGAAAGCTACACAAAACATGCATTTCCCTTCGTCTAAACTGTATCAAATACTTAAAACAGTGACCGTTAAAACTCTTGATGGAACAAAAAATAATTGCTTTATTTCCCTATTTTTCGAATAGACAAGAGGAAAGGTAACGAGAACAGCTGTTGAAACGCCTTCCCTAAACGTGATCAAAACGAGTGTTACGTGATTCATTAGTAAATTAAAAGAACTTTAATAAAATCCAAATAAATGTGCCCAGTGAAAAAACCTAATCTTTCCATTGAGGGCCGATAAACCTCCGTGTTGTATCATGCAGCGCATAACACAATGCTGCGCTCATTTCAGTACCACGGACAGCGGCAAACACTTTGTCTCTGAGTGTGAGAGTCCTATGAACTTCACGTAGTGTAATTATTCTGGCACAAGTACAACTGTAGATTTGAACACAAATCCAAAGCCCCAAAACACATTTATAAATAAGATATGGAAAGTTACGACGAAGTAATTGAAATTCATGGTAAAGAATTAAAAAAAACATCCAGGGACATTTGTCAGTTCGGGACAATAAAATTAAACAGACTATTATAAATAATTATTATTTTATTTTTTACCTGTTTTCAAAGAAACAGTACTTAAAATGTCTTTTTGTCAGCTAGTACAAGTCCTTCGAAATAAGATAGACAAAACATCTCCATTTTGCTTTCGATTCTCGAAATAGTAATATATACTTAATACAACTGTGTTCTTACCTTCTCTTGGTTGGGTAAAGTCTGAGTTCTGGTAAAAGTGTCTCCTCCGTTAATACTGATCAGTTCACCATCTACAGGTGGAAACGGTCCGGGGAAAACCACTACGTCACTCTTCATCGTGTCTGAGCTGAAACACACGTCATACTGCTGAGTAGATTTGGAGTAAGACCAGCTCCCGTCAGGGTGGGTGGTGATCATTGGGGCGCTGTACCTGCTGAAATTGTCCGTCCTGTGGCATCTGACAGCTATTAAACTGATGAGGCTCAGCAGGAAGATCACTGACACCGACACAATGGCGATCAGCAGATACAGGTTCAGATCCGAGAAGCTGTCCTCCTTTATAGGCACGTGTCTGAACTGAGTCTGGATGACAGCGGTGCTTTCAACCACCACCACATCAATAGACACAGTAGCTGACAGGGAGGGTTCTCCGTTATCAGAAACCAGCACCACCAAGGGGTGAGTTTTCAGGTCATTGTCACTCATTCTCCTCTTAGTCCTGATTTCCCCGGTGCTGGTTCCGATCCTGAACAGGTTGTTTCCTTTGGGCTCAGACAGGTGATAAGAAAGCAGCGCGTTGTATCCAGAGTCTGCGTCTACAGCCCTGATCTTTGCCACAAAGTATCCCGCTTCAGCAGAATAGGGGATGTTCTCACTGTTCACGGAGCCGTGTTCAGAATAGGGCGCCAGAACTGTTGGATTATTATCATTTTCATCCAGAATTAAAACGTTCACAGTCACGTTACTGCTGAGTGGAGGAACACCAGAGTCTGTGGCCTGAACTTTGAACTGAAACGTGTTTAACTCCTCGTAGTTAAATGACTGCAGGCTGACTATATCTCCTGTCTCTGAGTTGATGTTCACCATTGTAGATAACATTAATGTGTCACTGTTACTTTGTAAAATTGAATATCTCACCTGGCCATTGTTATCAATATCACCATCAACTGCAGTCACAGTTTTAATAACTGCTCCCACTGGACTGTTCTCTTTTACATAAACATTAACTATTGGCTCTGAGAAGTGAGGTGGGTTGTCATTGACATCAGAAACATGAACAGTAACTATATTGGTGCTGGACAGAGGTGGAGTTCCTTCATCAGTTGCTACTATAATAACCTTATACTCTGCCATAGTCTCTCTGTCAAGTGGTCCATTAACTACTAGTGAATAATAATTTTTATAATTTGTGTCTAGTTTAAAGGGGGTCTCATTTGCAATAGCAGCTATTACTGCCCCGTTTTTTCCTCCATCTTTGTCCAGCACAGACACAAGTGCAACAGCTGTACCTACTTCTGCATCCTCCTTCACTGTGTTCAGTAGTGACGTCACCGTGATCTCAGGGGCGTTGTCGTTTAAGTCTATCACCTCAACCAGCACTTTACAATGAGCAGACATCGGAGGCTGGCCTTTGTCGCTGGCCTGAGCATGAATCTCAAACGCAGGATTTTCTTCATAGTCGATCTTCCCTTTGACTAAAATTGCACCGGTATCGCTATCAATTTGAAATACATTTAAAACGTGATCTTGACCTTTACTTCTCAATGAATATTCTATTTCACCATTTAATCCGTCATCTGTGTCTGTTGCATTCAAAATTATAACTGTTCGACCTATTGATAGATTTTCAAGAATGCGTGTTTTGTATAAAACACGAGTGAAAACCGGTGCGTTGTCGTTAATATCCAAGACATTTATAGCAATTTGTGATGTCCCTGACTTGGGCGGATTTCCGCCGTCAACAGCAGTCACTGTAAGTTTGATAGTCGGTTGTTTTTCTCGGTCTAGAGCTTTCTGAAGCACAAGCTCGGCAGACACGCTGTCCCCTCCTTTGTGGACCTCTAAAGAAAAGTAATCATTTGGACTTAGCTTGTATGTACTAACATCATTCTTCCCAACGTCGATATCCGATGCTCCAATAAATCCAAATTTCCCTCCTGGCATAGTACTCTCTGCAATGTTAAGAGACTGCAAATTCTCAGGAAAATACGGCGCATTATCATTTATATCCAGTACATTTATCTCTAAACGATAAAGCTTTAGTGGGTTGTTGATCACGGCCTCTACATTGACAGTACATTTTGTAGCCTTTGCACAAAGCTCCTCGCGGTCGATCCTTTCATTTACGTAAAGAACACCCGTTTTCAGATTTATATCGAAATATTTTCTCTTTGATCCACTGACAATCTGAAACGCACGTGCCTCCAACTCGTGCACATTAAGATTTAGATCTTTAGCGAGATTTGCCACAGAGGTCCCCGGGTTTACCTCCTCTGATACAGAGTACGAGAGCTGTCCAGATACCACTTCCCAGCAGCAATCCAAAAAAATAACGACTATATAAATCCCAAAACGACTGCGCATCCTCCGCGTCGACATATTTCCATCCAAGGTGAACAGAGCATAAAGATTTTTGTCTCTAAAATCCAGTAATTCAGGATGTAATGGTGTCCCAGAAACCCGATTCGTTTGTTGTTGTTTTTTAAGAAATAATCGACAAAACCATGGTCACAAAATCCATGCTCGCACTGCGTCTCTTTGTAACAAAGCCCTATGAAACATAATCTGAATCGGAATCTGGGAGGAGCCTCAAGCAACCGAGAGGAAGATGAACATGTGACGGTCTACAATGTCCCCGTGTGGTTATTTGAGATGATTACATTTACCACAAAAACAACAACAACAAAAAAAAACAACTGGCATAAATCACCCACATTGCGCTGAACTGTCAAGTCAGACAGCAAACAAACGTCACAAATCACGGCATTCTAAAAACTATCCATTTCCAATATTTGCTTATCCACTAATGCTTTATGATAGATATAAACAAATGCAAGTAAGCCCTTTTTTATTTCTCTTAAAGCCCATATATGATGGTAATTAAATCATAATCCCCTATATCCTCCAAAATACATTGCTCACTCCGATAATCATCATGCATCAGTAATCAGATATTTGATAGAGAAATTAGCTGAACTTGATAACAACAGAGAAACACACTATGTGCGAGACAGGCAGATTGAATTTAACTTTTGCAGTCTTCAGACCCCTCACACCACATTAATGATGTTCATTTCAGCACCATGGACAATGACATGTGTGCTCGTAAGAATGAATGCCTGTAGTTTTGCTTATGCATGTACCACACGTATTAAATAACACGTTTCCAAGTATAGTTTCATTTAAACGCTGTATTTTCAATTAATATCGAATAAGCAATTTAAAGTACATGTTTCAGCCACCATCTGTGAGATTACACATAACATAAAACATTAACACATTACCTTTTCGTTGCTGGGTAAAGTCTGAGTTCTGGTAAAAGTGTCTCCTCCGTTAATACTGATCAGTTCACCATCTACAGGTGGAAACGGTCCGGGGAAAACCACTACGTCACTCTTCATCGTGTCTGAGCTGAAACACACGTCATACTGCTGAGTAGATTTGGAGTAAGACCAGCTCCCGTCAGGGTGGGTGGTGATCATTGGGGCGCTGTACCTGCTGAAATCGTCCGTCCTGTGGCATCTGACAGCTATTAAACTGATGAGGCTCAGCAGGAAGATCACTGACACCGACACAATGGCGATCAGCAGATACAGGTTCAGATCCGAGAAGCTGTCCTCCTTTATGGGCACGTGTCTGAACTGAGTCTGTATGTCAGCGGTGCTTTCAACCACCACCACATCAATAGACACAGTAGCTGACAGGGAGGGTTCTCCGTTATCAGAAACCAGCACCACCAAGGGGTGAGTTTTCAGGTCATTGTCACTCATTCTCCTCTTAGTCCTGATTTCCCCGGTGCTGGTTCCGATCCTGAACAGGTTGTTTCCTTTGGGCTCAGACAGGTGATAAGAAAGCAACGCGTTGTATCCAGAGTCTGCGTCTACAGCCCTGATCTTTGCCACAAAGTATCCCGCTTCAGCAGAATAGGGGATGTTCTCACTGTTCACGGAGCCGTGTTCAGAATAGGGCGCCAGAACTGTTGGATTATTATCATTTTCATCCAGAATTAAAACGTTCACAGTCACGTTGCTGCTGAGCGGAGGAACACCAGAGTCTGTGGCCTGGACTTTGAATTGAAACGTTTTTAACTCCTCGTAGTTAAACGACTGCAGGCTGACTATATCTCCTGTCTCTGAGTTGATGTTCACCATTGTAGATAACGGTAATGTGTCACTGTTACTTTGTAAAAATGAATAACTCACCTGGCGGTTTTGGTCAATGTCAACATCAGTGGCAGTCACTCTTTTAATCACTGCTCCCACTGGACTGTTCTCATTGACATATACATTAATTATGGCCTCTGGGAAAAGAGGTGCATTATCATTGACATCCGAAACGTGTATGGAAACTACACTCGTGCTGGAGAGAGGTGGGCTTCCTTTATCATTTGCGATTATGATGACGTTGTAGTTAGCGACACTCTCCCTGTCCAGAGACCGGTCAACTAACAAAGAATAGTAATTCTTGTAGTTTGTTTCGAGTTTGAATGGAACTTCATTTTTAATTTGGATATTCACATCCCCGTTTTTCCCACCATCTGTATCGATGACTGACACAAGCGCAACTACTGTGCCTACAGCGGCATCCTCCTTCACTTTGTTATGCAGTGACGTCACCGTGATCTCAGGTGCATTATCATTTAAGTCCACCACCTCAACCAGCACCTTGGAATGAGCAGACATAGGAGGCTGGCCTTTATCACTGGCCTCAACACGTATCTCAAAAGCCTTTCTCTCTTCAAAGTCTATATTTCCTTTGACCTTAATGACGCCCGTCTGACGATCAATTTCAAAGATATTAAGTACGTGATCTTGATCCTTGCTTCTCAGTGAATACACTATCTCACTGTTTAGGCCCTCGTCTGCGTCACTGGCGTTTACAGTGATTACTTTTGTGCCCATGGGCGTGTTTTCGGGAATGTTTGTTTTATACAAAGATTCACTGAAGATCGGAATGTTATCATTATTGTCTAACACATTTATAACAAGCTGCGAGGTGCCTGATTTCGAGGGTGTCCCTCCATCTACAGCGGTCAGTGTCATTGTGATCACAGGCTGCTTTTCTCGGTCTAAAGCCTTTTGCAGCACCAACTCCGCAGACACACTGTCCCCTGCTTTGTGCACTGCCAAAGAGAAATGCTCATTTTGGCTTAATTTGTAGGTGTTGACTCCGTTTCTCCCCACATCCGCATCGGTTGCTTCAGATAATGCAAATTTCACACCTGGTAAAGTACTTTCTGCGACATACAAATTCTGTAATTTGGTAGTAAACAATGGGGCATTGTCGTTGACATCTAAAATGTCTATGTCGATACGATAAAGCTTCAAAGGGTTATTTATTACAGCTTCTACAATTACTGGACATTTAAGTTCCTCTGAGCAAAGCTCCTCTCTGTCTATTCTCTCACTGACATACAGAATACCAGTCTTTAGGTTTACCTCGAAGAATTTTCTCTTTGATCCAGTAACAATCTGAAACATACGAGATTCCAAGTCTTGTGAGTTAAGGTTTAGGTCCTTGGCGATATTTCCAACAGGAGTCCCCGGTTTTCCCTCCTCTGACACGGAATAGGAGAGCTGCCCAGCCACCGCTTGCCAGCCACAATCCAGTAGTAAAAGCCACAAATATATCCCAAAATAGCTCCATCTACAAGGTGAAGACATTTCTCTCCAATACGAACAAAGCATAAATATGACTTCCAATCAAGGTCCGATATTTCTATCGGCTGTACGGAAGATATGAGCCCAAGTGAGCTTTACGATTGGAATATTACGTGTTTGTTCCGCCGTCCTCTGCCTTTATGACAAAGACTGAGGAAATCGTCCTATGCCTGAAAACGGGAGGGGCCTACTTCTATCAAAGAGCAGGGCTGCGATGGATCAACACCGGCGCCACGTGGTAAAATACGTAATACGCAGGCATAGTGAAAATTCAATCTTGCCTCCTTAGCAGTCATTAGGTCACATCCAGAATATTTCTAATTAGTTTGCGCGCTGTTGGACAGCTTAACTGACACCTTGAGCTGCACATTGTTTTTCAGCGCCATGGACCAGTGAATGTCCTGATATGTGGTGACTGTATCAGATATCTTACATCAGTGCCACCACACACCAGATCTCACTCTTTATTTTTCCACTTTTCTACCTCACTTCTTTTCCATTAGATTATTTTAGCCAATGCCTCTGTGGCTACCAGAAATTGCAACATTCATTTGTTTATATGGATATCCTGCACTGGAAACATTGAATTGCAACATGGTTCTCGAAGATAAATTGTCAGCTATTCTTTGCCCGACTTTTCATCTTTCATTCATGTCTTTTTTTTTTTATTCGACCATACATCCCTATATACAGAATCACCCTGTATATTTGTATAGCTGCAATGGATTTCTGAGTAACCACCAAAAATTGTGAAACTACATAATCAATTTTCTTCCCATTGCACCAACATCAGCTCCATCTCCTTTTTTTTCTTTGTTTTTCTCTGTCAGCCTTTTGCCAATACATTTAACTAGGCCCTATATTTCTCCTTCATACATGAATGCAGGAGAGACATCCGTGTGTTGTGGTGTGTTTTGTTGTATTTTGTTGTATTTTAGCGTTTTTCCACATTTGAGACAGTAGTCACGGGTTTATGAACGTTCCCTCATTTTGTAATCCCAGGATTACGCTCTAGATTCAGAAACTCCTGTCCTATTTCCATTCTGTGGGAAACATGATTTGATTTGAAAATATTAATAACCGCCCCACAGCTACAGTTGTCTTTTAACCCCCAGATGCAATAATAATAATGGCTCGCAACAGATGACCTGTGTGCTCAATTTCCTAATGTATATAAGGGACAATACCATGTAGTTTCCAACAGTGGGTTAAATTCACATGTAGGTTATACAACCACCTAGCTCATCAGACCCAGACAACCCATGATGAAATTCAATGATTCATAGTTTATTTGTAGGTCACAGTGGATACTGCACCGACCTCACAGGACTTCAGTCTGGATTATCTATCTTTGACAATTGTGCACCGAGTACAACTGCAGATGAATACAGTGTATGAATGATATCAGAGATTGCTGTACTGAATCCAACAGTGTCTTTTCCAGAGCATGGCCTTTCAACCACGTGAAGGAAATCCTGACTGTCATGGACATGTAAATGGAGGTGAACACACATTATCTCCTCTTTCAAAGATGCAGGTCCTCTAGGAAACATTTGCAGAATGTTCAATAATCAATAAATAGTTGTGTACAAAAAAAACAATACAGAAATGATAATTTGCAAACACTTGCATTAATCATTCAATAACATTTTAGTTGGTTAACCAGGTCCTTTTCAAGGTAATATTTTTATTTATGAACCTTGTCTGCATTTATTAGTCCCTTTTCCTGAGGACATGATAATTGCATTTGTTGAATAATTAATAGTGCATAAATAGTGCTTTAGAAAAATACACAGTATTTACTTGTATTTACTCTCTGAACATGGGGAGCTGTGCATAATAAATCTAGCAGTTATGTGTGACTGTTAATCTCTGTCTGTGGTTTACCTATCACAAGCTAAAGGAGAAACTGTACGAAGCACCAGGGGCAGTGTGATCAAAGGGGCAGAGGGAGTAGCGAGTAGTAAGTGAGGGGAGGGGGTTGCAGGAGCGGAAGCGGTCAGAAGCAACGTTTTAGGCATATCCACTGCATTATTAAAGGAATACCTCCACATATAGTCATCAAATTAGCTTCTTCCTCACCTCCATCTAAAGATTTCATGATAGTCCTTTGCATAGCCATCAGTAATGTGCACGTTTGTGCGTAAGTGTGTGTTATAAGGAAGTGTACTGTACTGTTCATCTGCGTGTGAGTAGATGGGGGAAGGGTGCTATCTGAACAAGCTCCAAGGCGAGTCTACCCCCCCCTCCCCTTTTCCTCTCTCCTTCTGCACAGCTCTCGTCTCCATAGCAACGCCATCTTGGGCACAGACATGGATGCATATGTGCACAAACAATCACACACGCCCTCTAATACAAAAGCCTTTGAGTTTTTGTTTCAAAATTCATATCATAGTCTAAATAGTAATACATTTGATTCCATACACACACACACACACCCACCCAAGCAAACACAAACCATACTCTTGTGCACAGCGGACCAAGCTGTCCAGGGTTGCAGTTGGGCTGCTCATACATTGGTAATGTAGCACTGCAGCAGCATATTCACTATGACAGCACTTTAGCAGCAGCGCCTGCTTCTCTTTCCACCCCCACAGCCCCCGAGAGAGCCTGACCTTTGCATTCAGCCATGCCCAACCCTACCCTCTCTGGGCCAGGGCTCTAGAGACATCCGCCTCCTCCCCCCCACCCACCCGGTCCTGCAGTCTGCACACCCCATCCTGCTTCATGTGACGAGACACTGATGTCATATTGCTGCTTTTGTGTGGAGCAGAGCACATCACGACACAAGGGGGCAACCTACTCCTTGTGTATATTTCCTTCTTTATTCAATATCTTCAATATCTTCTTGTACTGAATCATTTTTATTTTTCAGATCTTTTCCTTTCCACTTTTTTCTTTATATGCTGATCCTAATTCATATGTCTATATTCTCTCTTGATTCTCTAATAAGCAGCAGTGATAATGGCTTATTCAGCACTTGATTTTAGCAACAGTGTCACTGAAACCACACCCAAATGCGGTAGAACACTAATGACTTAGATCCTCTGATAATCTAGCAGAATGAATGGAGATAAGGGGGTAATAAGACTGGCATAATGTAACAGAAACAGGACACAGGGAAATTGTATTGCAGAGTAGGAAAACAAATTAAGTAAAAAATAAAAATAAAAAAAGACACTTGGAGGACATTGAGGTCTAAAAATAGAAAGGAATGTACTTTATATTTTTTATGAGAACTATTTCCCTCTCTATTGTATGTCTTTTAAATCAACACCGTCAGCAAAGCATGGACACAAATAGAACACCATTAAATACTATATCATCTACAAAAACATTTCTGCAACATATGATATGAATAGAGAGATATGAAGAAAAAGAAAGGCATAAAAGGATGCTGGGAAAGATTAATCACTCCCAGTATTTAATCCAACTACCACTTAATCATTTATTTCCAAATCTGTGCTTGCCTCCACTGTTTTCTGGAGTAAGTAGGACAGGGGCGGGTCCAGGGAAACATGAGCCGGAACAAGATGAAAACCAGGACACTGCAATATGGAGCATGCCCAAACACACACATGCACACACCAGTGTTCACTCATTTAGAAAGTAATGGCACAATGCCCAAAAATCACATAATTAGTTACTCTACTGTAAATCAACAGACAGAGCAAACAGCACGCCATTGCTCCAATGTTATTGTTCCAGTCTGTGACATGAGCTGTCATCGCCTAATTGGGGTGATAGGACAATAGAATATAGATTTTAACTGAGTAAATGTTATTCTACATACCTAGTATTCTTAAAACATTTTACATACAGCACTGTGTATTTGTTTTACAATTTTACACATACTTAAGTTTTTATTTGATGTTTCAGCCTCTTTATATCAATGCACCCTCTCTAGCCATTTGTAAAAATGTGCACATCAGTGTACATGGCCTTCTGTTCATAAAAGCCAGACAGAGACTGTGTGTGTGTTATTGAAACTGTTAGGGTGAATCTAATTAGTCATAAGCATCTGTACAGAATAAATGGCGGCATCTCTGAGTGGAGTTTACATGCAGAGAGGACTGAGCAGGGTTTGTGTGAGAGAGGTGTTTGAGAGAGAAATGTAAAATGTGAGAGATACAACTATTCTGCCTGAATTTAATTAATGTGGTTCTTTATTATGAGTCTATAAATGATTCATTTCAAAACAAGTAATCCAGCAAACGAGTTGTTATAGCAGAGATGCAGTCATAGTTTACTCTGCAACAATAGACCATTAATCAAAACTGCCAATAAAACAGGATGTACAATAAGCTTTGGTAACAGCCAGGGTAGCACAGAAATCTGATTGGTCAGCTAGAATCAATGTGACTGCAATGGACACTCTGATTGGCTCCACATTGCACCTAGCGACAAAGGCAGTTTTTGATAGATCTTTCCTTTTACAGGGAGCACCCATAATTGATTCAGTATCCCCCCTCTTGTATCCATGGTGATGCAGATGCAGCCCCTGTCGATGCCCCTCCCTGCATCCCCCTTCAACACATCCCTGTTTATATGCACTCAGTACATATGCCAAAAACGGGGTCTTTATTTGTCTCCAAACACATCTATATAAACGCATATGAATTTGAAAATACATGTTATATTTGACTAAAATGCATATAGTTTTCCATATTGTACAGATTTCCCTATTTAATTAAAAAAGAGAACGTACACGACTCTCTGTACACTTAATATCTCTCTTATTCTCCTTCTCTGTCTTTCACTCACACACTGAAACAGCCTGAACCAAACAATTTTGGAGGGATTAAGAATAAATCTAGCTTTATAGTCAGACATGGATAACCTAGATTTGTCAATCAAACAGTTCACTGGGGAAGAGGGCGTGCACTGTGTATGGTTCATATCAGAGTGGAAAATGGGGCAGGACCTGATGTTTTTTTTTTTTTATCTATAGTGACACACAGACTCACTAACAATACCAGTCAATACACTACCACAAACAGAGCATTAACATGCTGAATAAGTGAATGTATTGACACACAGACACACATAAGAGGCAAGGATTTACCAATTTTTGCCACAAGAGGGAGCCTTTACAATCTTTGCTTTTGTTCCCTGGATCAGTTTGCACATGCACACAGGCTGATGTCAGAGGCAGGCAAAGCTATAAAGCGTTATATTAGATTAGCACACTCACACACTCCAAAAATTGTATCAGTAGTATAGATACACTGGCGGGCTTGGTGTATGCTACACATTTTCTCTGCCTGCGGAAATTAAAATGTCAACTGTCCCAGATAGGAAAGGAGATGTGGCTGGGCTGTGTCTAACAATACCTGCACATTCTCATCCAGCCTGATACATATCAAAACAAAGAGGGAGAGACAGGGAGATAATTCTATCAACTGCAGCTGAAGATTATGCAGAATACATTTTAGAGCACTTGCACACAGTGTAGTTTACATCATTGACCCAATCAGGACAAATAAACAACAGCAGCTGTAAATCATAGTTCATCCACACTTTAGTGTCTAATTTTTGTTTTCCTAGGCTCAGCACATTATACCTGTATATATCAATGCAGTATTGTGTAATGTCTATTTTTACTTTCCCATTAGTCATGCAGTATGGAATATTCAGCAGGCAGTGCTGAATGTGAAATACACTGCAGGTGCAGCCTTACAGAGCTGGGGCATGGCCCATTTCTTAAAAAAAATGAATGAATAATAGAGGAGAGTGCTAGCCTGCAGAGAATCTGATGCAGGAAATGGATGAAATGATTTTGTGAAGTTGCTCCACTTTCCACAGAAAATGAAGATAACTATTTATATAATAATGACTTGCCTACCAATCACTTAAGCTTGGGCACAGACACTGTTCGAGAATAGCAAACACCATCTTGCACTTTCATCAGCATCAAAACTTAAACATCTGCAAGGCCGTCACTCCATCGTATGTGGCAAGAGAAACTTCTTATGCTGTGGTGAGGATGTTAACTATATGAGAGCAGCATGACTGTGCCTTTTAGCTTGTATGTGGTATGTTGTATGGGGTATGTGTGCGTGTGTAACGGAGAGAGAAATAGAGGAACTTAGTATACATCCAGTTGTCAGTTGTTATGATCATCTGAATCTATTCTATCTCAATTTAATGCCCACTGATGCAACACCCCTGTAATAAATTTCACCTCCATAATGTTCAGTTTGTTGAAGCTGTTTTGGAGAGGTGGTACTTCATCTTAGTGGTCTGAGGTTGTAATTTGTGGTGCTGTTGAACTGTACTGTGCTAGTCTGAGAGGTGTTGCTAATGCTGTGTGTCTCCCATTTTGGTCAGATTAATACATATTAGAAATACCGCTGTGTAATGCAACACAACCCAAACACAACACATACTAACAGCCTCCTACACACCACAAAGTGGAAACGATTATATCTCCATTTAATGCCCACTGATGCGACAACCCTGTAATAAATTTCACCTCCATAATGTTCAGTTTGTTGAAGCTGTTTTAGAGAAGTGTTACTTCATTTTAGTGGTCTGAGGTTGTAATTTGTGGTGCTGTTGAACTGTACTGTGCTATGCTGAGAGGTGTTGCTAATGCTGTGTGTCTCCCATTTGGTCAGATTAATACATATTAGAAATACCTCTGTGTAATGCAGCACAATCCAAACACAACACATACTAACAGCCTCCTACACACCATAAAGTGGAATCAAAATCCCTGCCACAGATTAACATTAAAAATCTTACAGTATTAGCAGCTCAGAAAAAAACATCAACAAAAAAAACGGACTTGACGGATATCCTAGACTTATTAAGCCCATGTGATTTTTAGCAGCTCAAATGAAACTGTGACAGTGAATGCATGGAAAAACAAGGCCAAAGAAAATACATAATAACAATACGAGAACACAAAGTAAAACATAAAATGCAGCCTTAAGTGTGAGTGGTATCCGAACTTGTTTTATATGTTTCCTCCTTTCAGAGCTACTATTCATGGCATCATTAAGATGATTCCACCTAATCGCATTAGAGGAGCAACATAGTTGAATTATCACCTTACACACTTCACAGAAGCCTTAATCCAGGCAGCTGGGAATACTGACAGCCGTGGCAGAATAGAAAGAATACTTGGACACAAATTCCCTATAAAACACCTGAAGGAACAGTGATAATGCTTTGTTACTTTAAATCATTTGAGGTAGCAAATAACTTCTTTCCATACAGTACATATGCACATATATATATATTTACTATGGTTTCACACGTTGTTCCATAAGAAGCACCATTAGCACAACTTCCTACTCTAGTTCTCATTTAGAGGACAAAGCAAAGTGAGTGAGGATTAAGACAAACATTAGGGAGTAAACAGGGGTTTAGGGAACAATTACAATCCAGTCTTATCTCAAAGACCCCATTTACAGTAGTCTGTAAACAAGCAGACCAAACTCCTTGTTATTTTGATATCATGTTTTTTAACAACGTTGTTGTTTCTGCACAACTCTGCTCCTCTTACTCACATTAAGCAAATTCTTACTTCATTATCTATAATGTAATGCGTAGATTATCTAGCCCAGAATCTGCTGTGGACAAATTAGTCGGGGTGCACAGACTCAGAAAAACACTATTATTGTAATTAAAAATCACTATTCCATGCAATTAAAATCCACATAAGTCTGCTATTACTCATATTATGTCAGAGTTATGTACAACAGGCCTCAGATTATTCATGACTAATCATTCTATGAATGAATGGCATGCACCTGCATGACCAAAACTAAATTTAATGAAAAGACAATATCTGTCAGAACCCAGCTTAATTTAAATCATCTTTGTAAAATGTAAAGAGCAATACAAATCAATTAATTGTATCTGATGAAAGTAAAGTAAACATACAACAAACAGAATAAAAGAATACATCTTTCCACTTAAATCAGATCATTAGTTTTTGAGAAGATATGTGATAAAGTGATAAAACACTGTTGTTGTAAAATGCTGTGTTGTTTCCTGAAAGTAGCTGTAATGGTAAATATGATCACTATAATCATCATTTGTGCAGCTCATACATACATGTACATGAACAAACTGAAACACTAACATACAGCCTATGGCTCTACAGACACCACAGAGCTTTATCTTTAGACAAGATTAGTCAATTCAGAGCAACATGTGACACAATACGTACAATACAAGTAGTTTTTAAATACTTAAACATTTGCAACCCACGGTACAACAACAGAATCAGCCTAACCATACAGAAAGTCCCCTTTAAAAAACAAAAATAATAATTATACTTATAATCTGATATGATGAACACAAAATATTGTGTTTCTTTATATAACAAACAATCTGACACTGTGACCAAAATGTGCTTTAACATTAACCAAATAACTACAACCGCAATTCAAGTGGTAATGTCACAGGTCGCTTTTTCATAGGGAATTTGTAGATACACAAACAACCTTGGGTCAAGTAATGTTTCTTATCTTTAATTATACATTACGTCCAGTATGTGGAAAATGTAAATGTGACAACATACCAACACATAGGTAAGACAAATAGGGGGAAAGAGAGCATTGAGTGTATTATTAAATATAAAAAAGCATGCCTCTGGATTCTGACTCTGCATACGAAGAAGGACACAAACACGGGCTCACAGTAACAGAGGGTAGATTCAGATTCCTTTGTTATTTTGCTTCAGGACAGAGGCTGTGAAAAGCCAGACTGGGCTTGGTTGTGATTCCCCTGTCCCCACTTCTAGTCATAAGGCTGAGAGAAAGAGAAAGGTACTCTGAGATACCCTGCTCCACTCACAGCTTCTGTTTGTAAAGAAAGAGAGGGGGTACTGTATAGAGAGGAGGCTGCTATTGTAGTCAGAAATAGAGGAGAGAAACAACGGTGTGCATGATAGTATGAAGCCTCATAGACAAAACTATTTATTCCCATAGCAATTAGCTGCTAAATCAAGAAGAATAACAGACTCAAATGAAAAAGCAAGGCAAGGGAGAACAAGGGAGAGAGCAAACCAGCCTCTAAAACATGACAGCCATTTTCTACCAGCTTGCAGTTCCACAAAGCGACAGGAGGGGGCATAAGCAAGAGTATCAGCCAAAGGAAAACAGGATGCGTAGGAGGACAGGAATGAAGAAAATCAGAGAAAGAGATTCTTTGTGTAAGGAAGAGAACGGAGAGATATGAAGACAGAGACAAGGATTGAACAACTAAACCAGCAAAGTAGAGGAAACGAGTAAAAGGTGATGATGAGAAGGAATACGATTGATTGAGAAAAGTGGGGTAGTGAAAAGAAGGACAAAGGCAGGGGAAAAGAGAGAGAGACAGTCGGTGGGAGGAGAGAGTGGGATATGAGTCAGGCGGCAGTAACACTCATTTTCCACACCCATGTCTCATTGTTTTATTCATGCACTGCACCCACTAGATAAGATGGCGGGAAACATGGACGCACATGTTTAGTAATCAGCACAGATGTAAACACACACGCATACGCAAGTGTGTGTGGCTACAGGGATCACAGAAGATATAATCTGCCTAATATCATGTTAAAATAAGACTAGCACTAAACCCAAATGCCCACGCTCCTGATTCATTTTTATGACAGATGGTTCACCTAAAAATAAACCCAGCAGACCAACTTCACAAAATGAAACGCTACATGTGGGATGAGATGAGTGTACAGAGCAGCTCACTAGTTCACATTCAGAAACATGGCCAGAAGGAGCCAAAAGGTGTAAAAATAAGAAGAAAGCAGGGAAGACTATTCACAATGTTGGCATAATTACTGGTTTCTCTCTGTATCTGCATAATCATATCAATGTCATGTGATCACACACTTAATATCAGACCTTGTGCAGCCTGGAGAGACCACAGATCAGTGATTTATATTTCTGTACACACATACAGCTGTCTGCATGACATAGTCCTGCTTCTAATAGAAAAAAGGCAGTTTGTAGAAAAACAATCTGATATCAAGTGAAACTTAAAAAAATTATAAATAAAAACAGATGTACAGCTGGACAATCAGACTTGTTTGGGTGTGTCTACTTGCTTTTTTGAAAATGCCTTACAGTTATAACAAATGATTGAACTAATGAGACATACTTGGACAGAATAATAGTTTCTGTATCATTATCTGACAATTTTGTTGTCGTTATGGCCTTACAGTGCTTTTAAGATTTTTGTATTTTTTGTCATTTTTACATTCATTGGCAAGTATAGCAAAAGGGGTAGACAGGAAATATAAAGTGATAAAGCAGGGTTATGACATGCCACACAAAACATAGCTGCACACTTTACAGAAAACAGCCTGTAGCTGTCTTTATTGTATATCTTTCAACTCCTGGATGACTGTGTGAAAAGCCTGAAATAACAAATACAAATTATGGTTACACTAAATCAGCCATTATCACACATAAAGTCACAGTACACAAACAAAACATTCAGGGGAACAATAAATACACTTGCTAGAAACAAGGCTAAGCAATTGCCCAAGATACTTAGAGGGAGCAACAGGCGAGCCAAACAGCCGCAGGGGAAAGAAACCCTGCAGCAAGAGACTGGATCTCTCTAACAGCCGACATCTGATCTCATCCATGCATGGCCAGAAATAAATACAACATACGGCACTAATCAGACAGGTTTATAGTATTTGTGGTCATACCCCCCATTTACCTCATAGCGAGCAGTGCAAGGATACTGCAGTAAGAAGGCAATCCTCTTATCAAGGCTACATCCAATATCTAAACGGTCGACTCAGGATTTCCCTCACCCATTTAGGCATTCTCTGAGTCACAGATCACAACCTCTATCCCTTAAATCTTGATCCCAGGACACTTCCTGTTTTAGTGTTGCAACAGGGTAAATTTAAAGTGGATTTTCAGCCAACTGTGTCTAATTTTTCACTGAATGGCTGGCTGTCTTGCATGTAGCCTCGTGCTGACCCGTCAGTCAGTTCAATCCTCCGGGCATGCAGTGATGACCTAAGCACAGCAGCAGATGTTGTGGCTGTATGAGAACTGATGCCAAACAAGACCAGTGCAGACCTGCATCTGTTCTAATCTCTGTTGATTCAAAAAAAAAAAAGAAAACACATGGCGAACTGCACTGCACAATCAGACAAATATAAATAGACCTACATGTTGTTTGGCATTGTTGTATATTATTTTTTGTTGCCAGTAATTTATTTCAAATCATATTCTTGGTAAGCGATCAATTCACTTTAAAATAAAGCAAGACAACACATCATCATAATACAGTACCCTGAGCTAAGCTCATATACTCCAGTAAGGATTTAAAATGACACATAAAGATAGTGTGCGCAAATGCTTTTCATTAGTGCAATGCTGTTTATGCTCATAGACGTTGACCCGGATAATACCCTGGAGAAAGGCCTCAGTACCTTGATTAGCTGCAGCAGAGTGATTCTAAAATGAGAATGGCAAGGTCCAACCTATAGGACTCATCCACACAGCTATGAGTCAATGGACTGAGAGGTAATGAAACTGAGGGCTTATATAATCGAGTGGTGGATAGGATAAAGATCTGATGTACTCACACAATACCAGGCATGAAAGACATGAGGAGCAGACTTTTAATTTTTTTTTTGTATTTATCTTTACTAATTGCTACGACTTAAATGTCAGACGCACTGCACATGCTCACAAATAACACTTGTGTGTCTCTTTATCAACACGAAAGAACCAGGTTTGACCCACATACTGACGAGTAGTGTCTCACTTGGGCCAATTCACATCAAAGCCACACATGGCTCTCAACCAGTCTCGTCATGTTCTAGGACAAATGACGAGCGAAAGGAGCTGTGCCAGGGAGTCTTGCCCTACAGTTCTGAATGCAACCTGCAATTTAATTTTTGGCCCTCTGACTCTGATTTTTCCCTCTTATCCCAGAGACAATAATAAAAAAAAATGTGTACATCTGCATTTCATGTTGTTACTAGGAAATGTAACGTCATTGTCAAATTGGATAAAAAAAAACAAAAAAAAACAGATTGTTTTCTGGACTGTTTGAGGGGAGCATTTGGTTGAAATCTCCGTCACTGTCAAGTGTTTTTGGAAAGAAACACAGAGTTCAGGATTTACATTTTCATATTCAAGATTCAAAGTTAAAGTCATAGTTAAATAATTTACAGTCAGTCTAACTTAATATAGAGAGACACATTTCACATCTTTGCCCAACCTTTTTTTGCCACTCGTCGGTCAAAGTACAGCACTACAAAGAGATAAACAAATAGCTTATTGACCACACACACTATAAGCTGTACTGCAGCAGTGCCTGCTCGCTGACATTCCCAATAACATCCTCCTGATTCAACAATACCAAATCACCTGAATGTCTGCAGAGAGGAACTGCTGATACAGACACTCACTAGCACAAGGACACACAGGGTGAGCACACATAGTATGAGCCCAGATAACAAACTGTTCAGCAACATCTGGACAGCATGCAGTTTATGTTGCTGAATACAGATGTTCAACGCAATGCACAGTGTATTAGTGAAGAACCAAAGTTAAAGTAGCACTTCACTTCCTCCACAGAGACACATCAACTTAATAGCTGCAGTGTAAAATAACTCTCCAGTTAAACTTGCTTACTGTGATTGTTGATTACAAAATAAAATATCCAGTGACACAGAAAAAAAAAAAAATTTTGATTAGCACTATGAATTAATGTAGTGTGCTTATCACAAGAGATGACAAAAACAAGCAAAGAGAAAATTAAAAAATTAATTCCATAAAACATTGTTCTAGAAAGACAGCTGTGTTTACTATTAATTGTGAAATAGTTTGTAGTACTGTGCCTGGAGCTGTGTTGCAATGCCAGATGTAACTCAACACCACTTGTGTGCTGTAGCAGTGCAGAAAAAAGGTCTGGCTAACAAACATATTAGGGTTGTTACTGAAACATATCAGGAGCAGGCCTAACCTGTTATAAGTTCCTTTGGTCCCTTTTTTTTTTAAATACACAGCTGAAGGAATATTATCAAATACATGAGTCATCACCCACCTCCACGATTCAGCTCCAGCAAAATTTTAAATCATGCATAGTGCTTGATTAACAGATTTAATGAAGGCTTGTGATGTTCTTTTCAGAAAAAGCAATAAAATCTAACAGTCAAATAGTGGGAGGATTTATTTCAGTGGCTTTCAATTACTGACCTGATAAAACAAAGCTGTGCAAGGTTTGCAGGAGATGGTCTGAATACAATGGAGAGAAGGATGTTTCACAAATAGCAATGTTAAGTTGGGACAGAGTATGTCGAGACTTAAAGTTTGCATCGAAGATTTAGAGGAACGCAGATTTTTAGTCTCAGTACAAATCTACTATGTTACTTGTACAATTAATATTAATATATTAAGAAGGAAGATGCTGGGTACAGTTGTCTTGTTTATAATGCTTGTGGCACAAAAGCTTGAATTAGTCACGACATTTTTTTTAATTTTGATCGATATTCTAAAAATATTTTCAGTCAATGCAGGGCATCAGATTTTTTTGTGCATGGCTTTGATTGATGTAATTGTCTTACAGTCCTGTAGGTGTGTCTTTATTTATCTTTTTGTGAGGCACTACAGCACCAAGGGAGTGTGCTGTCCTTATGCTCTTGTTCTCTGTCTCACTTGCTATCCATCCATTCTGTGAAAGTGCCTTTCAATAAAGAGGATTATGTGAGTATGTGCGATGTGTTGTTGTGTGTGTGTCATTGAGCACACGCCTGCATGTGTGTGAAGTGTGGACATAAATATAGTAGCTGTTTTTGTTGTACAGTGGTACGTGTGTAAATTAGATTATCGTCACTGCGGCTGACCCCAATATGAGCGGCGCCATCTTCAAACAAAGCTGCAGCAGTAAGAAGGAATGTGCCCTACTGACACACAACAGCACTTTCAGCATTCACAGCCACAACCCCACAGGCATGAGCCACCGCAGTACAGAGTTAACGAGCATGTGGCAGAGCGAGAAAGGAGATAGACCGCAAGAAGAAAGTCAGAAAACAACAGGGAGAAAGAGAAGGGCAGCGTATGAAGGAGGAAACGGAGAACGGATAAAAGTGGGAAAAGGAGGCCAAGAGAGAGGTGGAGGAGGGGAAGGATGGGGAGGGGAAAAGCGTAGTGATATCCGTATGGCAGGAAAGGAATAGTGTGGAGATGGAAGAGAAGCTGCAGAAACAGAGGAAGGATAAGCTGGCTAGAACAGAGTGTCAGAGGAATCTGACAAAAAGTAAACAGTTTGTTGGGGCAACTAAAAAGCGCCTGTAAAATTAAAAGGAGATAATATAGCACATTTTATAAGGTAAAATGTGGGAAGGTGGATGCAGAAAAAGTTGGAGGAGCAAAGGCACGTGGAAAAGAGTTTGTTTTGGAGAGAGTTGTCACCATGTGTGAATTACAGTTCATACAACACCCCTGCTGTAACAGTTTCCCTTCTTATCGTGCTCTACATTATACTGAATGCGGTTTAGTGAGGAAAGTGTTCTCACCCACTTAACAAAGGCAACATACTGTAGTCAGACACACAAAGGTCATTGCGCTGTGAATGATTTTTTTCGTGTAGACACCCAGCATGCAAACACAATTTCACAGATGTGCTGAGCCAGCCAGGCAAACAGACAAAGCCACTGGAGCAAGCAGCCACACCCCCGCCAAAGAGAGCATACACAATGAATCTCCTCATTTACAGCAATCAAAAGAAAGATCAAACAGTAGAAGAACATTTAAAAATATATTTTTATGGTAGATTCACACAATGTGTTGATTAATCTGAGGACTAATGCCCATCCCTGTGTGCTTAAATTCTGAATGACCCTAGTTACAATTCATCCATTCCTCTTCCTCTCTGTTTTTTTTTTTTTCCTCTGACAACTATGCAAGCAAAATACCATGGCAACGGAATAAAAAATGACTTATAATTTAGTAAGACATGTACTTTTAGTTCAGAGTTTAACCGGACACAGCCATTGTGACCTGCTGTCATCACCATGCACTTGTTTGTTGTAATGACATGCATTTTGAATCACATCTTTTCCGGGCATCTGTGGTCCAGGCATAGTTTAGTGCTGCTACTGCTGCACTGCAACAGACATGATGTCACAAACACTTTCTAACACACAAAAATACATGCAAATAAAATATTTATATGTGCACACACACAGAGAGGCAGTTATTGCAGTCTAGTGGAGCTGGATAAAATGGGAAAGAGGAACTGTCGAGTAAGTGTGTGAAGCCTCTCCACTTCATGAAGTAAATCTTTACTCTGAATCTGAACTGGTCCTTTGTCTTCCTGTTTCCATACGCCACTTTAGCTTGCTGCTTTATTTCACATGCTACTCGGTGGGTCAAAATATATCATCAGCTCTCAGCACAGACACATTTAATGGCAGTTTAACATACATGTTTTTTGCCTGTCATTTTCTAGGGAGGAAATCTAAGGTTGACCCAGTTGTTTGAGAGAAAAGATTAACTAAATACTATAAAAATATCTAATTAGA
The DNA here is from genome assembly GCF_022577435.1 of Embiotoca jacksoni. NCBI lineage: Eukaryota > Metazoa > Chordata > Actinopteri > Embiotocidae > Embiotoca > Embiotoca jacksoni. The sequence goes on from NW_027185403.1 coordinate 10,230,968, forward strand.
AGCTTATCGATTCCTGCCTTCACTATTGCTTCAATATCTGCACCATCTGCTGCCTGATTTGCAAGGGAGATTTCATTAACATAATCCTGGTGTTTCTATCGAAATAAACCCATTTTCATTAAATATTGTGAGATGTCTATAGATCAACCATTTCCCCTCCCCCTCATTGACTGCTCTCTATCCCTCCCTCCCTCCCTCGTTCATCCTCTTCCGCTGCTGTTGCTAAGACTGCTGAGCGCATGTTAGTCTGTGGAAACCAGTAGACTCTGAGAGGTGGATCTCCTGGTGTGTTGCTATGGGCAACACACAATGTTCGGCAGAGAATCAGCCCAGAAGTCGAGCATGCAGACCATCACACATGTGATAAAGTATGACCTATTTTTCAGTGAGTCAAAAGGGAGCATGTGCTATGAAGACTGCGTGTCGTATATACATAACCAGTATACGCTTGTTTACATCACTGTCTAGTATTTTTCAAGTCTAAAGCACAATCTAATTCATTGAAGAACAGTACAATACTGCTTGCATTTCAGTCCTTGGATGAATTGAGATCCCTTCGATGCAAAATGTCCCAACCCTACCTGACTGGCTGCACATTGTGATTCACTGCACACGCGCCTCAGGCTCTCTCTGCCCCTCTCTCGATCTTAGCTCCAGCCATTCATGTCCATTGAATCACCTCCACTACATCAGCCATCATAAGACCTCAAGTAACTCTGTTAGCTGCTCGTCACTCCCTTTACACACATGTAACAAACCTTATAGATATAGGCTTGACAGGCCCAATGAGAGAAATTACACATAAATGTTGTGCAAGTGTGTAAAACACACGAAGCATAATTTCTCTAAACTAATGATACATAGTTGTTTGTATTTTTCAAACATATGAATATTTAAAAACTAAAGAAAAATTACACCGTATCTGATGTGGAGGAACAGATGAAGTAGCTTGAATAAGGCAGATGTTAAAAGTTTCAACACGAGATGCAGGAACAAACTTATTTATATGAAGATAAGCAAACACAGAAGGTTACTGAAACAAGCTATATTCTAAAAAAGTAGTATAAACCTTTCTTTGGTTACAAATCTGCTAATGTGAGTCATTTATTATGTACCCAAGCATTTATTTGACCAACAGACTAAAACGTATGGCCCAAAGTAGGCCTATTTTATTGTAGAAATATGCATAGTTGGTCAGTTTAATCGCAATTTATACAAAGTATTCAGATAAGATGACATAAAAACAGAAATGCAGGGTAAAAAAAAAAAGTTTGTTTGTGTTCGTTTATAATGATAAGTATGAGGGTAGGTACTAGTTGAGGCAGCATGTACCCTATATTCTGACTGGACAAACTATTATTTCATAGCAATACACAATATTGCTTAACTTTGGGTAAAATATGGAGAAATTAAAGGAATTTCTTTTTCTTTTTTTTCTTTTTTTTTTTTTTATAAATTATGAAGGCTAATTATATGTTCTACCTACATATAGGGACCACAGCTTTAAAGTACTAACACAACACAAACTGTAGTTTAAACAACCATACAGCCACCTGTAAACCAACAACTTGTGCTCATCAACACCTCCTTCTCTCAATGATGTGCCTGCTGTCCATTTGTACGCAACTATTCTCAAAAGATGGTGTGATTTCATGCAGCATTCACACTTAAATCAACATTCACATTTATCATAACCATTCAAACCATAACTGTCTTGAAATGCGGTGATCTTTCTTACCTCTTCAGCAGTACGTCTCCTGTCAGGGAGCACTAGAGTATTTGCGTGGCTACCCGGAACTATAGTAGATCCTATACTCATTCTGGGTCCAACTAACATGTAGCGTTTGTCTCCAGATCTGTACTGGATGCTGTGACACAGTGTCCCATCATAGTTAGTCTCTTGTAGATATTTAGAAGTATAGTCTGTGGTTTTAGAGCACTGCATTGCAATCAGCACGATGATACTGATGAGAAAAAGTACAGAAACTGAGCCCAAAGTTATCATCAGGTAAAAAGTCACATTATTATCTTCATCATCTTTTGCTGCACTTTTAACATCAGATGCCGCAAAAGCTTCTTTGGGCTCCACAAGTTTGACGATCACAGTAGCTGTTGCTGAGAGAGAAACGTTGCCATTGTCTTTCACCAGTATGATCAGTTTATGTTCAGCCTCGTCTGTCTCTGTGAAGGAGCGAAGTGTTCTGATCTGTCCTGTATAGCGGTCCAAACCAAAGAGACTGTGGTCAGTAACTTCCTGCAGTGAAAACAGCAACCAGCCATTATATCCTATATCAGCGTCATAGGCTCTGACTTTAGTCACCAAGTGTCCTGCGTTCACATTGCGGGGAATCTCCTCCACACCTTCAGCAGAACCGTTGGAGCTGACTGGATACAGGATGACTGGAGCGTTGTCGTTCTGATCCAGAATGAACACGTTCACTGTGACGTTGCTGCTCAGTGACGGAGTTCCAGAATCTGTGGCGACAACTTGGAACTGGAAAGTTTTCAGGGTTTCAAAGTCAAAACTTTTCAGCGCCACAATATCTCCATTTTCAGAGTTAATGTTTAAAAATGAACTAAATTTTTTGTGTTCGTCCCCGTTTCTCACAATATTATATAATATGAGAGCATTCTCACCCTCATCACTGTCATAAGCACTCACAAAAAATAAAGAGGTTCCTGCAATGTTGTTCTCAGCAACATAAAAAGTATATGGATTTATTGAAAACTCTGGACTGTTATCATTCACATCTGATACTGTCACACTTATTATTCTGTGAGATGACAAAGATGGTTCACCAGCATCTTTTGCAACTATTGTTACATCATATTTGGACTGATGCTCTCTGTCTAGCAGAGATTTAGTGACTATAGAGTACATATTTTCTTGTAAAGAAGGTGTTAACGTGAAAGGTACATCCTCACTTATAGAACAGATTACCTTTCCATTTAAACCTGAATCATTATCATTCACACTAATAAGTGCTACTGTCCTTCCAAGTTTGGAGTCCTCTGGAATTGCACTTGAAAAGGATGTCACCTCAATCTCGGGTGAGTTATCATTCAGATCCACAATAGTTATGATAACACTTTTTTCTGTTGCCAGGGGGACTGGTCCTTTGTCTGAAGCTTTAATATCAATTTCATATATGTCTTTTACTTCACAATCTAAGAGTCCTTTAACAATAATTTCACCAGTTTTTGCATCAACTTCAAAAAGTTTACGTATTTTGCTATTCACATTATTACCGAACGAATAAACGACATCCCCATTTAAACCATCATCTAAATCCGTGGCATTCACCTGTATGATAGTTGTGCCAACAGGAGAATTTTCATTAAGCACCGCAGCATACGAGTCTCTTACAAAAACGGGCATGTTGTCATTTACATCCAACACATTAATAATAATTCCCATCGTTCCTGATCTAGCAGGCTTTCCTCCATCAATAGCTGTCAGCAGCAATCTATGACTTCTTGCAGCCTCTTTGTCCAGCGGTTTGTGCAAATACAGAACAGGAATTTTGCCATCCTGTCCTCTATCTTTAACCTCCAAACGAAAGTGATCATTTTGACTGAGCTTGTACAGTTGAATAGAAAACATGTCGCTGTCTGGATCACGGGCGCCTTGCAGTTGAAATCTTGCGCCAGGTAAAGCAGATTCGGAAATCTCTAAATGCGTCTCGTTGTCGGAGAAGGTGGGGGAGTGATCGTTTACATCTAACACCTCAATGCCGACGTAGTGCACCTCCAACGGATTCTCCAACACAGTCTTTATGTTAATAATGCAGGTGGTAATCCGTTCGCACACTTCCTCTCGGTCTATCTTTCGGTTAACGTGTAAGATGCCATTACTGTTGAGCTGAAACAGGGATTCGGTAGATCCAGAAACGATGCGAAATCCTCTGGCATTCAAAGCGCTGATGTCCAGCCCCAAATCTTTAGCGATATTCCCCACAACGGCACCCACCGTAAGCTCCTCGGGAATAGAGTATCGCAGCTGTGCCGAAGCAATATTAAAAGTAAGACCCAGCGAAACAAAAAGGACGACCATGCGCTCCAACCATGCTCTGCGTCCTCGTCGTGCCATGGTGCATTCAAGCAAGAAACCAAAGAAAACGAACAAGAGGGTTTGACATTAAAACGCGAGTCTACGCAGGAGCACGCGTTTCCCCCCAAAATTGTATTGGATGAAAATATTATATTGGATATTATTCTTTTAGAAATAAATGTTGTCAAGGAGTCTCAGATTTGAAGCCATCGCCCTATGAAGCTCAAGTGCACCCTGTCGCAAAATAGCACCGAACTACTGACGTAGAAGATGCTAAACCGAGGTTCGTTTATTTTCACAAGCAGTGACACCAAGCGAGCTGACGTTACAATGCAGATACATTTTAAGAGATAATATTTCATGTCACATTCGCAGTGTTTAAACGTCTCAACCTGCTGAAGATACAAACATAAAAGGGCAAAAGAGTGAATTTAATACTTTTTTTCAGATTTTATGACATGCACTAGGATTAGACGTGATCTTGATTCGATTGCAACCTATATACAATGAATAATACAAAATAATTACATCCATTGATCAGCTCGGGCCATTCTGCAAAATTGTCTTACCTCTCCAGATGTCCTCCTCCTGTCAGGAAGCACTAGAGTATTTGCATGACTCCCAGGGATTATAGTAGATCCTATACTCATTCTGGGTCCAACTAACATGTAGCGTTTGTCTCCAGATCTGTACTGGATACTGTGACACAGTGTCCCATCATAGTTAGTCTCTTGCAGATATTTAGAAGTATAGTCTGTGGATTTAGAGCACTGCATTGCAATCAGCACGATGATACTGATGAGAAAAAGTACAGAAACTGAACCCAAAGTTATCATCAGGTAAAAAGTCACATTATTATCTTCATCATCTTTTGCTGCACTTTTAACATCAGAAGCTGCAAAAGCTTCTTTGGGCTCCACAAGTTTGACGATCACAGTAGCTGTTGCTGAGAGGGAAACGTTGCCATTGTCTTTCACCAGTATGATCAGTTTATGTTCAGCCTCGTCTGTCTCTGTGAAGGAGCGAAGTGTTCTGATCTGTCCTGTATAGCGGTCCAAACCAAAGAGACTGTGGTCAGTAACTTCCTGCAGTGAAAACAGCAACCAGCCGTTATATCCTATATCAGCGTCATAGGCTCTGACTTTAGTCACCAGTCCTGCGTTCACATTGCGGGGAATCTCCTCCACACCTTCAGCAGAACCGTTGGAGCTGACTGGATACAGGATGACTGGAGCGTTGTCGTTCTGATCCAGAATGAACACGTTCACTGTGACGTTGCTGCTCAGTGACGGAGTTCCAGAATCTGTGGCGACAACTTGGAACTGGAAAGTTTTCAAGGTTTCAAAGTCGAAACTTTTCAGCGCCACAATATCTCCATTATCAGAGTTAATATTTAAAAATAAACCAATACTGCCCTCACTGCTGTCCCGGGTGATATGATATACAATATGTGCATTATGACTATCATCAGGATCAGATGCTCTAACTGAAAATAATGGCGCTGCTAGGTCATTATTTTCAGTAATATAAAACGTATACGGACTTAGTGAAAAATGTGGACGGTTATCATTCACATCTGATACAATCACAGTTATTGTACTTTCAGATGAGAGTGATGGCACACCAGTGTCCTTTGCAACAACTGTAAGTCCATAAAAAGACCTTTCTTCTCTGTCCAGCAGGGATTTGGTCACTATGGCGTACATATTATCTTGCATGGATGGAGATATAGCGAAAGGAACATCCTCGCGTATGAAACAGGAAACTTTTCCACGTGGGCCTGAATCCAGATCATTCACGCTGATCAGAGCTACTGTTGTTCCGATTCTAGAATCCTCGGGAACTGATTTAGAAAATGATGTAACTTCAATCTCGGGGGGGTTATCGTTAAAATCGATTACTTTTATTATCACAGTTTTGTCTGTGGATAAAGGGATAGTGCCCTTATCTGATGCTGTAATATCAATTTCATAGTTTTCATTTTCTTCAAAATCAATTTCACCGATCACTTTCATTTTGCCTGTTCTCGAGTCTATGTCAAATATTTTTTGCAAATTTACATCCACTTCCTTACCAAATGAGTAAACAATTTCCCCGTTGACACCCTCATCCAAATCAGTCGCGTTAACCTGAACAACTAGCGTGCCAGGGGCTGCGTTTTCATTTAACATAGCAGAATATACATCCTGTGTGAACACTGGTGAATTGTCGTTAACGTCAAGTACCTCAATCAGTATTTCTATTGTTCCAGACCTAGCCGGCTTCCCACCATCAATAGCAGTAAGCAGAAGCTTGTGTTCTCTCATACCCTCTCGATCTAACTGCTTTTGTAAAACCAGAAAGGGCGTCTTACGGTCTTCGCCTCTCTCTTTAACTTCCAAGCGAAAGTGATCATTGTGACTTAATTTATACTGCTGAACAGAAAACTGACTACCATCCGGGTCACGTGCAGGTTGGAGCTGGAATCTGGCTCCCGGTAATGTCGATTCAAATATTTCAAGCCGTTTCTCTTTCTCTGGGAAGACGGGGGAGTGATCGTTTACATCCAGCACCTCTACGGCCACATAATGAATTTCCAGAGGATTTTCCAGCACGGTTTTCAGGTTGACGATACAAGCGTTGCTTCGTTCACATATCTCCTCCCTGTCCAATTTCCTACTGACATACAGGATACCGTCGTCTTGATTCAAATGAAACAGGGGTTCCGTTGAGATGCCAACAATGCGATACTCTCTCTCTTTCAGCGTAGCCTTATCAATTCCCAAGTCTTTTGCAATATTTCCAACAACACTTCGTTCTTTTACCTCTTCGGAGATGGAATATCTGATCTGAGCCGAGGCTTCGCTCCAAAACATTACCATTGCGAGGCATGCGACGCATCTCCATCGCTCGATCCACGGTTGCCATCCGCGTTGTCCCATTGTGTGCAGAAAAAAATAAATTATTCCACGGTCAATTATTGTGTAGTTTAGAAACTTTGGTCAGCTCCATTCCGATCCATTGCTAACACAGCACCTGGGAACGACGAAGAGCTCGTTTCGTGTTAATGCTCCTTATAAGAAATGCCAAAATGTAGGGTTGGACCGATTGGCGATGACGAAACAAAATAGAGACTTTTTTTGGCCTTCATACCGACACCATGCGATGCACACCGTTATTACAATAACCTGTATCTAAATATATAGTCAAATTGATAAAAGACACACCTAAACGTAAACATATGTGAAAGCGACAAACAGCCTATCGGTATATAGAAATTCATATCATATTAACAGTCGCTCTTATGAAACAGTGGGTAAGAGTACCAATCAGTCCTCCTTCAGAAAATATATTTTTTGAACAATTTACACAATATCTAAGTTCTTACTTCTGTGGCACTTCAAATAAAATGGCTGCCTTTTAAAATACAACTTTCAGCACCACTGACAGCGACATTCCCGACCACAACCAGGCGCCTTTTCTTAAATTAGAATGCACGCATTATGAACCAATTCCTGCACACTTGAGCTTTATGGAAAACTGCATTTACATGTACTGGATATCTGCAGCTACCCAACAAAAAGAAAACAACATTATACAGAGCATGATGTCAGCTAGAGAACATATAAGTTGTCATGATACTAAACGACTTGACTTCAGTGTGTACGTGATTCTAAGAGGTTAATAAGAATTACAAAATGAGGGCCAGTGAATTCTTTACGACAACTAACCCCTTGAAATTATTGTCACTGAAACTACAAGTCATTCACAATTGCCAAAGTTGGTTCAGTGGCACCTTAAAAAGAGAGAACTGTTTTTTCCCGCAACATTTTTCAGTGTTAGTGCACTAAATTATACCATGTTTTTTTTACACTCATATGTATTCAGATAGCAATACAGTTATTTCGTAAAACTAAAACAACAGGCAGCGGTAATATTGTATTCTTGTTACCTCCGTAAAAGATCACAAGACCCTTAATATTACCTCCCAGGACTGTAGTACATTGGATCCTCGTTTTCAGTGCAGCTAACTTGTATCTTTTGACTCCAGATTTGTGCTTGATGCCGTGTATGTGCCCCATCATAATTTGTTTATTGTATTTGGATGAATAGTCTCTGGTATTTTAGCACTGCTTTGCAATTAAAACAAAGATTCTGAATAAGAAAAGTGCTAAAACTGAGCCCATAGTTACCTTCAAGCAAAAAGTCAACCTTTTTTCACTATTAACATCAAAAGCTGCAAAAGCCCTTTTCTCTTCCACAACTTTGACAATCACAATATTGAGATATTTATTATTTGCTGTTTTGAATTAAATCTGTCTTAATGACACATTTGTATTAATTACAAAAAAGTATTGTTTTTTAAAGATTTATTAGATAATTTGAATTTTAACTACATACCTTACCAACATTAAAGTGCCAACACAACACGTTATTAGTAGTCTAATATGTAATGTGCTAATCAGTGAAAACTCCGGTTTGTGTTTGAACCTCCAATACAACAACCTGCAAACCAACAACTTAAATCAGCCATCTGATCATCGAACAAGCCCCTCATTTCTCTACGATGGTTAAACTGCATATTCTTGTGGTTATGCATATTTTTATGCAACTTTTCTGAAAAGGTGATGTGATTCTGAAATGTATGGACACGTACATCAGTAGGATTGGTATCTCAAATGTCTGTGATTCATATCAGAACTTGCTTTTAAATAAAGTGACCATTCTTACCTCTTCAGCTGTACGTCTTCTGTCAGGGAGCACTAGAGTATTCGCGTGGCTTCCAGGGACTATAGTAGATCCTATACTCATTCTGGGTCCAACTAACATGTAGCGTTTGTCTCCAGATCTGTACTGGATACTGTGACACAGTGTCCCATCATAATTAGTCTCTTGTAGATATTTAGAAGTATAATCTGTGGTTTTAGAACACTGCATTGCAATCAGCACGATGATACTGATGAGAAAAAGTACAGAAACTGAGCCCAAAGTTATCATCAGGTAAAAAGTCACATTATTATCTTCATCATCTTTTGGTGCACTTTTAACATCAGAAGCTGCAAAAGCTTCTTTGGGCTCCACAAGTTTGACGATCACAGTAGCTGTTGCTGAGAGAGAAACGTTGCCATTGTCTTTCACCAGTATGATCAGTTTATGTTCAGCCTCGTCTGTCTCTGTGAAGGAGCGAAGTGTTCTGATCTGTCCTGTATAGCGGTCCAAACCAAAGAGACTGTGGTCAGTAACTTCCTGCAGTGAAAACAGCAACCAGCCATTATATCCTATATCAGCGTCATAGGCTCTGACTTTAGTCACCAAGTGTCCTGCGTTCACATTGCGGGGAATCTCCTCCACACCTTCAGCAGAACCGTTGGAGCTGACTGGATACAGGATGACTGGAGCGTTGTCGTTCTGATCCAGAATGAACACGTTCACTGTGACGTTGCTGCTCAGTGACGGAGTTCCAGAATCTGTGGCCACAACTTGGAACTGGAAAGTTTTCAGGGTTTCAAAGTCAAAGCTTTTCAGCGCCACAATATCTCCATTATCAGAGTTTATGTTTAGAAATGATGTCACTTTATTTTCTCCACCTCCATCTCTGACAATATGATAGGATATAAGAGCATTGTCATTGTCATCACGATCAGAAGCTTTAACAGAAAACACTGAGGCTCCTGGATCATTACCCTCAGTGACATAGAAAGTATACGGGCTCAGTGAAAACTCTGGACTGTTGTCATTCACATCTGACACCACAACGCTTATTGTCTTTTCAGACGACAGTGATGATTGACCAGCATCTTTTGCAATTACTGTTATTATATAATGAGACTGTTTCTCTCTGTCCAGCGGAGATTTTGTAACTAATGAAAACATTTTGTCTTGTAAAGATGGTGATAAAATGAAAGGAACATCCTCATTTACAGAGCAAATAACTTTTCCATTAAGACCAGAGTCCAAGTCGTTTACACTGATCAGGGCAACTGTAGTTCCAGGTCTGGAATCTTCAGGGATGGAGCTGGAAAATGAGGTCACCTCAATCTCAGGTGCATTATCATTCACGTCAACTATTTTGATAATGACACTTTTTTGGGTTGACAAAGGAGCCAGACCTTTATCTGATGCTTCAATTTCAATTTGATATTTATCCTTATCCTCGTAGTCAATTAAGCCTTTAACCATTATCTCACCTGTTACTGGGTTTATTTCAAAGAGCTTAAAAAATTTACGATTCACACTGTTACTAAATGAGTAAACTACATCTCCGTTTGGTCCGTCATCTAAATCAGTTGCATTTACCTGAATGACTGTTGTGCCTACTGGAGCATTTTCACTGAGCATCACTGAGTAAACATCTTTAGAAAATACGGGTCCGTTATCATTTACATCCAGAACGTTCACTACAATATTGATGTCTCCAGATTTCGGAGGTTTGCCTCCATCCAGGGCCGTCAGTACCAATAAGTGTCTTCCTGAAATTTCCCTATCTAAGGATTTTTGAACAATCAGTACAGGTATTTTGCCATCTTCCCCTGTGTCTTTAACTTCTAAACGAAAGTAGTCATTCGAGCTAAGTTTATATTGCTGAATAGAGAAAGGACCACTGTCTGGATCTCGTGCGGGTTGTAGAGGAATACGTGCTCCGGTCAAAAGGGACTCTGAAATCTCTAACGATGTCTCTTTCTCTGGGAAAGTGGGGGCGTGGTCATTTATATCCAACACCTCTACAACAACATAATGAACCTCCAACGGGTTTTCTAGAACAGTTTTTACATTTATCATACACGTACTGGTCCGTGCACACACCTCTTCCCTGTCTATCTTTCGGCTCACGTACAGGATGCCATCGTTCTGATCCACGTAAAAAAGAGGATCTGCCGCACTGGAGACAATCCGATACTTCCTGTCTTTCAGAGTGCTTTTATCTAATCCCAAATCCTTTGCTATGTTTCCAACCACAGTTCCTTCTTTAACTTCCTCAGAAATTGAGTATCTTAATTGCGCCGAGGCCACACTCCACAAAAGCACAGCGACCACGCAGCCGATCCACCGTCCTCGCGCCGTTGTTCGCTCGCATCCTCTTTGTTCCATTATCAAAACAAAATTGAGAAATTCCTCGCGGGATGAGTGTCGTAATAAATCAATCCAACAAACCCGGTTATGCAAATATGCAGCTTCATTCAGAAATGTTACATATCCTGGAAAATGCTCGTGAAGGCAGCAGCAACTCAATGCGATTCTGTCAGTATCAGGCTCAGACTGCGATAAAGAGGTTGAACCAAACTGCAGTGACGACAAATGAAGCCCTTATTTAACCCGCACACTGACACCACGCGATCCTGTTGCTTATTACAAGGAAATCAAAGTTTATACTGCTATTTTTACACCATAATTACAAAGTTTTATGTTTGAGTCTTGATTCCTGTGGTGCAGTAGGGGATCGGATAAACATTAGGTAATGAGACACCTTTTTCAGCTACTTTAACAAGCAAAATTTAGATTTTATTTTAAAGGAAATGGTCACGTAAAAATCTTGCATAGTGCGTGATGCTTCCACGTTGTAAATTTGAATTTAATTAAATTGATATTAATTTACAAAAACACTCGCTTTATTATTTCAGATTAGAACTCCGGAGGTGGACGCAAAACTTTTCAGGACCATGGACAGCAAAAAACGCTCATTACAATCCCAGAAAAACGTCTTCCCATTATTACATTGCAGAAGCCAGAAAAGAGAATGTCACTTGATGATCTGCGTGAAAATGCAGATTGTTTGACCTGTTCAAACTGTATATTGATGAATCTAAGTATATTGTAATACTCGCATATATTTAACAGAGCACAGGGAAAAAGAGAAATCCATTAAAAGAAGGGATGATTCAGCATATACCTTATAACCAATTTTCTGCTCTTCTAGTTCTGACTTTGGTTAACCGGACAATATGATCAAAACTTTAGCTGAAAATGCAAATTTCAAGTGTCCTACCCCAGCATGATGCCAAACAAATGCAGTATATGCAGAGTAGGTGACTGAAAATTAAACAACAAAAAAAAAGAATAAAATTTCATCTGATAACAAGCCATGTTTTTTGGCAGTAATGTCCTTACCTCTTCAGATGTTCTCCTCCTGTCAGGGAGCACTAGAGTATTTGCATGACTTCCAGGGACTATAGTAGATCCTATACTCATTCTGGGTCCAACTAACATGTAGCGTTTGTCTCCAGATCTGTACTGGATGCTGTGACACAGTGTCCCATCATAATTAGTCTCTTGTAGATATTTAGAAGTATAGTCTGTGGTTTTAGAACACTGCATTGCAATCAGCACGATGATACTAATGAGAAAAAGTACAGAAACTGAGCCCAAAGTTATCATCAGGTAAAAAGTCACATTATTATCTTCATCATCTTTTGCTGCACTTTTAACATCAGAAGCTGCAAAAGCCTCTTTGGGCTCCACAAGTTTGACGATCACAGTAGCTGTTGCTGAGAGGGAAACGTTGCCGTTGTCTTTCACCAGTATGATCAGTTTATGTTCAGCCTCGTCTGTCTCTGTGAAGGAGCGAAGTGTTCTGATCTGTCCTGTATAGCGGTCCAAACCAAAGAGACTGTGGTCAGTAACTTCCTGCAGTGAAAACAGCAACCAGCCGTTATATCCTATATCAGCGTCATAGGCTCTGACTTTAGTCACCAAGTGTCCTGCGTTCACATTGCGGGGAATCTCCTCCACACCTTCAGCAGAACCGTTGGAGCTGACTGGATACAGGATGACTGGAGCGTTGTCGTTCTGATCCAGAATGAACACGTTCACTGTGACGTTGCTGCTCAGTGACGGAGTTCCAGAATCTGTGGCGACAACTTGGAACTGGAAAGTTTTCAGGCTTTCAAAATCAAAACCTTTCAGCGCCACAATATCTCCATTATCAGAGTTTATGTTTAGAAATGATGTCACTTTATTTTCTCCACCTCCATCTCTGACAACATGATAGGATATAAGAGCATTGTCATTGTCATCATGATCAGAAGCTTTAACAGAAAACACTGAGGCTCCTGGATCATTACCCTCAGTGACATAGAAAGTATACGGGCTCAGTGAAAACTCTGGACTGTTGTCATTCACATCTGACACCACAACGCTTATTGTCTTTTCAGATGATAATGGAGGTTGACCAGCATCCTTTGCAGTTATTGTCAGGACATAATAAGACTGTTTCTCTCTGTCCAGAGGAGATTTAGTCATTAATGAAAACATTTTATCTTGTAAGGATGGTGATAAAATGAACGGGACATCCTCGTTTACAGTACAAATAATTTTCCCATTAAGACCAGAGTCCAAGTCATTGACACTGATCAGGGCAACTGTAGTTCCAGGTCTGGAATCTTCAGGAATGGAGCTAGAAAATGAGGTCACCTCAATCTCAGGTGCATTATCATTCACGTCAACTATTTTGACAATGACGCCTTTCTCTGTAGTTAGAGGAGCAAGACCTTTATCTGATGCCTGAATTTCTATCTCATATTCATCCATCTCCTCATAGTCTATTAAAGCTTTCACAGTTAACTCTCCCGTTAATGAATTGATATTGAATAGATTTAATATATTTTGATTCATGCTCTTGCTAAAAGAGTAAACTACATCTCCATTTGGACCCTCATCTAAATCAGTTGCATTTACCTGAATGACTGTTGTACCTACTGGAGCATTTTCATTTAGCGTCACAGAATAAGCATCTTTAGAGAAAATAGGTGCGTTATCGTTAACATCCAAAACATTTACCAGAATCTTCATATCACCAGATTTTGGAGGTTTACCTCCATCCAGAGCAGTCAGTATTAGCGAGTGAATTCCTGCAGTTTCTCTGTCTAAAGACTTTTGGACAACCAATATTGGTATTTTAACATCGTCTCGTTTATCTTTAACTTCCAAACGGAAATGATCGTTGTGGCTGAGTTTGTATTGTTTGACGGAGAAATGACCACTGTCTCGATCCCGTGCGGCTTTTAGTTGAAATCGTGCTCCGGGCGATACTGACTCCGAAATCTCCAACGTAATATTTCTTTCCGGGAAAGTAGGTGAATGGTCATTTATATCCAGGACATCCACTTGAACATAATGAACCTCCAGCGGGTTTTCCAGCACCGTTTTCACATTTATCACACACGTACTGCTCTGCGCGCACACCTCTTCTCTGTCAATCTTTCGGCTCACGTACAGAACGCCATCGTTTAGATTCACATGGAAAAGAGGATCCGCATCACTTGAAACAATCCGATACTTCCTGTCTTTCAGGGTTCTTTTATCTAATCCCAGATCCGTTGCTATGTTTCCAACCACAGTTCCTTCGTTAGTTTCCTCGGAGATCGAATATTTCAATTGAGCTGAAGCCACACTCCACAAAAACACAGCAAGCACGCAGCCGGTCACACATCCTTGCATCCTTCGTTTCTCGTGCCCTCTTTGTTCCATGGTTAAACCCGATATCATCAGTACTCACTCACAAGAAAAAATCAGCATCGCAGTAATCTGAAAGAACACGTCCATGTGTAAAACGTTTCACACTCTCCCTACATTAGACAATAGAGTGTTTCTAAAGGCAGCAGAGAGCTCAGAAACGACTGTTAATACAGAACCGGCGGAGCTACCAAGAGGCTGAACCAAAATGCAATCACGACAAGCAAATGTAATGCTCACTTTTTCTGTTATACTGACACCATGCGACATAACCCCCCACTGCATAAAATCGGAGGATAGTAGCACATTTGTTGAACCTTAGATTTATGTATGCATTTTTGTGTTTCTTATTCACATCAAAACTATCCAGAATTGTAAATGAACGAGGAGGATACTCACTCTGAAAACGAAACTTCCTTGTCATAAATAGAAAAGAAAACTGTTCGACAAGATTGAATATTTTACTCAGGAATATGAAATATTGACTTCATGTGATTAAACAGATTTACCAGACTGAGATAAAGTAACTGCAAGCATATTCAGCACCACGGACAGCGATTGCAACTAAATTGACTTTTGTCCAGATATCAACCTCGTCCAGACCTTATAATCATTATATTTTAAAGGAAAATATACCATACGATTTTTGCCAAAGACAACTAAAGAGAAGCTTTACATTTCAAAGTCATACCAAGGCCCTGCAAAAAAGAATATACTACAGGGTGTGCAGGAAAAACAAATAAATGGCATCAGACACACCAGTTTTCATGAACTTAAAAGTACGTTTGACGGCAGAAAATGTGAATTTATGTGAGTTGAGGATCATGATGTCACCACTATATTAACGCATTTAATTTTCATGGGCTTCAGCAACTTCATGCATTCATATTTTCTGTGACTCTATAGTATATTAAAGGAGAAAATACCTTTACGATAAACTTACAACCAAACTTTGAAGGTAAAATTGTGCAGCTCTTATGTATGTATGTAAAAACAAAAAAACATGTTCATATGTGCTTAATGCTTAAATATGAATATAAATCTTTAGGGAAAAAAACAATGCTTTAAATATGTCTTACCTCTTCAGATGTTCTCCTCCTATCAGGGAGCACTAGAGTATTTGCATGACTTCCAGGGACGATAGTAGATCCTATACTCATTCTGGGTCCAACTAACATGTAGCGTTTGTCTCCAGATCTGTACTGGATGCTGTGACACAGTGTCCCATCATAATTAGTCTCTTGTAGATATTTAGAAGTATAGTCCGTGGTTTTAGAGCACTGCATTGCAATCAGCACGATGATACTGATGAGAAAAAGTACAGAAACTGAACCCAAAGTTATCATCAGGTAAAAAGTCACATTATTATCTTCATCATCTTTTGGTGCAGTTTTAACATCAGAAGCTGCAAAAGCTTCTTTGGGCTCCACAAGTTTGACGATCACAGTAGCTGTTGCTGAGAGGGAAACGTTGCCATTGTCTTTCACCAGTATGATCAGTTTATGTTCAGCCTCGTCTGTCTCTGTGAAGGAGCGAAGTGTTCTGATCTGTCCTGTATAGCGGTCCAAACCAAAGAGACTGTGGTCAGTAACTTCCTGCAGTGAAAACAGCAACCAGCCGTTATATCCTATATCAGCATCATAGGCTCTGACTTTAGTCACCAAGTGTCCTGCGTTCACATTGCGGGGAATCTCCTCCACACCTTCAGCAGAACCGTTGGAGCTGACTGGATACAGGATGACTGGAGCGTTGTCGTTCTGATCCAGAATGAACACGTTCACTGTGACGTTGCTGCTCAGTGACGGAGTTCCAGAATCTGTGGCGACAACTTGGAACTGGAAAGTTTTCAGGCTTTCAAAGTCAAAGCTTTTCAGCGCCACAATATCTCCATTATCAGAGTTTATGTTTAGAAATGATGTCACTTTATTTTCTCCACCTCCATCTCTGACAATATGATAGGATATAAGAGCATTGTCATTGTCATCACGATCAGAAGCTTTAACAGAAAACACTGAGGCTCCTGGATCATTACCCTCAGTGACATAGAAAGTATACGGGCTCAGTGAAAACTCTGGACTGTTGTCATTCACATCTGACACCACAACGCTTATTGTCTTTTCAGATGATAATGGAGGTTGACCAGCATCCTTTGCAGTTATTGTCAGGACATAATGAGACTGTTTCTCTCTGTCCAGAGGAGATTTGGTCACTAAGGAAAACATTTTAGCTTTTAAGGATGGTGATAAAGTGAAAGGAACATCCTCATTTACACTACAAATAACTTTTCCATGAAGACCAGAGTCCAAGTCATTTACACTGATCAGGGCAACTGTAGTTCCAGGTCTAGAATCTTCAGGAATGGAGCTGGAAAATGAGGTCACCTCAATCTCCGGTGCATTATCATTCACGTCAACTATTTTGACAATGACGCCTTTCTCTGTAGTTAGAGGAGCGAACCCTTTATCTGATGCCTGAATTTCTATCTCATATTCATCCATCTCCTCATAGTCTATTAAATCGTTCACAGTTAACTCTCCTGTTAATGAATTGATATTGAATAGATTTAACATATTTTGATTCATGCTCTTGCTAAAAGAGTAAACTACATTTCCGTTTGAACCCTCATCTAAATCAGTTGCATTTACCTGAATGACTGTTGTACCTACTGGAGCATTTTCATTTAGCGTCACAGAATAAGCATCTTTAGAGAAAATAGGTGCATTATCGTTAACATCCAAAACATTTACCAGAATCTTCATATCACCAGATTTTGGAGGTTTACCTCCATCCAGAGCAGTCAGTATTAGCGACTGAATTCCTGCAGTTTCTCTGTCTAAAGACTTTTGGACAACCAATATTGGTATTTTAACATCGTCTCGTTTATCTTTAACTTCCAAACGGAAATGATCGTTGTGGCTGAGTTTGTATTGTTTGACGGAGAAATGACCACTGTCTCGATCCCGTGCGGCTTTTAGTTGAAATCGTGCTCCGGGCGATACTGACTCCGAAATCTCCAACGTAATATTTCTTTCCGGGAAAGTAGGTGAATGGTCATTTATATCCAGTACATCCACTTCAACATAATGAACCTCCAGCGGGTTTTCCAGCACCGTTTTCACATTTATCACACACGTACTGCTCTGCGCGCACACCTCTTCTCTGTCAATCTTTCGGCTCACGTACAGGACGCCATCGTTTAGATTCACATGGAAAAGAGGATCCGCATCACTTGAAACAATCCGATACTTCCTGTCTTTCAGGGTTCTTTTATCTAATCCCAGATCCGTTGCTATGTTTCCAACCACAGTTCCTTCGTTAGTTTCCTCGGAGATCGAATATTTCAATTGAGCTGAAGCCACACTCCACAAAAACACAGCAAGCACGCAGCCGGTCACACATCCTCGCATCCTTCGTTTCTCGTGCCCTCTTTGTTCCATGGTTAAACCCGATATCATCAGTACCCACTCACAAGAAAAAATCAGCATCGAAAGAACACGTCCATGTGTAAAACGTTTCACACTCTCCCTACGATAGACAATAGAGTGTTTCTAAAGGCAGCAGAGAGCTCAGAAACGACTGTTAATACAGAACCGGCGGAGCCACCAAGAGGCTGAACCAAAATGCAATCAAACAAGCAAATGTAATGCTCACTTTTTCTGTTATACTGACACCATGCGACATAACCCCCCACTGCATAAAATCGGAGGATAGTAGCACATTTGTTGAACCTTAGATTTATGTATGCATTTTTGTGTTTCTTATTCACATCAAAACTATCCAGAATTGTAAATGAACGAGGAGGATACTCACTCTGAAAACGAAACTTCCTTGTCATAAATAGAAAAGAAAACTTTTCGACAAGATTGAATCTTTTACTCAGGAATATGAAATATTGACTTCATGTGATTAAACAGATTTCCAAGACTGAGATAAAGTAACTGCAAGCATATTCAGCACCACGGACAGCGATTGCAACTAAATAGACTTTTGTCCAGATAACAACCTCGTCCAGACCTTATAATCATTATATTTTAAAGGAAAATATACCATACAATTTTTGCCAAAGACAACTAAAGAGAAGCTTTACATTTCAAAGTCATACCAAGGCCCCGCAAAAAAGAATATACTACAGGGTGTGCAGGAAAAACAAATAAATGGCATCAGACACATCAGTTTTCTTGAACTTAAAAGTACGTTTGACGGCAGAAAATATGAATTTATGTTAGTTGAGGATCATGATGTCACCACTATATTAACGCACTTAATTTTCATGGGCTTCAGCAACTTCATGCATTCATATTTTCTGTGACTCTATAGTATATTAAAGGAGAAAATACCTTTACGATAAACTTACAACCAAACTTTGAAGGTAAAATTGTGCAGCTCTTGTCAAATATACATGTAAAAACAAAGAAATATATTCACGCGTGCCTAATGCTTATATATATAAATAAAAATCTTTGGTGGAAAAACAATGCTTCTTTAAATATGTCTTACCTCTTCAGATGTTCTCCTCCTATCAGGGAGCACTAGAGTATTCGCATGACTTCCAGGGACTATAGTAGATCCTATACTCATCCTGGGTCCAACTAACATGTAGCGTTTGTCTCCAGATCTGTACTGGATGCTGTGACACAGTGTCCCATCATAATTAGTCTCTTGTAGATATTTAGAAGTATAGTCTGTGGTTTTAGAACACTGCATTGCAATCAGCACAATGATACTGATGAGAAAAAGTACAGAAACTGAGCCCAAAGTTATCATCAGGTAAAAAGTCACATTATTATCTTCATCATCGTTTGCTGCACTTTTAACATCAGAAGCTGCAAAAGCTTCTTTGGGCTCCACAAGTTTGACGATCACAGTAGCTGTTGCTGAGAGGGAAACGTTGCCATTGTCTTTCACCAGTATGATCAGTTTATGTTCAGCCTCGTCTGTCTCTGTGAAGGAGCGAAGTGTTCTGATCTGTCCTGTATAGCGGTCCAAACCAAAGAGACTGTGGTCAGTAACTTCCTGCAGTGAAAACAGCAACCAGCCGTTATATCCTATATCAGCGTCATAGGCTCTGACTTTAGTCACCAAGTGTCCTGCGTTCACATTGCGGGGAATCTCCTCCACACCTTCAGCAGAACTGTTGGAGCTGACTGGATACAGGATGACTGGAGCGTTGTCGTTCTGATCCAGAATGAACACGTTCACTGTGACGTTGCTGCTCAGTGACGGAGTTCCAGAATCTGTGGCGACAACTTGGAATTGGAAAGTTTTCAGGGTTTCAAAGTCAAAGCTTTTCAGCGCTAAAATATCTCCATTATCAGAGTTTATGTTGAGAAATGATGTCACTTTATTATCTTCACCTCCATCTCTTACAATATGATAGGATATAAGAGCATTGTCATTGTCATCACGATCAGAAGCTTTAACAGAAAACACTGAGGCTCCTGGATCATTACCCTCAGTGACATAGAAAGTATACGGGCTCAGTGAAAACTCTGGACTGTTGTCATTCACATCTGACACCACGACGCTTATTGTCTTTTCAGTTGACAGAGACGGTTGGCCAGCATCTTTTGCAACTACTGTTATTATATAATGAGACTGTTTCTCTCTGTCCAGAGGAGATTTGGTCACTAATGAAAACATTTTATCTTGTAAAGATGGTGATAAAGCAAAAGGAACATCCTCACCTAAAGAGCAAATAACTTTTCCATTCAGACCAGAGTCCAAGTCATTTACACTGATCAGGGCAACTGTAGTTCCAGGTCTGGAATCTTCAGGGATGGAGCTGGAAAATGAAGTCACCTCAATCTCAGGTGCATTATCATTCACGTCAACTATTTTGATGACGACACTTTTTTGTGTAGTCATTGGAGCCAAACCCTTATCTGAGGCTTGGATCTCAATTTCATATTTGTCCTTCTCCTCATAGTCTATTAAACCTTTAACCGTTATCTCACCTGTTGATGGGTTTATTTCAAAGACCTTAAATAATTTACGATTCACACTGTTACTAAATGAGTAAACTACATCTCCGTTTGGTCCGTCATCTAAATCAGTTGCATTTACCTGAATGACTGTTGTGCCTACTGGAGCATTTTCATTGAGCATCACTGAGTAAATATCTTTAGAAAATACGGGTCCGTTGTCATTTACATCCAGAACATTTATTTGAATGTTAATGTCGCCAGATTTCGGAGGTTTACCTCCATCCAGGGCCGTCAGTACCAATATGTGACTTCCCGATATTTCCCTATCCAAAGACTTTTGAACAATCAGTACAGGTATTTTACCATCTTCTCCTTTATCTTTAACTTCTAAACGAAAGTGGTCATTAGAGCTAAGTTTATATTGTTGAATAGAAAAAGGACCACTGTCTGGATCTCGTGCGGGTTGTAGGGGAACCCGCACTCCAGGTAACACAGACTCGAAAATCTCTAATGTTGTCTCTTTCTCTGGGAAAGTGGGGGCGTGGTCATTTATATCCAGCACCTCCACAACAACATAATGAACCTCCAACGGGTTTTCCAGAACAGTTTTTACATTTATAATACACGTACTGGTCCGTGCACACACCTCTTCCCTGTCTATCTTTCGGCTCACGTACAGGATGCCATCGTTCTGATCCACGTAAAAAAGAGGATCTGCCGCACTGGAGACAATCCGATACTTCCTGTCTTTCAGAGTGCTTTTATCTAATCCCAAATCCTTTGCTATGTTTCCAACCACAGTTCCTTCTTTAACTTCCTCAGAAATTGAGTATCTTAATTGCGCCGAGGCCACACTCCACAAAAGCACAGCGACCACGCAGCCGATCCACCGTCCTCGCGCCGTTGTTCGCTCGCATCCTCTTTGTTCCATTATCAAAACAAAATTGAGAAATTCCTCGCGGGATGAGTGACGTAAAAAAGCATTCCAACAAACCCGGTTATGCAAATATGCAGGCTCATTCAGAAATGTTAGATATCCGGGAAAATGCTCGTGAAGGCAGCAGCAACTCAATGCGATTCTGTCAGTATCAGACTCAGACTGCGATAAAGAGGTTGAACCAAACTGCAGTGACGACAAATGAAGCCCTTATTTAACCCGCACACTGACACCACGCGATCCTGTCGCTTATTACAAGGAAATCAAAGTTTATACTGCTAGTTTTACACCATAATTACAACGTTTTATGTTTGAGTCTTTAATTCCTGTGGTGCAGTAGGGGATCGGATGATAATGACACACCTTTTTCAGCTACTTTAACAAGCCAAATTTCGATTTTTTTTTTTTTTTTATTATTATTTTTATTTATTTTTTTTTTTTTTATTTTTTTATTTTTTTTAATGAATGGGAATGGTCACGTAAAAATCCTGCATAGTGAGTGATGCTTCCACATTATATATTTATATTTAATTAATTTGATATCCATTTACAAAAAACGTCTTCCCTTACATTGCAGAAGCCAGAAAAGAGAATGTCACTTGATGATCTGCGTGAAAATGCAGATTGTTTGACCTGTCCAAACTGTAAATTGATAAATCTAAGTATGTTGTAATACTGGCATATATTTAACAGAGCAGAGTGAAAAAGAGATAGTCATGAAAAAGAAAGGATTGTAACCAATAATCTGCTCATCTAGTTATGACTTTGCATGACCAGACAATATGATCAAAACTTGAACTGCAAACCGTAAATTTCAAGTGACCCCCAGCATGATGCCAAACAAATGCAATATATGCAGAGTGGGTGACTGAACTAATTAATGAACAAAGAAATGAAAAATATTTCATCTGATAAAAAGCAATGTTTTTGACAGAAATGTCCTTACCTCTTCAGATGTTCTCCTCCTGTCAGGGAGCACTAGAGTATTTGCATGACTTCCAGGGACTATAGTAGATCCTATACTCATTCTGGGTCCAACTAACATGTAGCGTTTGTCTCCAGATCTGTACTGGATGCTGTGACACAGTGTCCCATCATAATTAGTCTCTTGTAGATATTTAGAAGTATAGTCTGTGGATTTAGAGCACTGCATTGCAATCAGCACGATGATACTGATGAGAAAAAGTACAGAAACTGAGCCCAAAGTTATCATCAGGTAAAAAGTCACGTCATTATCTTCATCATCTTTTGCTGCACTTTTAACATCAGAAGCTGCAAAAGCTTCTTTGGGCTCCACAAGTTTGACGATCACAGTAGCTGTTGCTGAGAGGGAAACGTTGCCATTGTCTTTCACCAGTATGATCAGTTTATGTTCAGCCTCGTCTGTCTCTGTGAAGGAGCGAAGTGTTCTGATCTGTCCTGTATAGCGGTCCAAACCAAAGAGACTGTGGTCAGTAACTTCCTGCAGTGAAAACAGCAACCAGCCATTATATCCTATATCAGCGTCATAGGCTCTGACTTTAGTCACCAGTCCTGCGTTCACATTGCGGGGAATCTCCTCCACACCTTCAGCAGAACCGTTGGAGCTGACTGGATACAGGATGACTGGAGCGTTGTCGTTCTGATCCAGAATGAACACGTTCACTGTGACGTTGCTGCTCAGTGACGGAGTTCCAGAATCTGTGGCGACAACTTGGAACTGGAAAGTTTTCAGGCTTTCGAAGTCAAAACTTTTCAGCGCAACAATATCTCCATTATCAGAGTTTATGTTGAGAAATGATGTCACTTTATTTTCTCCACCTCCATCTCTGACAATATGGTAGGATATAAGAGCATTGTCATTGTCATCACGATCAGAAGCTTTAACAGAAAACACTGAGGCTCCTGGATCATTACCCTCAGTGACATAGAAAGTATACGGGCTCAGTGAAAACTCTGGACTGTTGTCATTCACATCTGACACCACAACGCTTATTGTCTTTTCAGATGATAATGGAGGTTGACCAGCATCCTTTGCAGTTATTGTCAGGACATAATGAGACTGTTTCTCTCTGTCAAGAGGAGATTTAGTCACTAATGAAAACATTTTATCTTTTAAGGATGGTGATAAAATGAACGGGACATCCTCGTTTACAGTACAAATAATTTTCCCATTCAGACCAGAGTCCAAGTCATTTACACTGATCAGGGCAACTGTTGTTCCAGGTCTGGAATCTTCAGGGATGGAGCTAGAAAATGAGGTCACCTCAATCTCAGGTGCATTATCATTCACGTCAACTATTTTGATAATGACGCTTTTCTCTGTAGTTAGAGGAGCGAGACCTTTATCTGAAGCCTGAATTTCTATTTCATATTTGTCCTTCTCTTCATAGTCTATTACACCTTTAACCATTAACTCTCCCGTTAATGAATTGATGTCAAAAAGGTTTAATATTTTTTGATTCATACTGTTACTGAATGAATAAACTACATCTCCGTTTGGACCGTCATCTAAATCAGTTGCATTAACCTGAATGACTTTAGTACCTACAGGAGCATTTTCCTTGAGTGTCACAGAATAATCCTCTCTAATAAAAACGGGCGCGTTATCATTAATGTCCAAAACATTTATCACAATATTCATATCACCAGATTTTGGAGGTTTACCTCCATCCAGGGCAGTCAGTATTAATGAGTGAATTTCTGTAGTTTCTCTGTCTAAAGATTTCTGAATAACCAATATTGGTATTTTACCATCATCTCCTTTATCTTTAACTTCTAAACGGAAGTGATCGTTCTGGCTGAGTTTATATTGCTGCACGGAGAAATGACCACTGTCTCGATCTCGTGAGGGTTTAAGCTGAAATCGTGCTCCTGGTAAAACAGACTCCGAAATCTCCAGTCTTTTATGTTTCTCTGGGAAAATAGGTGAATGGTCATTTATATCCAGAACTTCCACTTCAACATAATGAACCTCCAGCGGGTTTTCCAGCACAGTTTTCACATTTATCACACAGGTCCTGCTCTGTACACACACCTCTTCTCTGTCAATCTTTCGGCTCACGTACAGGATGCCATCGTTTTGATTCACATGGAAAAGAGGATCCGCATCACTTGAAACAATCCGATACTTCCTGTCTTTCA
Organism: Embiotoca jacksoni; assembly: GCF_022577435.1. Taxonomy (NCBI): domain Eukaryota; kingdom Metazoa; phylum Chordata; class Actinopteri; family Embiotocidae; genus Embiotoca; species Embiotoca jacksoni. The sequence goes on from NW_027185403.1 coordinate 10,255,431, forward strand.
GGGTGCTTTTATCTAACCCCAGATCCTTTGCTATGTTTCCAACCACAGTTCCTTCGTTAGTTTCCTCGGGGATCGAATATCTTAATTGCGCTGAAGCCACACTCCACAAAAACACAGCCACAACGCATCCAACCACATATCCTCGTGCCCACCGTGGCTTGCGTCTTCTTTGTTCCATAATCAAATGCGAAATCATCAAGAAGCCATCGCAAAAACAGTGCATGTGTTGTAAAAACAAAATCCAGGATGTTCCTAAATGTCAATATGTTCCTTCTTTTTGCATAGGAAAAATGATGGCAGATTTTGTAATCACGTAGTCAACAATACGAACGGAAAAGACTGCTAATAATGAAGTGAAATGTTGTGAAGAGGTGGAACCACAATGCAATGACGACAACATCTTGTGCTGCTGACTTTTGATATTACACTGACACCATGCGACCCAATGTCTCTCTGCAGAACTATTTTACGAGGTTTTATAACATTTGATGAAGTCTAAATTGTTTTATAGCTGACAAAGTAGAGTCGCTGTAAAAATATCAAGCGGTGGTTCCCTCTCGTATAAAAGGGGAGCTCAACATTTTCTTTCAAAGGATCAAGAAAAAAAATATTTTAAAAATGTTTGAGGATACTGCCTTACATTTTTTTTAATCGTATCTAGCTGCTTTGATCAAATTCCGTGAATTAAATCACAGAGATAATTTACTTTTCGGGTTTTATGGTCGTTATATTTTAGGGATAAACAAGATAGTGAGATTAACCCCTTCAGCACCAAGAACAGCGATCATAACCGACTGCAGCTGAGTCTGGTTACATTTGGTACGACGGTTTGCATTTTACGGTAGTGGCTAGAGTGGGGTGTGAGTATAGTGGTCATTCTCATGTGCATAAAAAAAACAGTCAGCTCCTGTTTGAGGAATAATGCTGCTCATCAACCAAGCCCCTGAGAAATTGTGGTTGGGCATTCAATCACAGCAGAATTCTCTTAAAACTCTTCAAGTGTACAAAGAACAAAAGTGTAAAAACGAAGAAAATAATGTCTTAGTGCGTTTCGCTGTTTATAACAGTGAAAATTTGGGGGATATTGTCTGCTGATTAAATGAAAGTTTTGCCTAATGTGTTGCTGACGAAAATGCAAGTTTCTACAAAACATTGCAAGTACTTGACTATGAATGCAATTCTTTGACAAAACAAAATTAAATGAAAAAAATAAAATAAAATCAATATTTCTTACCTCTCCAGATGTTCTCCTCCTGTCAGGAAGCACTAGAGTATTTGCATGACTTCCAGGGACTATAGTAGATCCTATACTCATTCTGGGTCCAACTAACATGTAGCGTTTGTCTCCAGATCTGTACTGGATGCTGTGACACAGTGTCCCATCATAGTTAGTCTCTTGCAAATATTTAGAAGTATAGTCTGTGGATTTAGAACACTGCATTGCAATCAGCACGATGATACTGATGAGAAAAAGTACAGAAACTGAGCCCAAAGTTATCATCAGGTAAAAAGTCACATCATTATCTTCATCATCTTTTGCTGGACTTTTAACATCAGAAGCTGCAAAAGCTTCTTTGGGCTCCACAAGTTTGACGATCACAGTAGCTGTTGCTGAGAGGGAAACGTTGCCATTGTCTTTCACCAGTATGATCAGTTTATGTTCAGCCTCGTCTGTCTCTGTGAAGGAGCGAAGTGTTCTGATCTGTCCTGTATAGCGGTCCAAACCAAAGAGACTGTGGTCAGTAACTTCCTGCAATGAAAACAGCAACCAGCCGTTATATCCTATATCAGCGTCATAGGCTCTGACTTTAGTCACCAGTCCTGCGTTCACATTGCGGGGAATCTCCTCCACACCTTCAGCAGAACCGTTGGAGCTGACTGGATACAGGATGACTGGAGCGTTGTCGTTCTGATCCAGAATGAACACGTTCACTGTGACGTTGCTGCTCAGTGACGGAGTTCCAGAATCTGTGGCGACAACTTGGAACTGGAAAGTTTTCAGGCTTTCAAAGTCAAAACTTTTCAGCGCAACAATATCTCCATTATCAGAGTTTATGTTGAGAAATGATGTCACTTTATTTTCGCCACCTCCATCTCTGACAATATGATAGGATATAAGAGCATTGTCATTGTCATCACGATCAGAAGCTTTAACAGAAAACACTGAGGCTCCTGGATCATTACCCTCAGTGACATAGAAAGTATACGGGCTCAGTGAAAACTCTGGACTGTTGTCATTCACATCTGACACCACAACGCTTATTGTCTTTTCAGATGATAATGGAGGTTGACCAGCATCCTTTGCAGTTATTGTCAGGACATAATGAGACTGTTTCTCTCTGTCCAGGGGAGATTTGGTCACTAATGAAAACATTTTGTCTTTTAAGGATGGTGATAAAGTGAAAGGAACATCCTCATTTACAGTACAAATAATTTTCCCATTCAGACCAGAGTCCAAGTCATTGACACTGATCAGGGCAACTGTAGTTCCAGGTCTGGAATCTTCAGGGATGGAGTTGGAAAATGAGGTCACCTTAATCTCAGGTGCATTATCATTCACGTCAACTATTTTGATGATGACGCTTTTCTCTGTAGTTAGAGGAGCGGAACCTTTATCTGATGCCTGAATTTCTATCTCATATTTGTCCTTCTCCTCATAGTCTATTAAACCTTTCACAGTAATTTCTCCTGTTAGCGAATTGATGTCGAAAAGTTTTAATATTTTTTGATTCATACTGTTGCTGAATGAATAAACTACATCTCCATTTGAACTTTCATCTAAATCAGTTGCATTCACCTGTATGACTGTAGTACCTACTGGATCATTTTCACTGAGTGTCACAGAATAAGCATCTTGAGTAAAAACAGGTGCGTTATCATTATTGTCCAGAACATTTATTAGAATATTCATATCACCAGATTTTGGAGGTTTTCCTCCATCCAGGGCAGTCAGTATTAATGAGTGAGTCCCGGCAGTTTCCCTATCTAAAGATTTTTTAACAACCAATATTGGTATTTTACCATCGTCTCCTTTATCTTTAACCTCCAAACGGAAATGATCGTTGCTGCTGAGTTTATATTGCTGCACGGAGAAATGACCACTGTCTCGATCCTGCGCAGGTTTTAGTTGAAATCGTGCTCCGGGCGATACTGACTCCGAAATCTCCAACGTAATATTTCTTTCCAGAAAAATAGGTGAATGGTCATTTATATCCAGAACTTCCACTTCAACGTCATGAACCTCCAGCGGGTTTTCTAGGACGGTTTTCACATTTATCACACACGTACTGCTCTGCGCGCACACTTCTTCTCTGTCAATCTTTCGACTCACGTACAGGACGCCATCGTTTTGATTCACATGGAAAAGGTGATCCGTATCACTGGAAACAATCCGATACTTCCTGTTTTTCAAGGTGCTTTTATCTAATCCCAGATCCTTTGCTATGTTTCCAATCACAGTTCCTTCGTTAGTTTCCTCCGAGATCGAATATCTCAATTGCGCTGAAGCCACACTCCACACAAACACAGCAAGCACGCAGCCGGCCACACATCCTTTCTCATGCCTTCTTTGTTCCATGGTTGAACGCGATATCATCAGTACTCACTCACATGAAACATTGTAATAATCTCGTACAACACGTCAATGTCTGAAAAGGTGTAACCCTCCTGCGACAGACATGATGACAATAGAGTCTTTCCAAAAACAGCAGTAAGCTCAGAAACGACTGTTAATACCGAACTGGCGGAGCCACCGAGAGGCTGAACCAAAGTGCGACGACGACAAGCTCATATAATCCTTATTTGTTCTGTTATACTGACACCATGCGATCTAAATTCCCCCTGCAGAAAATTAGAAGCTAGTTGCAAATATTTTTAATCTTTGGTTTGTGTGTGCTCTTTTTCTCATATAGTACCTAAAACTAGTGGATAGAAATGTAAGAAACAGACGCTCACTCCATAACGCAAAACCCCATTCTAATAGACAGAAAAGAAAGAGTTTCACATTTTTTGAGAGAATTGAATCTGAAGATGGGAACATTAATTATTTACTTCGTGATGAAATTGTATAAATCAAATGAATGAGATAAGGTAAATGTTTTGTTATATTGGTTACAACTCTTGAACACTTGCTGGGAAATGAGAGGAAACACTTTCAGGACCATGGACAACGAGTCCAACTAACTTTACTGCTATCCAGCCATCAAGCTCGTTCAGACCTAGTAGTCCCTTTATCTAACTGAAATTATGTCATAAACGACAAGGTTTGCCAAGGAAAACTAAAGAGTATCTCAACATTTTAAAGGCACATCAAAGCCCCAGATAAAGGATATGGTGTCCAGTATTTGCAGGAAAAAGAAACAAAAGCTCCAAAAAATGCAACCTTTTATAATCTGAAAATTACGTTCCACAACAGTAAATCTGTAATATGAATTAGATTCACTTTTAAATCATAAAAATTGTAGTCTTTTTCTGAGCATAATCACAATGTCTCCTCTATCCAACTGGATTGTTTTATTTGCCTAAGCAACTTAATAATGCATTCATACTTTACTTTCTGTGACTGTGTTTTGGGGAAAAATAAAAATTTGTACAAAAAATGTTTTCAGATAGGGTCCAGAGAAATTGACGAATATTAAATACATTTTGAAAATATTGTTGGTTGTGCAATAAACATTGTCTATTTTGCACTAGATATTGTTTAACAAGATGCTGATTTCCACAAAATATAGATGCCATGTGTCTGATGCTTAAATATGAATGCAAATCTGTGAGGGGAAAAAGGAATGATACTTTAAATATGTCTTACCTCTCCAGATGTTCTCCTCCTGTCAGGAAGCACTAGAGTATTTGCATGACTTCCGGGGACTATAGTAGATCCTATACTCATTCTGGGTCCAACTAACATGTAGCGTTTGTCTCCAGATCTGTACTGGATGCTGTGACACAGTGTCCCATCATAATTAGTCTCTTGTAGATATTTAGAAGTATACTCTGTGGTTTTAGAGCACTGCATTGCAATCAGGACGATGATACTGATGAGAAAAAGTACAGAAACTGAGCCCAAAGTTATCATCAGGTAAAAAGTCACATCATTATCTTCATCATCTTTTGCTGCACTTTTAACATCAGAAGCTGCAAAAGCTTCTTTGGGCTCCACAAGTTTGACGATCACAGTAGCTGTTGCTGAGAGGGAAACGTTGCCATTGTCTTTCACCAGTATGATCAGTTTATGTTCAGCCTCGTCTGTCTCTGTGAAGGAGCGAAGTGTTCTGATCTGTCCTGTATAGCGGTCCAAACCAAAGAGACTGTGGTCAGTAACTTCCTGCAGTGAAAACAGCAACCAGCCATTATATCCTATATCAGCGTCATAGGCTCTGACTTTAGTCACCAGTCCTGCGTTCACATTGCGGGGAATCTCCTCCACACCTTCAGCAGAACCGTTGGAGCTGACTGGATACAGGATGACTGGAGCGTTGTCGTTCTGATCCAGAATGAACACGTTCACTGTGACATTGCTGCTCAGTGATGGAGTTCCAGAATCTGTGGCGACAACTTGGAACTGGAAAGTTTTCAGGCTTTCAAAGTCAAAACTTTTCAGCGCCACAATATCTCCATTATCAGAGTTTATGTTTAGAAATGATGTCACTTTATTTTCTCCGCCTCCATCTCTGACAATATGGTAGGATATAAGAGCATTGTCATTGTCATCACGATCAGAAGCTTTAACAGAAAACACTGAGGCTCCTGGATCATTACCCTCAATGACATAGAAAGTATACGGGCTCAGTGAAAACTCTGGACTGTTGTCATTCACATCTGACACCACAACGCTTATTGTCTTTTCAGATGATAATGGAGGTTGACCAGCATCCTTTGCAGTTATTGTCAGGACATAATGAGACTGTTTCTCTCTGTCCAGAGGAGATTTGGTCACTAATGAAAACATTTTATCTTTTAAGGATGGTGATAAAGTGAAAGGAACATCCTCATTTACAGTACAAATAATTTTCCCATTAAGACCAGAGTCCAAGTCATTTACACTGATCAGGGCAACTGTAGTTCCAGGTCTGGAATCTTCAGGGATGGAGCTAGAAAATGAGGTCACCTCAATCTCAGGTGCATTATCATTCACATCAACTATTTTGATAATGACGCTTTTCTCTGTAGTTAGAGGAGCGGTACCTTTATCTGATGCCTCGATTTCTATCTCATATCCGTCCATTTTCTCATAGTCGATTAAACCTTGAACAGTAATTTCTCCTGTTAATGAATCAATGTCAAAAATATTTAATATATTTTGATTCATACTGTTGCTGAATGAATAAACTACATCTCCGTTTGGACCGTCATCTATATCAGTTGCATTCACCTGTATGACCGTAGTACCTACTGGAGCATTTTCATTTAGTGTCACTGAATAAACATCTTTTGAGAAAATAGGTACATTATCGTTCACATCCAAAACATTTATGAGAATATTCATATTACCAGATTTCGGAGGTTTACCTCCATCCAGCGCTGTCAGTATTAATGCATGGCTTTTAGTAGTTTCCCTGTCTAATGATTTTTTCACAACCAAAATTGGTATTTTAACATCGTCTCGTTTATCCTTCACCTCCAGACGGAAATGATCGTTGCTGCTGAGTTTATATTGCTGCACGGAGAAATGACCACTGTCCCGATCCTGCGCAGCTTTTAGCTGAAATCGTGCTCCGGGCAACACGGACTCTGAAATTTCCAGTCTTTTATCTTTCTCTGGGAAAGCAGGAGAATGGTCATTTATATCCAGAACTTCCACTTCAACATAGTGAACCTCCAGCGGGTTTTCTAGGACGGTTTTCACATTTATCACACACTTACTACTCTGCGCGCACACTTCTTCTCTGTCAATCTTTCGGCTCACGTACAGGATGCCATCATTTTGATTCACATGGAAAAGAGGATCCGCATCACTTGAAACAATCCGATACTTCCTGTCTTTCAGGGTGCTTTTATCTAATCCCAGATCCTTTGCTATGTTTCCAACCACAGTTCCTTCGTTAGTTTCCTCGGGGATCGAATATCTTAATTGCGCTGAAGCCACACTCCACAAAAACACAGCCACAACGCATCCAACCACGTATCCTCGTGCCCACCGTGGCTTGCGTCTTCTTTGTTCCATGATCAAATGCGAAATCATCAATAATCCATCGCAAAAACAGTGAATATGTTGTAAAAACAAAATGCAGGACGCTCCTAAATGTTAATATGTTCCTTCTTTTTGCATAGGAAAAATGATGGCAGATTTTATAATCACGTAATCAACAATACGAACGGAAAAGACTGCTAATAACGAAGTGAAATGTTGTGAAGAGGTGGAACCACAATGTAATGACGACAACATATTGTGCTGCTGACTTTTGATATTACACTGACACCATGCGACCCAATGTCTCTCTGCAGAACCATTTTACGAGGTTTTATAACATTTGATGAAGCCTAAATTGTTTCATAGCTGACAAAGTAGAGTCGCTGTAAAAAGATCAAGCTGTGGTTCCCTCTCGCTTAAAAGGGGAGCTCAAAATGTTCTTTCAAAAGACCAAGAAAAAGTAACTTCCAAAAAATGTTGAGGATACTGCCATACATTTTTAAATCATATCGAGCTGCTTTGATCAAACTCCGTGAATTAAATCACAGAGATAATATACTTTTCGGGTTTTATGTTTGTTATATTTTAGGGACAAACAGGACAGTGAGATTAACCCCTTCAGCACCAAGAACAGCGATCATAACCGACTGCAGCTGAGTAGTGTTACATTTGGTGTAAGTAACACCATTCATATTTCAAACTTATCATCTAGTAATGCGTCATTACCTGCAGCATAATTTCTCCTCAATGATGTGAGAAGCACCCATTTTGGGAGAGCAATAATTGCACAATTAGTCACTGTTTAATGCCTGAGTATGTATGGGCACTAAGAATGACCTTTCCTGGGAGTTCGCTGCCTAAAGACCAGTGTCATTTGGGTTAAGCTCCAGGGCCACCCAATGACCCACTAAAAGAATATAGTAGATCAGCTCGTTGATGGACCTATACCAGGTATAGTGATAGTCACTGATAATGCAGTATGAACCTGTATCTGAAGATAGCTCTGCTGGAAGCATGAGTCTTTTCACCTGAGCCCACAAACAATAAGTGAGCTGTTACTACGAAATAATAACAAAACCCACTGAACCAAACTACAAAAAGCAAGTGTATGCTAAATGTAAGTATCAATTATACTGACACCATGTGATCTAAAGCCTAACTGCAGATAATCAGAAGCCAGTAGCACATAGCCTTTTTGTTTTCATCCTGATTTATCTCTAAACTGAACCCAAACATTGAGTGGTGTTTGTAAATACATTGGGAGACCGCTCCCTCCTGATGAAAACCATCTTTGATCAACTAGAAAACCAACCTTGTCAGTTCTTTCTGGAGAGTCAATCTAACACTTTGGAATGTTCAATGTTTATTTCATGTGATTGAATTGTATGAATTAAAAGACTGGGATGAAATAACTGTGGTTAGTTTTTATCAGGTACAACTACAAAACAAATACCTGTACAGCTAGCGTTGTACATTCCGGCTAGTTTGTTGACAATGCACCATTAACAAAAGCCTATGTAATTATTTACTTTTTCCATTTTTTCTTTTATACTTCAGTGGAACGGTTTGCATTTTATGATGGTGGTTAGAGTGGGGTGTAGGTATAGTGGTCATTCTCGTGTATAAATACAGACAGCTCCTGTTTGAGGAATAATGCCGCTCATCAACCAAACGCCTGAGAAATTATGGTTGGGCAGTCAATCACAGCGGAATTCTTTAAAAAGTCTTCAAGTGTGAAAAGGAGAAAAATGTTAAAATGAAGAAAATAATGACTTAGTGCATTTTGCTGTTTATAAAAGTGAAAATTTGGGGGAAAGTTTTAACCAATGTATGGCTGATGAAGACGCAGGTTACCACAAAACATCCCCAATGCATGACAATGAAGGCAATTCTTTAACAAAATAACAAAAAGATTATTCAATGTCCTTACCTCTCCAGATGTTCTCCTCCTGTCAGGAAGCACTAGAGTATTTGCATGACTTCCGGGGACTATAGTAGATCCTATACTCATTCTGGGTCCAACTAACATGTAGCGTTTGTCTCCAGATCTGTACTGGATGCTGTGACACAGTGTCCCATCATAATTAGTCTCTTGTAGATATTTAGAAGTATAGTCTGTGGTTTTAGAACACTGCATTGCAATCAGCACGATGATACTGATGAGAAAAAGTACAGAAACTGAGCCCAAAGTTATCATCAGGTAAAAAGTCACATTATTATCTTCATCATCTTTTGCTGCACTTTTAACATCAGAAGCTGCAAAAGCCTCTTTGGGCTCCACAAGTTTGACGATCACAGTAGCTGTTGCTGAGAGGGAAACGTTGCCATTGTCTTTCACCAGTATGATCAGTTTATGTTCAGCCTCGTCTGTCTCTGTGAAGGAGCGAAATGTTCTGATCTGTCCTGTATAGCGGTCCAAACCAAAGAGACTGTGGTCAGTAACTTCCTGCAGTGAAAACAGCAACCAGCCGTTATATCCTATATCAGCGTCATAGGCTCTGACTTTAGTCACCAGTCCTGCGTTCACATTGCGGGGAATCTCCTCCACACCTTCAGCAGAACCGTTGGAGCTGACTGGATACAGGATGACTGGAGCGTTGTCGTTCTGATCCAGAATGAACACGTTCACTGTGACGTTGCTGCTCAGTGACGGAGTTCCAGAATCTGTGGCGACAACTTGGAACTGGAAAGTTTTCAGGCTTTCGAAGTCAAAACTTTTCAGCGCAACAATATCTCCATTATCAGAGTTTATGTTGAGAAATGATGTCACTTTATTATCTTCACCTCCATCTCTGACAATATGGTAGGATATAAGAGCATTGTCATTGTCATCATGATCAGAAGCTTTAACAGAAAACACTGAGGCTCCTGGATCATTACCCTCAGTGACATAGAAAGTATACGGGCTCAATGAAAACTCTGGACTGTTGTCATTCACATCTGACACCACAACGCTTATTGTCTTTTCAGATGATAATGGAGGTTGACCAGTATCCTTTGCAGTTATTGTCAGGACATAATGAGAATGTTTCTCTCTGTCCAGAGGAGATTTGGTCACTAATGAAAACATTTTATCTTGTAAAGATGGTGATAAAGTGAAAGGAACATCCTCATTTACAGTACAAATAACTTTTCCATTAAGACCAGAGTCCAAGTCATTGACACTGATCAGGGCAACTGTAGTTCCAGGTCTGGAATCTTCAGGAATGGAGCTGGAAAATGAGGTCACCTCAATCTCAGGTGCATTATCATTCACATCAACTATCTTAATATTCACACTTTTTTCTGTGGTGAGAGGAGCAAAACCTTTATCTGATGCCTGAATTTCTATCTCGTATCTGTCCTTCTCCTCATAGTCTATCAAACTTTTAACAGTTAATTCTCCTGTCAATGGATTAATATCAAATAGATTTAACATATTTTGATTCACACTGTTGCTGAATGAGTAAACTACATCTCCGTTTGAACCATTATCTAAATCAGTTGCATTTACCTGAATGATGGTTGTACCTACTGGAGCATTTTCACTGAGTGTCACAGAATAAGCATCTTGAGTAAAAACAGGTGCGTTATCATTATTGTCCAGAACATTTATTAGAATATTCATATCACCAGATTTTGGAGGTTTACCTCCATCCAGAGCAGTCAGTATTAATAAGTGAGTCCCTGCAGTTTCCCTGTCTAAAGATTTTTTAACAACCAATATTGGGATTTTACCATCGTCTCCTTTATCTTTAACTTCCAAACGGAAGTGATCGTTGTGGCTGAGTTTATATTGCTGCACGGAGAATTGACCTCTGTCTTGATCCCGTGCAGCTTTTAGCTGAAATCGTGCTCCGGGCAACACGGACTCTGAAATATCTAGTGTTTTTTCTTTCTCTTGGAAAACGGGATCATGGTCATTTACATCAAGAACTTCCACCCTAATATAATGGACCTCCAATGGGGTTTCAAGCACCGTTTTCAGATTAATCACACATGTACTGCTCTGCGCGCACACCTCTTCTCTGTCAATCTTTCGGTTTACGTACAGGGCGCCATCGTTTGGATTTACATGGAAAGGAGGATCCGCATCACTAGAAACAATCCGATACTTCCTGTCTTTCAAGGTGCTTTTATCTAATCCCAGATCCTTTGCTATGTTTCCAACCACAGTTCCTTCTTTAGTTTCCTCGGAGATGGAATATCTCAATTGCGCTGATGCTAAACGCCACAAAAGAGCCGCAATGACGCATCCAATTAAGTATCCTCGCGTCCTTCCTGCCTCGCATTTCCTTTGTTCCATCGTCAAACCCAAAGATATTAATAATCCAGCTCAAGAACCATCACTTCGTTGTAAAGATAGAAGGCAAAAGTATCCTCCATATGCAAATAGTCAGTCCATTCCCACGTATTCAGAAATAGCAACAAATCGGTCCTTTACACAGAACAAGCACAGAAACGATCCCGTCAGAGTCCAAGTGATCACGTTCAGAGGTGGAACCTGAACGCAGTGACAACACGCTCGTGTCAGAATTACTTTTTACATTACACTGACGCCATGCGTCTTTATTTATCATTGCAGAACCCTGACCGCAGATTGTCCATTTGATTTATACATTTTTTTTTAAAGTAGACAAATAGTTTTTTTCTTAATATCGTACGTAACACGAATAATTTCTTTGTTTCCTATGGATATCATATTAATTATAATATCTATACGGAAAACGCAGCCAAACACTTTCAGCACAAAGGACAGCGACTGCAAGACTATTTAGTTCATTATACCGGTGTGGTCAAGGTATTTTCACACCCTTGTGTTGTGATAGGATAGTGATGAAGCACACCCATCATTCTGAAATAAATGAGCTTTCATTTCTAATACTTTTAAATCAACAATATAAAATACAAAAGTAAAATACAAATTGCACGTTGTCAAAATTGTTCTGATTGAGGGGGTGAAAACATTGACCAAGTTGGTGTCCACAAAAATTTTGAAATAAAGTAGGCTATTTAGTACAAGTAACATAACGCCAACCATCAAATAAGTCCTACAAATGAGGTTAAAATTGCAAAATCCAACACCATGCTTTGCAAAACACCACCCAGATAGGCAATACTAGTATGCTAACTAAACAAGAAATACATACAGTTACTCACGTCATAGATCGCAATTAAACATGTCTTACCTCGGATGTCCTCCTCCTGTCAGGAAGCACTAGAGTATTTGCATGACTTCCAGGGACAATAGTAGATCCTATACTCATTCTGGGTCCAACTAACATGTAGCGTTTGTCTCCAGATCTGTACTGGATGCTGTGACACAGTGTCCCATCATAATTTGTCTCTTGTAGATATTTAGAAGTATAGTCTGTGGTTTTAGAACACTGCATTGCAATCAGCACGATGATACTGATGAGAAAAAGTACAGAAACTGAGCCCAAAGTTATCATCAGGTAAAAAGTCACGTTATTATCTTCATCATCTTTTGCTGGACTTTTAACATCAGAAGCTGCAAAAGCCTCTTTGGGCTCCACAAGTTTGACGATCACAGTAGCTGTTGCTGAGAGAGAAACGTTGCCATTGTCTTTCACCAGTATGATCAGTTTATGTTCAGCCTCGTCTGTCTCTGTGAAGGAGCGAAGTGTTCTGATCTGTCCTGTATAGCGGTCCAAACCAAAGAGACTGTGGTCAGTAACTTCCTGCAGTGAAAACAGCAACCAGCCGTTATATCCTATATCAGCGTCATAGGCTCTGACTTTAGTCACCAGTCCTGCGTTCACATTGCGGGGAATCTCCTCCACACCTTCAGCAGAACCGTTGGAGCTGACTGGATACAGGATGACTGGAGCGTTGTCGTTCTGATCCAGAATGAACACGTTCACTGTGACGTTGCTGCTCAGTGACGGAGTTCCAGAATCTGTGGCGACAACTTGGAACTGGAAAGTTTTCAGGCTTTCAAAGTCAAAACTTTTCAGCGCCACAATATCTCCATTATCAGAGTTAATATTTAAAAATGACGACAATTTGTTTACTCCGCTTACATCTCTCAAAATATGGTAAGAAATGACAGCATTATCGCTATTATCACGATCAAAAGCTTTTACTGAAAATACTGAAGCCCCAGGACTGTTATTCTCAGCGATATAAAATGTGTAGGGGCTTGATGAAAACTCCGGGCTGTTGTCGTTTACATCTGATACGATGACACGTATAGTCTTTTCAGTAACAAATGAAGGGTTGCCTGTATCTTTTGCAACAATTGTGACATCGTAGTGAGAAATAATTTCCCTGTCTAACAACGACCTGGTTACAACAGCGTACATGTTTTCTTGTAATGATGGAGATAAAGTAAAAGGAACGTCTTGTTTGATTGTGCAAACAACTTTGCCATTGATTCCTGAGTCTAAATCACTGACACTGATTAGGGCCACTGTAGTTCCTGTCTTTGAATCTTCCCTGATAGAGCTAGAAAATGATGTCACTTCAATCTCAGGTGCATTGTCATTTACATCAATAACCGTTATCACAACACTTTTATCAGTTGTCAGAGGGACTTGTCCCTTATCAGACGCCTGAATGTCGATTTCATAACTTTTACTTTTCTCGAAGTCTATCTGACCTATTACTTTTATTTCACCAGTGTCTGCATCTATACTAAAGAGCTCCATTAATTTGGAATCAACTTCGTTACCAAATGAATATATTATTTCACCGTTTGCACCCTGGTCCAAATCTGTTGCGTTTACCTGAATGACTACCGTGTCAACGGGAACGTTTTCTCTAAGTGTGGTTGAATACATCTCCTTGGTGAACACCGGGGAGTTATCATTAACATCAAGTACATCCACAATTATTTCTATGTCGCCAGATTTCGCCGGTTTGCCCCCATCAACAGCTTTCAGACGCAGCTTATGTTTCCCAGTCGTTTCTCTATCTAACTGCTTCTGCAGAACTAAAAATGGTACTTTACGGTCTTCGCCTCGATCCTTGACTTCTACTCTAAAATATTCGTTTTGGCTGAGTTTATATTGCTGAATGGAGAACTGGCCAACATCAGGGTCGTGCGCAGCCTGCAATTGAAATCTCGCTCCTGGTAGAGCCGACTCGAAAATGTCAAGCCTTTTCTCTTTCTCTGGAAAAACAGGCGAGTTGTCATTTATATCAAGTATTTCCACGGCCACATAGTGGATCTCCAGTGGGTTTTCCAAGACGGTTTTCAGGTTGATCAAACAAGGGCTGCTCCGTTCGCACACCTCCTCCCTGTCTATTCTTCTTTTCAGATACAGGATACCATCGTTTTGATTCACCTGAAATAGGGGTTCTGTTGAGCCTGTCACAATGCGATATCCTCTGTCTTTCAGTGCACTCTTATCTAGTCCCAAATCCTTAGCTATATTCCCGACCATGGTTCCATCTTGAACCTCCTCAGATATGGAATATCTGATCTGGGCTACAGCTCCGCTGCACAAAAGATCCAAAACAACCATGAAGGCAAACCAACACCATCGCTCCTTCCATGCGTCCCCTCCTCTTTGTTCCATGGTTTAAAATGCTAAATAATAGTCCATTAAATACGTCGTATTTTAAGGCCAGTCAGCACGAGATCGTCCTTCACGTCGTCCAATGTCTGTTTTCTGGGAAGCCGCTGAAAATAAAACACCCGTTGTTGCCAATCGCGATCTTAACGTTCAAGTGTGCTGTGTGAGGAAAAATGAAAGGGCTCGGTAAAGCTTGTGACGCAACGTGCTGCGAGCTGCACAGAATCACTAAACAACACTGACACCAGGCGTTGAAATTGTTATTGACGCCGACAGAAGTTGTCTTAACTATGTAAAGACAATCCTAAATTATACGGAGGCGATATATTCCCACAATCATTTTAGTTCATCTGCTTTGACTCAGATGTATGGATTTCTATCATACTGCAACCTTTCTGTTTGCACTTAAAGCAAAACAATAAATCAAATGAAGTTAATCACTTCACTTTCAACGACAAGAATCCCAGCAGTAAATGCACTAAAATACAGATGACGTCAACACAATTTAAATGATAAAATCCCACAGCACATCTAAAATGACCGAACGAAAAAGAAGCCGAGATGGAAACAGAGTTTGCAACATTTATAAATAGTGACAAACAAAACTTTTCTAATCGAGTACGTTAAATATCGAGATTGTGAATATAAATCAAAACATTCAGAAGATCAGTCTTAAAATATAAGTTGTTGTACTGTACTTACAACGCCCACAGAAATAAACATAAATTACTGGGACAAAAATCAGCACCAAAGACAGTGAAAGTTGACTGTTGCAAATTGGAAGCCCGAATTGCATTTATGTTGATAAACTTGTGCGACTTTTTAATAAAAACCGGCTTTATCCTCTACTCTCCAGAAAACATACATCGCGTACAGCTTTCAAGAAAAAAAATTCTTACCTCTCCAGCTGTCCGCCTGTCAGGAAGCACAAGTGTATTCGCATGACTCCCAGGAACTATAGTAGATCCTATACTCATTCTGGGTCCAACTAACATGTAGCGTTTGTCTCCAGATCTGTACTGGATACTGTGACACAGTGTCCCATCATAATTAGTCTCTTGTAGATATTTAGAAGTATAGTCTGTGGTTTTAGAACACTGCATTGCAATCAGCACGATGATACTGATGAGGAAAAGTACAGAAACTGAGCCCAAAGTTATCATCAGGTAAAAAGTCACGTTATTATCTTCATCATCGTTTGCCGGACTTTTAACATCAGAAGCTGCAAAAGCTTCTTTGGGCTCCACAAGTTTGACGATCACAGTAGCTGTTGCTGAGAGGGAAACGTTGCCATTGTCTTTCACCAGTATGATCAGTTTATGTTCAGCCTCGTCTGTCTCTGTGAAGGAGCGAAGTGTTCTGATCTGTCCTGTATAGCGGTCCAAACCAAAGAGACTGTGGTCAGTAACTTCCTGCAGTGAAAACAGCAACCAGCCGTTATATCCTATATCAGCGTCATAGGCTCTGACTTTAGTCACCAGTCCTGCGTTCACATTGCGGGGAATCTCCTCCACACCTTCAGCAGAACCGTTGGAGCTGACTGGATACAGGATGACTGGAGCGTTGTCGTTCTGATCCAGAATGAACACGTTCACTGTGACGTTGCTGCTCAGTGACGGAGTTCCAGAATCTGTGGCGACAACTTGGAACTGGAAAGTTTTCAGGCTTTCAAAGTCAAAACTTTTCAGCGCCACAATTTCTCCATTATCAGAGTTAATATTTAAAAATGACGACAATTTGTTTACTCCGCTTACATCTCTCAAAATATGGTAAGAAATGACAGCATTATCGCTATTATCACGATCAAAAGCTTTTACTGAAAATACTGAAGCCCCAGGACTGTTATTCTCAGCGATATAAAATGTGTAGGGGCTTGATGAAAACTCCGGGCTGTTGTCGTTTACATCTGATACGATGACACGTATAGTCTTTTCAGTAACAAATGAAGGGTTGCCTGTATCTTTTGCAACAATTGTGACATCGTAGTGAGAAATAATTTCCCTGTCTAACAACGACCTGGTTACAACAGCGTACATGTTTTCTTGTAATGATGGAGATAAAGTAAAAGGAACGTCTTGTTTGATTGTGCAAACAACTTTGCCATTGATTCCTGAGTCTAAATCACTGACACTGATTAGGGCCACTGTAGTTCCTGTCTTTGAATCTTCCCTGATAGAGCTAGAAAATGATGTCACTTCAATCTCAGGTGCATTGTCATTTACATCAATAACCGTTATCACAACACTTTTATCAGTGGTCAGAGGGACTTGTCCCTTATCAGACGCCTGAATGTCGATTTCATAACTTTTACTTTTCTCGAAGTCTATCTGACCTATTACTTTTATTTCACCAGTGTCTGCATCTATACTAAAGAGCTCCATTAATTTGTAATCAACTTCGTTACCAAATGAATATATTATTTCACCGTTTGCACCCTGGTCCAAATCTGTTGCGTTTACCTGAATGACTACCGTGTCAACGGGAACGTTTTCTCTAAGTGTGGTTGAATACATCTCCTTGGTGAACACCGGGGAGTTATCATTAATATCAAGTACATCCACAATTATTTCTATGTCGCCAGACTTCGCCGGTTTGCCCCCATCAACAGCTTTCAGACGCAGCTTATGTTTCCCAGTCGTTTCTCTATCTAACTGCTTCTGCAGAACTAAAAATGGTACTTTACGGTCATCGCCTCGATCCTTGACTTCTACTCTAAAATATTCGTTTTGGCTGAGTTTATATTGCTGAATGGAGAACTGGCCAACATCAGGGTCGCGCGCTGCCTGCAATTGAAATCTCGCTCCTGGTAGAGCCGACTCGGAAATTTCAAGCCTTTTCTCTTTCTCTGGAAAAACAGGCGAGTTGTCATTTATATCAAGTATTTCCACGGCCACGTAGTGGATCTCCAGTGGGTTTTCCAAGACGGTTTTCAGGTTGATCAAACAAGGGCTGCTCCGTTCGCACACCTCCTCCCTGTCTATTCTTCTTTTCAGATACAGGATACCATCGTTTTGATTCACCTGAAATAGGGGTTCTGTTGAGCCTGTCACAATGCGATATCCTCTGTCTTTCAGTGCACTCTTATCTAGTCCCAAATCCTTAGCTATATTCCCGACCATGGTTCCATCTTGAACCTCCTCAGATATGGAATATCTGATCTGGGCTACAGCTCCGCTGCACAAAAGATCCAAAACAACCATGAAGGCAAACCAACACCATCGCTCCTTCCATGCGTCCCCTCCTCTTTGTTCCATGGTTTAAAATGCTAAATAATAGTCCATTAAATACGTCGTATTTTAAGGCCAGTCAGCACGAGATCGTCCTTCACGTCGTCCAATGTCTGTTTTCTGGGAAGCCGCTGAAAATAAAACACCCGTTGTTGCCAATCGCGATCTTAACGTTCAAGTGTGCTGTGTGAGGAAAAATGAAAGGGCTCGGTAAAGCTCGTGACGCAACGTGCTGCGAGCTGCACAGAATCACTAACCAACACTGACACCAGGCGTTGAAATTGTTATTGACGCCGACAGAAGTTGTCTTAACTATGTAAAGACAATCCTAAATTATGCGCAGGCGATATATTCCCACAATCATTTTAGATCCTCTGCTTTGACTCAGATGGATGGATTTCTATCATACTGCAACCTTTCTGTTTGCACTTAAAGCAAAACAATAAACCAAATTAAGTTAATCACTTCACTTTCAACGACAAGGATCCCAGCAGTAAATGCACTAAAATATAGTCAACACAATGTAAACGATAAAACCCCACACCACGTCTAAAATGACCGAACAACAAAAAAGCCGAGGTTGAAAAAAGCTTGCAACATTTATACAGTCACAAACAAAACGTTTCTAATCGAGTATGTTAAATAACGGGGTTATGAATATTAATCAAAACATTCAGAATATCAATCTTCAAATAGAAGTTGTCGTACTGTACTTGCAACGCCAATAGAAATAAACATAAATTACTTGGACAAAAATCAGCACCAAGGACAGTGAAAGTTGACTGATGCAAATTAGAAGCCCGAATTGCATTTATGTTGATAAACGTGTGCGACTTTTTAATGAAGGCCGGCTTTATCATCTACTCTCCAGAAAACATAGATCATAGTCAGCTTTTATAAAAAAAAAAAAAAAAAAAAAAATATATATATATATTCTTACCTCTCCAGATGTTCTCCTTCTGTCAGGAAGCACTAACGTATTTGCATGACTTCCAGGGACTATAGTAGATCCTATACTCATTCTTGGTCCAACTAACATGTAGCGTTTGTCTCCAGATCTGTACTGGATGCTGTGACACAGTGTCCCATCATAATTAGTCTCTTGTAGATATTTAGAAGTATAGTCTGTGGTTTTAGAGCACTGCATTGCAATCAGCACGATGATGCTGATGAGAAAAAGTACAGAAACTGAGCCCAAAGTTATCATCAGGTAAAAAGTCACGTTATTATCTTCATCATCTTTTGCTGGACTTTTAACATCAGAAGCTGCAAAAGCCTCTTTGGGCTCCACAAGTTTGACGATCACAGTAGCTGTTGCTGAGAGGGAAACGTTGCCATTGTCTTTCACCAGTATGATCAGTTTATGTTCAGCCTCGTCTGTCTCTGTGAAGGAGCGAAGTGTTCTGATCTGTCCTGTATAGCGGTCCAAACCAAAGAGTCTGTGGTCAGTAACTTCCTGCAGTGAAAACAGCAACCAGCCGTTATATCCTATATCAGCGTCATAGGCTCTGACTTTAGTCACCAGTCCTGCGTTCACATTGCGGGGAATCTCCTCCACACCTTCAGCAGAACCGTTGGAGCTGACTGGATACAGGATGACTGGAGCGTTGTCGTTCTGATCCAGAATGAACACGTTCACTGTGACGTTGCTGCTCAGTGACGGAGTTCCAGAATCTGTGGCGACAACTTGGAACTGGAAAGTTTTCAGGCTTTCAAAGTCAAAGCTTTTCAGCGCCACAATATTTCCATTTTCAGAGTTTATGTTGAGAAATGATGTCACTTTATTATCTTCACCTCCATCTCTGACAATATGGTAGGATATAAGAGCATTGTCATTGTCATCACGATCAGAAGCTTTAACAGAAAACACTGAGGCACCTGGATCATTACCCTCAGTGACATAGAAAGTATACGGGCTCAGTGAAAACTCTGGACTGTTGTCATTCACATCTGACACCACAACACTTATTGTCTTTTCAGATGATAATGGAGGTTGACCAGCATCCTTTGCAGTTATTGTCAGGACGTAATGAGACTGTTTCTCTCTGTCCAGAGGAGATTTGGTTACTAATGAAAACATTTTATCTTGTAAAGATGGTGATAAAGTGAAAGGAACATCCTCATTTACAGTACAAATAATTTTCCCATTAAGACCAGAGTCCAAGTCATTTACACTGATCAGGGCAACTGTAGTTCCAGGTCTGGAATCTTCAGGTATGGAGCTGGAAAATGAAATCACCTCAATCTCAGGTGCATTATCATTTTTGTCAATTATTTTGATAATGACACTTTTCTCTGTGGTAAGAGGAGCAAGACCTTTATCTGAAGCCTGAATTTCTATCTCATATCTCTCCTTTTCCTCATAGTCTATGCGACCTTTAACGGTTATTTCACCAGTTAATTGATTGATATTAAAAAGATTTACTATTTTTTGGTTCATACTCTTACTGAATGAGTAAACTACATCTCCGTTTGGACCGTCATCTGTATCAGTTGCATTGACCTGTATGACTGTTGTGTCTACTGGAGCATTTTCATGAACCGTCACAGAATAAGCATCTTTTGAGAAAATAGGTGCATTATCGTTAACATCCAAAATATTTACTAGAATCTTCATATCACCAGATTTTGGAGGTTTACCTCCATCCAGGGCAGTCAGTATTAGCGAGTGAATTACTGCAGTTTCTCTGTCTAAAGATTTTTGAACAACCAATATTGGGATTTTACCATCGTCTGCTTTATCTTTAATTTCTAAACGGAAGTGATCGTTCTGGCTGAGTTTATATTGTTGCACGGAGAAATGACCACTGTCCCGATCTCTTGCAGGTTTTATCTGAAATCGTGCTCCGGGCAACACGGACTCTGAAATATCCAGTGTTGTCTCTTTGTCTTGAAAGCTTGGAGAATGGTCATTTATATCCAGAACTTCCACCCGGACGTAGTGCACTTCCAACGGGTTTTCTAGGACAGTTTTCACATTTATCACACACGTCCTGCTCTGCGCGCACACCTCTTCTCTGTCAATCTTTCGGCTTACGTACAGGATGCCATCGTTTTGATTTAAGGAGAAAGGAGGGTCCGCATCACTAGAAACAATCCGATACTTCCTGTCTTTCAAGGTGCTTTTATCTAATCCCAGATCCTTTGCTATGTTTCCAACCACAGTTCCTTCTTTAGTTTCCTCGGAGATGGAATATCTCAATTGCGCTGAAGCTAAACTCCACAAAAGCGCCGCAATGACGCACCCAACTAAGTATCCTCGCGTCCTTCCTGCCTCGCATTTCCTTTGTTCCATCGTCAAACCCAAAGATATTAATACTCCATCTCAAGAACCATCATTTCGTTGAAAAGACAGATGACAAAAGTATCCTACATATGCAAATAGTCAGTCAATTCCCACGTATTCAGAAATAGCAATAAATCGGTCCTTTACACAGAACAAGCACAGAAACGATCCCGTCAGAGTCCAAGTGATCACGTTCAGAGGTGGAACCTAAAAGCTGTAACAACACGGTCCTGTCAGAATGACTTTTTACATTACACTGACGCCATGCGTCTTTATTTATCATTGCAGAACCCTGACTGCAGATTGTCCATTTGATTTATATAATTTTTTTTAAATAGACAAATATATATATATATTTTTAAATATCGTACATGACACCAATGAGATTTTTTTTCCTGTGAATATCACATTAATTATAATATTTATACGGAAAACGCAGCCAAACACATTGAGGACAAAGGACAGCGACTGCAAGACTATTTAGTTCATTATACCGGTGTGGTCAAGGTATTATCACACCCTTGTGTTGTGATAGAATAGTGATGAAGCACACCCATCATTCTGAAATAAATCAGCTTTCATTTGTAATAATTTTAAATCATCAGGATGAAGTAAAAACTGAAACAAGATGCTAAAAGGTTGCAATTAGTTTTACAATATAAAATACAAAAGTAAAATACAAATTGCAGATTGTCGGAACAAGTTGGTGTCCATGAAAAAAAAAAAAAAAAATAAATTAGGCTATTTAGTACTAGTAACATAACACCAACCATCAAATAAGTCCTACAAATGAGGTCAAAATTGCTAAATCCAATACCATGCTTTGCAAAACACCACCCAGATAGGCAATACTAGTACGTTAAGTAAACCATAAATAAATACATACAGTTACTCACGTCATAGATCGCAATTAAACATGTCTTACCTCGGATGTTCTCCTCCTGTCAGGAAGCACTAGAGTATTTGCATGACTTCCAGGGACAATAGTAGATCCTATACTCATTCTTGGTCCAACTAACATGTAGCGTTTGTCTCCAGATCTGTACTGGATGCTGTGACACAGTGTCCCATCATAATTAGTCTCTTGTAGATATTTAGAAGTATACTCTGTGGTTTTAGAACACTGCATTGCAATCAGCACGATGATACTGATGAGAAAAAGTACAGAAACTGAGCCCAAAGTTATCATCAGGTAAAAAGTCACATTATTATCTTCATCATCTTTTGCTGCACTTTTAACATCAGAAGCTGCAAAAGCTTCTTTGGGCTCCACAAGTTTGACGATCACAGTAGCTGTTGCTGAGAGGGAAACGTTGCCATTGTCTTTCACCAGTATGATCAGTTTATGTTCAGCCTCGTCTGTCTCTGTGAAGGAGCGAAGTGTTCTGATCTGTCCTGTATAGCGGTCCAAACCAAAGAGACTGTGGTCAGTAACTTCCTGCAGTGAAAACAGCAACCAGCCGTTATATCCTATATCAGCGTCATAGGCTCTGACTTTAGTCACCAGTCCTGCGTTCAC
Source organism: Embiotoca jacksoni (assembly GCF_022577435.1). NCBI lineage: Eukaryota > Metazoa > Chordata > Actinopteri > Embiotocidae > Embiotoca > Embiotoca jacksoni. Next base: position 10,278,112 of record NW_027185403.1, read on the forward strand.
ATTGCGGGGAATCTCCTCCACACCTTCAGCAGAACCGTTGGAGCTGACTGGATACAGGATGACTGGAGCGTTGTCGTTCTGATCCAGAATGAACACGTTCACTGTGACGTTGCTGCTCAGTGACGGAGTTCCAGAATCTGTGGCGACAACTTGGAACTGGAAAGTTTTCAGGGTTTCAAAGTCGAAACTTTTCAGCGCCAAAATATCTCCATTTTCGGAGTTGACGTTTAAAAAGGAGGCGAACATATTTTCTTCTCCCTTATCCCTTAATATTAGATATGAAACAAGAGCATTACTCCCCTCGTCACGATCACGGGCTGTTACAGATAAAATAGTCATTCCTGGGATGTTATTCTCAGTTATGTAGAAAGTATATGGATTCTGTGAGAACTCTGGGCTGTGATCATTTACATCTGACACAGATATTTCTATAGTTTTATCGGATGATAGGGATGGTTCTCCTGCGTCTTTAGCAACTAGTATTACATTATAATGCGATTGCTGTTCTCGGTCTAAAAGCTGTTTAGTTACTAGAGAATACATGTTATTTTGTAATGATGGAGTCAGCCGAAAGGGAAGAGCTTCGCTTATGTAACACATAACTTTTCCATTGAGATTAGAGTCCGAATCTTTCACACTAATTAAGGCCACAGTTGTTCCTGGTTTCGAATCTTCCGGGAGGGCACGTGAAAAAGATGTCACTTCAATCTCGGGTGCATTGTCATTTACGTCAACAATATTTATAATTACGGGTTTGTCTGTTGTCAGTGTTGCTGCACCTTTGTCGGATGCCTGGATATCAATTTCATATCTGGTCCTGTCTTCAAAATCTATAATTCCTGCCACAGTAATGACTCCAGTCACTGGGTTTAGATCAAAACGTTCACGTGCCGGCGCATCTACGTCATTTCCAAATGAATAAACAACTTCACCATTAGAACCGTCATCCAAATCTGTTGCATTAACCTGGATCACAGTCGTACCAAGAGGAGAATTTTCTTTTAGCTGCACAGTATATGAATCCTGAGTGAAAACTGGGGGGTTATCATTAACATCTGAAACATTAACAATTATTGTCATGTTACCAGACCTCGGAGGTTTACCTCCATCAAAGGCTGTCAGAAGTAACACATGGCTCTTGATAGATTCTCTATCAAGTGGCTTTCGAAGAGTTAAACTAGGTCTTTTACGGTCCTCGCCGCGGTCTTTCACTTCCAGACCAAAATGTTCGTTGTGACTCAACTTATACTGCTGAACGGATAATGAGCCACTGTCAGCATCACGTGCAGCTTGTAACTGAAATCTCGCTCCCGGCAATGCAGATTCAGAAATCTCGAGCATCACTTCATTTTCAGGAAAATTCGGTGCATGGTCGTTTACATCCAGAATCTCCACTGCCACGTAGTGGACCTCCAGTGGGTTTTCTAACACGGTTTTTAAGTCGATAACACAGACCTTCCCTCGGTCGCACACTTCCTCTCTGTCAAGTTTTCGATTCACATACAAAATGCCATCATGTTGATTTACGCGAAAAGGAGGCTCTGTCGAGCCGTACACAATACGGTACCCTCTCTCCTTTAATGTGGCCTTATCAAGACCTAAATCCTTCGCGATGTTTCCAACAACAGTTCCTTCTTTAACTTCCTCGGAGATTGAATATCTGAATTGTCCTGAAGCGCTGCTCCAAAACAGAACAAAAACCATCAAGTATAAAATCCATTTTGTCCGCACTCCCCATGTTTGGCGTCGCCTTTGTTCCATGACGTGAAGATGAAACGGTTAAAACAAAACAGCTTTCAAAGAGCGATACTCGTATCTTAACGTAAATGATCTCAACCACATTCGTTGTCAAATGTCAGCCGTTCTACAACAGAAAGGATTTTTACAGCTCAATTGTTTCTTCGAGCCGTAAGCACGTCAAAGGTTCTCCCAGTAATGATTTGAGAGAAAGAGGATCGGTGTAGTGGATATGAAGAAAATATGTGGAAGCAATATTTGTCATTACACTGACACCAAGTGACAGAGAATCACACTGCAGTCTTGTATTTCACATCAGAGCAAAATGTGTAAAAAAGTGTATTTTGCGAGAAAAATGCCATTTAGATCGAGGAAAAGTGACATGCCATATCACTGCTTATAATAATCAAATGAGCCAAATATATCTGCACACCTTCAGTTAACAGACAACCCATTATTTTTTTGTTTCTTCACATTATTACATTGCCTGCTATGATTCAAATCAGCGAAAAGGGAGGACTTGCCATTTTCAGCACCATGGACAGCCACAGTCCACAATCAAACAGTGCATTTTCGGATCTGGGATACACCACATGAAGACAAATATTTGTTTCTCATTGACCAGGAAGTTACATAGAAAGGAGATATACAAGCCAATAGTACCATGGTCTGAGGTATCTGAAATTTCCCTGCAGCTATAGGTCCATCTACTCTTTATTATTGCTTGTATATAACAACAAGTTGACAATGAAACTATCCAGTAAACCTCAGTAGTGTGTATATACACATCCAATATAACCCATTTTTGCACTGGTATCAGTTGAGCATCACCATTTGATCAAAATCACAACCACTTTACTGAATATTCAAACAAAATCTTAAAATTGCATGAAAGAAGTCTCTGCCAGTCATCATGTAAGGGTGGATATAAAATAAGCCATTTGAGCATTTCTTCCAAAACATGGACATTAATCAATTCAATCCCACAAATACAAAGCAAGAAACGTTACATTAATAACAGACGCACAATCTTTAAACCGTGAGCATGATTAAAGTTGAATTTATAAATCTGACATGATGTTAATAATATCATATTTTGATATAAAAAATTGACAGGTGAGAGAAAGAGATAAACTGCTGGTCTTACCTCAGATGTTCTCCTCCTGTCAGGGAGCACTAGAGTATTTGCATGACTTCCAGGGACTACAGTAGATCCTATACTCATTCTGGGTCCAACTAACATGTAGCGTTTGTCTCCAGATCTGTACTGGATGCTGTGACACAGTGTTCCATCATAGTTAGTCTCTTGTAGATATTTAGAAGTATAGTCTGTGGATTTAGAACACTGCATTGCAATCAGCACAATGATACTGATGAGAAAAAGTACAGAAACTGAGCCCAAAGTTATCATCAGGTAAAAAGTCACATCATTATCTTCATCATCTTTTGCTGCACTTTTAACATCAGAAGCTGCAAAAGCCTCTTCGGGCTCCACAAGTTTGACGATCACAGTAGCTGTTGCTGAGAGTGAAACGTTGCCATTGTCTTTCACCAGTATGATCAGTTTATGTTCAGCCTCGTCTGTCTCTGTGAAGGCGCGAAGTGTTCTGATCTGTCCTGTATAGCGGTCCAAACCAAAGAGTCTGTGGTCAGTAACTTCCTGCAGTGAAAACAGCAACCAGCCGTTATATCCTATATCAGCGTCATAGGCTCTGACTTTAGTCACCAGTCCTGCATTCACATTGCGGGGAATCTCCTCCACACCTTCAGCAGAACCGTTGGAGCTGACTGGATACAGGATGACTGGAGCGTTGTCGTTCTGATCCAGAATGAACACGTTCACTGTGACGTTGCTGCTCAGTGACGGAGTTCCAGAATCTGTGGCGACAACTTGGAACTGGAAAGTTTTCAGGCTTTCAAAGTCAAAACTTTTCAGCGCCACAATATCTCCATTATCAGAGTTAACATTTAAAAATGACGACAATTTGTTTACTCCGCTTACATCTCTCAAAATATGGTAAGAAATGACAGCATTATCGCTATTATCACGATCAAAAGCTTTTACTGAAAATACTGAAGCCCCAGGACTGTTATTCTCAGCGATATAAAATGTGTAGGGGCTTGATGAAAACTCCGGGGTGTTGTCGTTTACATCTGATACGATGACACGTATAGTCTTTTCAGTTGAATACGAAGGGTCACCTGTATCTTTTGCAACAATTGTGACATCGTAGTGAGAAATAATTTCCCTGTCTAACAACGACCTGGTTACAACAGCGTACATGTTTTCTTGTAATGATGGAGATAAAGTAAAAGGAACGTCTTGTTTGATTGTGCAAACAACTTTGCCATTAATTCCTGAGTCTAAATCACTGACACTGATTAGGGCCACTGTAGTTCCTGTCTTTGAATCTTCCCTGATAGAGCTAGAAAATGATGTCACTTCAATCTCAGGTGCATTGTCATTTACATCAATAACCGTTATCACAACACTTTTATCAGTGGTCAGAGGAGCTGGTCCCTTATCAGACGCCTGAATGTCGATTTCATAACTTTTACTTTTCTCGAAGTCTATCTGACCTATTACTTTTATTTCACCAGTGTCTGCATCTATACTAAAGAGCTCCATTAATTTGTAATCAACTTCGTTACCAAATGAATATATTATTTCACCGTTTGCACCCTGGTCCAAATCTGTTGCGTTTACCTGAATGACTACCGTGTCAACGGGAACGTTTTCTCTAAGTGTGGTTGAATACATCTCCTTGGTGAACACCGGGGAGTTATCATTAATATCAAGTACATCCACAATTATTTCTATGTCGCCAGATTTCGCCGGTTTGCCCCCATCAACAGCTTTCAGACGCAGCTTATGTTTCCCAGTCGTTTCTCTATCTAACTGCTTCTGCAGAACTAAAAATGGTACTTTACGGTCTTCGCCTCGATCCTTGACTTCTACTCTAAAATATTCGTTTTGGCTGAGTTTATATTGCTGAATGGAGAACTGGCCAACATCAGGGTCGCGCGCAGCCTGCAATTGAAATCTCGCTCCTGGTAGAGCCGACTCGGAAATTTCAAGCCTTTTCTCTTTCTCTGGAAAAATAGGCGAGTTGTCATTTATATCAAGTATTTCCACGGCCACGTAGTGGATCTCCAGTGGGTTTTCCAAAACGGTTTTCAGGTTGATCAAACATGGGCTGCTCCGTTCGCACACCTCCTCCCTGTCTATTCTTCTTTTCAGATACAGGATACCATCGTTTTGATTCACCTGAAATAGGGGTTCTGTTGAGCCTGTCACAATGCGATATCCTCTGTCTTTCAGTGCACTCTTATCTAGTCCCAAATCCTTAGCTATATTCCCGACCATGGTTCCATCTTGAACCTCCTCAGATATGGAATATCTGATCTGGGCTACAGCTCCGCTGCACAAAAGATCCAAAACAACCATGAAGGCAAACCAACACCATCGCTCCTTCCATACGTCCCCTCCTCTTTGTTCCATGACTTCAAAATGAAAAAGAATAGTCCATTAAATTAGTTTTATTTTAAAGCCAGTCAGCAGTGATCGTCCTTCACGTCGTCCAATGTCTGTTTTCTGGGAAGCCGCTGAAAATAAAACACCCGTTGTTGCCAATCGCGATCTTAACGTTCAAGTGTGCTGTGTGAGGAAAAATGAAAGGGCTCGGTAAAGCTCGTGAAGCAACGTGCTGCGAGCTGCACAGAATCACTAACCAACACTGACACCAGGCGTTGAAATTGTTATTGACGCCGACAGAAGTTGTCTTAACTATGTAAAGACAATCCAAAATTATACGGAGGCGATATATTCCCACAGCATTCTCAATTGCATAATGCAACTTTTCTGATTGCACTTAAAGCAACATATTAAACCAAATGGAGCTAATCACTTCACTTTCAGAAATAACGAAGCAGTAACTGCACTAAAATACACTCGTTGTCACCATAATTCAAATGATTAAGTCCCACAGCACGTGGACAACAAAGTTGGCAACATTTATGCAAATTGGAAGCCCGAATTACGTTTATGGTAATAAAAATGTGCTAGTCTTAATAAAAGTCGGCTTTATCTTCTACTCTCCAGAAAACATAGATCAGTCAGCTTTTATAAAAAAAAATAATAATAATCTTACCTCTCCAGATGTTCTCCTCCTGTCAGGAAGCACTAGAGTATTTGCATGACTTCCAGGGACTATAGTAGATCCTATACTCATTCTGGGTCCAACTAACATGTAGCGTTTGTCTCCAGATCTGTACTGGATGCTGTGACACAGTGTCCCATCATAGTTAGTCTCTTGTAGATATTTAGAAGTATAGTCTGTCGATTTAGAGCACTGCATTGCAATCAGCACGATGATACTGATGAGAAAAAGTACAGAAACTGAGCCCAAAGTTATCATCAGGTAAAAAGTCACATCATTATCTTCATCATCTTTTGCTGCGCTTTTAACATCAGAAGTTGCAAAAGCCTCTTTGGGCTCCACAAGTTTGACGATCACAGTAGCTGTTGCTGAGAGAGAAACGTTGCCATTGTCTTTCACCAGTATGATCAGTTTATGTTCAGCCTCGTCTGTCTCTGTGAAGGAGCGAAGTGTTCTGATCTGTCCTGTATAGCGGTCCAAACCAAAGAGTCTGTGGTCAGTAACTTCCTGCAGTGAAAACAGCAACCAGCCGTTATATCCTATATCAGCGTCATAGGCTCTGACTTTAGTCACCAGTCCTGCGTTCACATTGCGGGGAATCTCCTCCACACCTTCAGCAGAACCGTTGGAGCTGACTGGATACAGGATGACTGGAGCGTTGTCGTTCTGATCCAGAATGAACACGTTCACTGTGACGTTGCTGCTCAGTGACGGAGTTCCAGAATCTGTGGCGACAACTTGGAACTGGAAAGTTTTCAGGGTTTCAAAGTCGAAACTTTTTAGCGCTAAAATATTTCCATTTTCGGAGTTGACGTTTAAAAAGGAGGCGAACATATTTTCTTCTCCCTTATCCCTTAATATTAGATATGAAACAAGAGCATTACTCCCGTCGTCACGATCACGGGCTGTTACAGATAAAATAGTCATTCCTGGGATGTTATTCTCAGTTATGTAGAAAGTATATGGATTCTTTGAGAACTCTGGGCTGTGATCATTTACATCTGACACAGATATTTCTATAGTTTTATCGGATGATAGGGATGGTTCTCCTGCGTCGTTAGCAACTATTATTACATTAAAATGCGATTGCTGTTCTCGGTCTAAAAGCTGTTTAGTTACTAGAGAATACATGTTATTTTGTAATGATGGAGTCAGCAGAAAAGGGAGATCTTTGCTTATGTAACACATAACTTTTCCATTGAGATTTGAGTCCAAATCTTTCACACTAATTAAGGCCACAGTTGTTCCTGGTTTCGAATCTTCCGGGAGGGCACGTGAAAAAGATGTCACTTCAATCTCGGGTGCATTGTCATTTACGTCAATAATGTTGATAATTACGGGTTTGTCCGTTTTCAGTGTTGCTGCTCCTTTGTCGGATGCTTGGATATCAATTTCATATCTGCCCCTCTCTTCAAAATTTATAATTCCTGCCACAGTAATGACTCCAGTCACTGGGTTTAGATCAAAACGTTCACGTGCCCGCGCATCCACATCATTTCCAAATGAATAAACAACTTCACCATTAGAACCGTCATCCAAATCTGTTGCATTAAGTTGGATCACAGTCGTACCAAGAGGAGAATTTTCTTTTAGCTGCACAGTATATGAATCCTGAGTGAAAACTGGGGGGTTATCATTAACATCTGAAACATTAACCATTATTGTCATGTTACCAGACCTCGGAGGTTTACCTCCATCAAAGGCTGTTAGAATTAACACGTGAGTCTTGACAGATTCTCTATCAAGTGGCTTTCTCAGAACTAAACTCGGTGTTTTGCGATCCTCGCCACGGTCTTTCACTTCCAGACCAAAATGTTCGTTGTGACTCAACTTGTACTGCTGAACAGATAATGAGCCACTGTCAGCATCACGTGCAGCTTGTAATTGAAATCTTGTTCCTGCCAATGCGGATTCAAAAATCTCTAGCTCCGCTTTACTTTCAGGAAAATTCGGTGCATGGTCGTTTACATCCAGAATCTCCACTGCCACGTAGTGGACCTCCAGTGGGTTTTCTAACACGGTTTTTAAGTCGATAACACAGACCTTCCCTCGGTCGCACACTTCCTCTCTGTCAAGTTTTCGATTCACATACAAAATGCCATCATGTTGATTTACGCGAAAAGGAGGCTCTGTCGAGCCGTACACAATACGGTACCCTCTCTCCTTTAATGTGGCCTTATCAAGACCTAAATCCTTCGCGATGTTTCCAACAACAGTTCCTTCTTTAACTTCCTCGGAGATTGAATATCTGAATTGTCCTGAAGCGCTGCTCCAAAACAGAACAAAAACCATCAAGTATAAAATCCATTTTGTCCGCACTCCCCATGTTTGGCGTCGCCTTTGTTCCATGACGTGAAGATGAAACGGTTAAAACAAAACAGCTTTCAAAGAGCGATACTCGTATCTTAACGTAAATGATCTCAACCACATTCGTTGTCAAATGTCAGCCGTTCTACAACAGAAAGGCTTTTTACAGCTCAATTGTTTCTTCGAGCCGTAATCACGTCAAAGGTTCTCCCAGTAATGATTTGAGAGAAAGGGGATGGGTGTAGTGTATATGAAGAAAATATGTGGAAGCAATATTTGTCATTACACTGACACCAAGTGACAGAGAATCACACTGCAGTCTTGTATTTCACATCAGAGCAAATTGTGTAAAAAAGTGTATTTTGCGAGAAAAATGCCATTTAAATCGAGGAAAAGTGACCTGCCATATCACTGCTTATAATAATGAAATGAGCCAAAGATATCTGCACACCTTCAGTTAACAGACAACCCATTATTTTTTTATTTCTTCACATTATTACATTGCCTGCTATAATTCAAATCAGCGAAAAGGGAGGACTTGCCATTTTCAGCACCATGGACAGCCACAGTCCACAATCAAACAGTGCATTTTCGGATCTGGGATACACCACATGAAGACAAATATTTGTTTCTCATTGACCAGGAAGTTACATAGAAAGGAGATATACAAGCCAATAGTACCATGGTCTGAGGTATCTGAAATTTTCCTGCAGCTATATGTCCAACTACTCCTTATTATTGCTTGTATATAACAAGGAGTTGATAATGAAACTATTCAGTAAACCTCAGTAGTGTGTATATACACATCCAATATAACCCATGTTTGCACCGGTATCAGTTGAGCATCACCATTTGATCAAAATCACAACCACTTTACTGAATTATCAAAAAAAAGTCTCATAATTGTATGAAAGCAATCTCTGCCAGTCATCATGCAAGGGCGGATATAAAATAAGCTATTCATACATTTCTTCCAAAATATGGACATTAATCAATTCAACCCCACAAATACAAAACAGAAAACATGACATTAATAATTGTCGCACAATCTTTGAACTGTGAGCGTAATTAAAGTTGAATTTTTAAATCTGACATGATGTCAATAATATCATATTTTGATATAAAAAACTGACAGGTGAGAGAAAGAGATAAACTGCTGGTCTTACCTCAGATGTTCTCCTCCTGTCAGGGAGCATTAGAGTATTCGCATGACTTCCAGGGACTATAGTAGATCCTATACTCATTCTGGGTCCAACTAACATGTAGCGTTTGTCTCCAGATCTGTACTGGATGCTGTGACACAGTGTCCCATCATAATTAGTCTCTTGTAGATATTTAGAAGTATAGTCTGTGGTTTTAGAGCACTGCATTGCAATCAGCACGATGATGCTGATGAGAAAAAGTACAGAAACTGAGCCCAAAGTTATCATCAGGTAAAAAGTCACATTATTATCTTCATCATCTTTTGCTGCACTTTTAACATCAGAAGCTGCAAAAGCTTCTTTGGGCTCCACAAGTTTGACGATCACAGTAGCTGTTGCTGAGAGAGAAACGTTGCCATTGTCTTTCACCAGTATGATCAGTTTATGTTCAGCCTCGTCTGTCTCTGTGAAGGCGCGAAATGTTCTGATCTGTCCTGTATAGCGGTCCAAACCAAAGAGACTGTGGTCAGTAACTTCCTGCAGTGAAAACAGCAACCAGCCGTTATATCCTATATCAGCGTCATAGGCTCTGACTTTAGTCACCAGTCCTGCGTTCACATTGCGGGGAATCTCCTCCACACCTTCAGCAGAACCGTTGGAGCTGACTGGATACAGGATGACTGGAGCGTTGTCGTTCTGATCCAGAATGAACACGTTCACTGTGACGTTGCTGCTCAGTGACGGAGTTCCAGAATCTGTGGCGACAACTTGGAACTGGAAAGTTTTCAGGGCTTCAAAGTCAAAACTTTTCAGAGCCACAATTTTTCCATTTTCAGAGTTGATATTAAGAAAGGATGTCACTTTATTTCCAGGCCCTGCATTCCTGACAATATGATAGGAAATAAGTGCATTATCTCCTTCGTCACGGTCAGAGGCCCTTAGAGAAAACACACCTCCTCCTGGTGGGTTGTTTTCGGTGATGTAGAACGTGTAGGGACTCATTGAAAATTCGGGGCTATTATCATTCGTATCTGACACAACGACACGTATTGTCTTTTCAGATGTTAAGGCTGGTTCACCTGCGTCTTTAGCGATAATTGTAATATCATATATTGATTGTTTTTCTCTGTCCAGCAGTGACTCAGTGACAACAGCGAACATGTTATCTTGTATTGATGGAGTTAATGTAAAAGGGCTGTCTTCTGTGACATAGTTTATAACTTTGCCATTCATGCCAGAGTCTAAATCTGTAATGCTCAGTAGCGCTACAGTTGTGCCTGGTCTGGAGTCCTCTGAAACGGCACTGGACAGAGAGGCCACTTCTATCTCAGGAGCGTTGTCATTTATGTCTCCAATTTTAATGATAACACTTTTATCAGTTTTGAAAGGGATGCTTCCCTTATCAGAGGCCTGTATATCAATATCATAGCTGTCTTGTTCCTCAAAGTCCACATGACCTTTCACAATTATATTCCCAGTAAAAGAGTCGATATCAAAAAGCTCTCGAATTTTCCCTTTTACGTCACTGCCAAATGAATACACGACTTCCCCGTTCGGACCCTCATCCAAATCGGTTGCATTAACTTGGATGACTGTTGTGCCAACCGGAGCGTTTTCTTGCAACACGGTTGAATATGTGTCTTTTGTGAACACCGGCATATTGTCATTGACATCTAGCACGTCTATGTATATTTCAACTGTCCCCGTTTTTGGTGGGGTGCCACCATCTATAGCCGTCAGTAACAATTTATGGCTACTTTTGGCCTCTCTGTCTAGCTGTTTCTGTAACTGCAAAATTGGAGTTTTACCATCTCTCCCGCGGTCTTTAATCTCCAAACGAAAATGATCATTCTGACCGAGTTTATACTGTTGGACAGAATTAATGCCACCATCCGGATCGTGGGCATTTTGTAACTGATATTTTGCCCCTGGCAAAGCAGACTCGGAGATTTCAAGTGTTTTGTTTTTTTCAGGAAATGTGGGAGAGTGGTCGTTTAAATCCGTTATCTCCACTGTGACATAATGTATTTCCATCGGGTTCTCGAGGACAGTTTTGAGGTTAATTAAACATACATTGCTCTCCTTGCATACTTGCTCCCGGTCTATTTTATGGTTTGCATAAAGAACCCCGTCATTCTCATTTACCTTAAAAAGAGGTTCAGTCGAGCCAGACATAATACGAAATGCTCTTTGCTTCATTACGCGCAGGTCAATACCCAAATCCTTAGCTATATTCCCAACAAAACTCCCCTCATTAAGCTCTTCGGATATAGAGTATCGCAATTGTGCCGAAGCTGCTCTGAAAAATAAGAACAACACCAAAACGCCGAGCTGTAGTGATCGTTGTCGCCATGAATCATGTCCCCTTTGTTTCATTTTGTGAGGTAAAAGTAGGAATCCAAACACGTTCATCGTTGTCCACATGTCTAGATTTGTGTCTCCATCGCAACAAGAAATATATCCACTTCTCACAGGAATGTACTTTGCAGAATAAAAAAGAAAGAAAAAAGAAACAGTCACCGTCCGGTTATTTCAGATCCGCAAGCTAAATGTTGTCAAACCAGACTGAACGTAGGGGCGGACTGGTGTATCCGGTGATGAAACGTATCAGGCGTTATACTGATAAGATACCGCCACCTTTTGAACGTGTTTGAAAATGTATCGTATCACTGAAAACTGACAGATAACTCTAACGCTATAGAGTTTTTGTTCATGAAGATCTATTAAAGAGAAATGTCATGTGATTTCAGTTGAAATCCGATTTCAGCACCATTGTCGAAGATAATATGAAAAGTTAACCCTTTATATAGAATATATAAATATGAATGTTTACTCACCTCTTGAGATGTTCTCCTCCTGTCAGGGAGCACGAGCGTATTCGCATGACTTCCAGGGACTATAGTAGATCCTATACTCATTCTGGGTCCAACTAACATGTAGCGTTTGTCTCCAGATCTGTACTGGATGCTGTGACACAGTGTCCCATCATAATTAGTCTCTTGTAGATATTTAGAAGTATAGTCTGTGGATTTAGAGCACTGCATTGCAATCAGCACAATGATACTGATGAGAAAAAGTACAGAAACTGAGCCCAAAGTTATCATCAGGTAAAAAGTCACGTTATTATCTTCATCATCTTTTGCTGCACTTTTAACATCAGATGCCGCAAAAGCCTCTTTGGGCTCCACAAGTTTGACGATCACAGTAGCTGTTGCTGAGAGAGAAACGTTGCCATTGTCTTTCACCAGTATGATCAGTTTATGTTCAGCCTCGTCTGTCTCTGTGAAGGCGCGAAATGTTCTGATCTGTCCTGTATAGCGGTCCAAACCAAAGAGACTGTGGTCAGTAACTTCCTGCAGTGAAAACAGCAACCAGCCGTTATATCCTATATCAGCATCATAGGCTCTGACTTTAGTCACCAGTCCTGCGTTCACATTGCGGGGAATCTCCTCCACACCTTCAGCAGAACCGTTGGAGCTGACTGGATACAGGATGACTGGAGCGTTGTCGTTCTGATCCAGAATGAACACGTTCACTGTGACGTTGCTGCTCAGTGACGGAGCTCCAGAATCTGTGGCGACAACTTGGAACTGGAAAGTTTTCAGGGTTTCAAAGTCGAAACTTTTCAGTCCCAAAATATCTCCAGTGTCAGAGTTGATGTTAAGATTGTATAAATGGAGTTTCGTGTTTTCTTTCCCATCTCTTAGAATATGATAAATTATATGAGAATTATCACCCTCGTCTCTATCTGATGCCCTCACAGAAAACAGCGGAGCTCCTGGAGAGTTGTTCTCAGTAACATAAAATGTGTACGGGCTCATTGAAAACTCCGGACCGTTATCGTTCACATCTGATACAACTATAGTAATGCTTTTTTCAGAAGACAACGACGGTACACCTGCATCTTTTGCAATAATTCGTACATCATATATGGCCTGTTGTTCTCTATCCAGTGGCGATTTTGTGACTATTGAATACATGTTGTCTTGTGTTGAAGGTGATAATGTGAAAGGAACATCCTCATTAAATGAGCAAATAACTTTCCCGTTAAGGCCAGAATCTTTATCAAGAACACTGATTAAGGCCACAGTGGTTCCCAGTCTGGCATCCTCTGGTACTGCCCTTGAAAACGAAGTAATCTCTATCTGAGGGGTGTTATCATTCAAATCGACAATATTCACCAACACACTTTTGTCTGTCCTTAAAGGAGCCGATCCTCTATCAGACGCTTGTATATCAATTTCATAACTTTCCTCTAATTCAAAGTCTATTAGGTTTTGAACAATAATTTCGCCTGTATTTGGATCTACACTAAAAAGTTCACGTATTCTGTTGTTCACATTGCTGCCGAAAGAATAGATAACCTCACCATTGGAGCCCTCATCTAAATCGGAAGCATTTACTTTTATAATTGTTGTGCCAGTGGGAACGTTTTCATTCAAAAACACCGAGTACGTGTCTTCGTTGAAAACTGGCATATTGTCATTGACGTCTAAGACATCAACAGTAATTTCAGCTGATCCAGATTTACTTGGTTTCCCTCCATCAATAGCTGACAGAAGCAATTTATGACTTTGCTTTGTTTCCCTATCTAGCGTCTTCAATAAAACTAAAATCGGTATTTTTCCATCTTTTCCACGATCTTTGACTTCCAGTCGAAAATGATCATTAGGACTAAGTTTATACTCCTGGATCGAAAACTGGCCAACGTCAGGGTCGTGCGCTGCTTGCAGCGGGAGACGCAAGCCTGGCAAAACTGACTCTGAAATTTCCAGACGTGACTCTTTGACTGAGAAGCTAGGAGAGTGGTCGTTCACATCCAGCACCTCTACAGTCACATAATGAATCTCAAGAGGGTTTTCGAGCACCGTTTTCAGGTTGATCAAGCACACACTGCTGCGTTCACAAACCTTTTCTCGGTCAATGCTACGGTCAACATATAATATTCCATCGTTCTGGTTGACATGAAAATATGACTCCGTTGAACCCTCAACGATGCGGCATCCTCTTTCTTTCAATGTGTTCTTCTCTAATCCCAAATCCTTCGCTACATTCCCAACAGCAGTCCCTTCTTTAACTTCCTCAGAGATGGAATATCTGATCTGGGCCGAAGCGCTGCTCCACGCTAAAATGAATGAAACAATGAAAGCGATCCACCGCCATTGCTCTCTCGAGACTCCAAGTCCTTTCAGCTCCATGACTAAGACATAAAAACGCATCCCGGCGATTCAGAGAAACGACCTTTATATCAAAAGAAAAACATCCATGTATTTAAAATAGTACAGTTTTACACGTCGTATCCGAATCAGAGAAGTTGATCATTCGCTGTGCATATACAGGCCTGGATGTATGCAGTCCTAGAATGTGAAAACCCATCCCACAAATGGGAGGACCCACATATTTGACAAAGGATCCTCTTTAAACATTTTTCTGCTCACATAGTGACACCAAGTGACCACTTTCCTTTTAGTTTGTTCCTCCATAAATACAGCACAATTTCGGCTATACTGGAAAAAATGACACGCTGGTTCAATTTAAAAAAAAAAAAAAAAAAAAAAAAAAAAAAAAAGGTCTTAGTGTATGCCCCGCTGCCAGTTTGAGGGGAACAAATGTGGACCGTCATAAGCATAAACCAGGAAGTCGAACTTAAATGAACAAACTAATAATTGCAACTGTTAAAGTGAAAAACAGCACAATAAACGAAGACAGCATTGGTTTTTTTTTGTTTTTTTTCATGCAATTTAAGATAATACTGGCAAGTCATAGCCCTAAATGTGGTTTCAGCTCAATGGATAGCGTCATCACTCAGACTTGTCTTGGGACTCATTCTCCAAACAACACATTGACAAATAGCGGACCAAAGTATGTGTGTTACCACAATTACGTTGTGAAAATAATAGTAGAGACATATTGTAAATTAAAACATAATCCGAAGTTTTTGACCATTTAAATCATCTTACCTCCTCAAATGTTCTCCTCCTGTCAGGGAGCACGAGCGTATTTGCATGACTTCCAGGGACTATAGTAGATCCTATACTCATTCTGGGTCCAACTAACATGTAGCGTTTGTCTCCAGATCTGTACTGGATGCTGTGACACAGTGTCCCATCATAGTTAGTCTCTTGTAGATATTTAGAAGTATAGTCTGTGGTTTTAGAGCACTGCATTGCAATCAGCACGATGATACTGATGAGAAAAAGTACAGAAACTGAGCCCAAAGTTATCATCAGGTAAAAAGTCACGTTATTATCTTCATCATCTTTTGCTGCACTTTTAACATCAGAAGCTGCAAAAGCCTCTTTGGGCTCCACAAGTTTGACGATCACAGTAGCTGTTGCTGAGAGAGAAACGTTGCCATTGTCTTTCACCAGTATGATCAGTTTATGTTCAGCCTCGTCTGTCTCTGTGAAGGAGCGAAGTGTTCTGATCTGTCCTGTATAGCGGTCCAAACCAAAGAGACTGTGGTCAGTAACTTCCTGCAGTGAAAACAGCAACCAGCCGTTATATCCTATATCAGCGTCATAGGCTCTGACTTTAGTCACCAAGTGTCCTGCGTTCACATTGCGGGGAATCTCCTCCACACCTTCAGCAGAACCGTTGGAGCTGACTGGATACAGGATGACTGGAGCGTTGTCGTTCTGATCCAGAATGAACACGTTCACTGTGACGTTGCTGCTCAGTGACGGAGTTCCAGAATCTGTGGCGACAACTTGGAACTGGAAAGTTTTCAGGGCTTCAAAGTCAAAACTTTTAAGTGCAGTGATGTGTCCATTATCAGAGTTCACGTTTAGGAAAGACAATATTTTGTTTTCACTCCCTTCTCTCACAATACGATATGAAATGGCTGCGTTGTCGCTCACATCATTGTCCGTTGCGCTCACAGAGAATATTGACTTTCCAGCTGCGTTATTTTCTGACAGGTAAAAGTGTAATGGATTTTGGGAGAAATGTGGACTGTTGTCATTTACATCCGATATCTGAATGTTCAGAGTTTTATACGTTTGTAAGGGAGGCTCACCACAGTCTGTGGCTTTTATTGTTATTTCATAATGAGACAACTCCTCTCGATCTAAAACTCCTTTAGTGACAACTGAATAAATATTTTCCTTATATGATATCTTTAATTCAAAAGGCCCGTTGGAGGTTATGCCTGAAATTATTTTTCCATTGATTCCAGAATCTTTATCTGTCACACTAAGTAGTGAAATAACTGTGCCAGGCTTTGAGTCTTCAGGCACTGTATTTGACAGCGATGTAATTTCAATCTCTGGTGGATTATCATTTACATCTCTGATCTTTATGATAACTCTGCACTCACCCGTCATAGGAGGTGTTCCTTTATCGGACGCCTCAACATCGAGTTTATAAACGTCATTTTCTTCAAAGTCCACGACTCCTTTTATTCTGATTTCTCCGGTTAATTTGTCCAGTTCAAAAATGTCATAGACTTTCCGCCTCAACGTTTTTCCAAGACTGTATTCAATTTCTCCATTCATGTCTTCATCCGGATCCGTCGCATTCATTTGAAATATTTTGGTGCCAACTGGAACGTTTTCTGGGATTGTAATTTCGTAAATCTCCTGACTAAATATCGGACGGTTGTCATTGCTGTCGAGAACTATGACGGATACATTTAGTGTCCCTGATCTTGGAGGTTTACCTCCATCAACTGCTGTAACCACGAGTGAATGATTGTATTTTTGTTCTCTGTCTAAGGACTTCTTCAACACCAAAAATGGTATTTTATCCTCGTCGCTCTGACGGATATCTATTTCAAAATGATCGTTTGACGTTAACGTGTAGGTACGAATAGAGTTCATGCCAGCATCGGGGTCACGAGCAGCATGCAGCTGGAATCGTCTTCCTGGCAATGTATGTTCCGCTATTTCAAACGTTTGCTGTTTTTCAGGAAAACTAGGAGAGTGATCATTCACATCAGTAATTTCTACAACCACGTAATGCATTTCCAAAGGGTTTTCAACAAGAATCTTAAGCTCCATGAGACATGCGCCGCTTCGTTGACATAGCTCCTCTCTGTCGATTTTCTTATGGACATAGAGAGCCCCATTGTCCTGGTTTACTTCAAAAAAGGCGTCCTTAGTCCCGGACACAACACGAAAGCGTCGATCAGTCAAAGAGTTGATATCAAGCCCCAGATCCTTTGCAACATTTCCAACAACAGTTCCGTCTTTAACCTTCTCGGGAACAGAGTACCTTATCTGAGAAAAAGCCTGTTTTGCGAAAAGCAGCTGTAGGGCCAAATGAAAAGCAAACGAATAGCAGTTCCTCGGTGGAGCTTTCGTAGCGGTCCCCATCGTTATTAAGCAACGCATGTACACACACCGGATCCCGTTATTTCGACAAACAATAATTTATGTGCAATCCACTGAATCGCATATTTGCGAAAAGCAAAGCGTCCATCGGCTGACGTGCTTCATTCAAATACCACTGTTACTCTGTTCAGCAGGAAACAATAGCCTTGGAAGGGGAGTGACTGTGTTGTTTATAATTTCCTGATGTAATAGTGACACCTAGAGGTAATAACTGTGGGGAAAACCGACCACATGGACTGTATTTCATTTTTTTTTACTTCCCCGAAGAAAATGTAAACGGCCTTAATGAAAAAACAACGACACTCCTTCATTTCACAATTGTTCTGTTTTCTATATCCCCCCACCCTCCCTCCCAAATCAAAGAGACTGATATTATCCACTTGTATATATACTTATTAATAGAAGCTGCTCATTTCTAAAGGTATAAGCAATATTATTCGATATGTTTCATTAACATCGCATTACTTTTTGACGTGTTCATTGCTTTTCAGCACCATGGACAGCAACCACAAGCGTAAACACAGCCTTCCAACAAAAGTAGATAAGTGTTCAAAACAACAAAGGCAATGCATACTGTGTGCGAGGAAACGTTGCAGCATCTTCAAGCTTTTCAATCAGTTATTGGTTAAAAGTTAGAATCTTCTGAGACCCATGTGTCACAAAAACACTACCCACATCTCCAAAAAACAGACTATTCAGTTCGGCGAAGCATTGAATTGTTCCACCTGCTACATGTGCAAATGAACACTCCATGATGAAGGAGATTCTAAAATTCAAAGCAAACTCAAACAAAACCATTCAGATTTGTATCTGTACAACACAACTAACAAGAACGGCATGCCCGAGTCTTTAGACATGAAACAAAAAATGTCTGAATTTAAAGCCTTACCTCAGATGTTCTCCTCCTGTCAGGAAGCACTAGAGTATTTGCATGACTTCCAGGGACTATAGTAGATCCTATACTCATTCTGGGTCCAACTAACATGTAGCGTTTGTCTCCAGATCTGTACTGGATGCTGTGACACAGTGTCCCATCATAATTAGTCTCTTGTAGATATTTAGAAGTATAGTCTGTGGTTTTAGAGCACTGCATTGCAATCAGCACGATGATGCTGATGAGAAAAAGTACAGAAACTGAGCCCAAAGTTATCATCAGGTAAAAAGTCACATCATTATCTTCATCATCTTTTGCTGCACTTTTAACATCAGAAGCTGCAAAAGCTTCTTTGGGCTCCACAAGTTTGACGATCACAGTAGCTGTTGCTGAGAGAGAAACGTTGCCATTGTCTTTCACCAGTATGATCAGTTTATGTTCAGCCTCGTCTGTCTCTGTGAAGGAGCGAAGTGTTCTGATCTGTCCTGTATAGCGGTCCAAACCAAAGAGACTGTGGTCAGTAACTTCCTGCAGTGAAAACAGCAACCAGCCGTTATATCCTATATCAGCGTCATAGGCTCTGACTTTAGTCACCAGTCCTGCGTTCACATTGCGGGGAATCTCCTCCACACCTTCAGCAGAACCGTTGGAGCTGACTGGATACAGGATGACTGGAGCGTTGTCGTTCTGATCCAGAATGAACACGTTCACTGTGACGTTGCTGCTCAGTGACGGAGTTCCAGAATCTGTGGCGACAACTTGGAACTGGAAAGTTTTCAGGGCTTCAAAGTCAAAACTTTTCAGCGCGGTGATGTGTCCATTATCAGAGTTGATATTTAAGAAGGTTGTTACATCATTTTGATTCCCTTCTCTCACAATATGATATGAAATAGCTGCGTTGTTATTCAAATCATTGTCTGATGCGCTGACAGAGAAAATGGATTGTCCAGCAACATTGTTCTCTCCAAGATAAAAATCCAAAGGGCTTATTTCGAAATGTGGACTGTTGTCATTTACATCTGATACCTGAATGCTCAGAGTTTTATAAGTCGATAAGGGAGGCTCACCACAGTCGGTGGCTTTTATTTTTATTTCATAATGAGACAACTGCTCGCGATCCAAAACTCCTTTTGTGACAACTGAATATATGTTTTCTTTATATGATGGCTTAAACTCAAAAGGTACTTCATTGGTGATACTTGCAATTATTTTTCCATTGATTCCAGAATCTTTATCTGTCACACTAAGTAGTGAAATAACCGTGCCAGGCTTTGAGTCTTCAGGCACTGTATTTGACAGTGATGTTATTTCTATTTCTGGTGGATTATCATTGACGTCTATCACTTTTATAATTACTCTGCACTCACCAGTTAATGGAGGTGTTCCTTTATCAGATGCCTCAATGTCCAGTTCATATACATCATTTTCTTCATAGTCCACGACTCCTTTGACCAAAATTTGTCCAGTTAATTTGTTCAATTCAAAAATGTCATAGACTTTCCTCCGCAAGGTTTTTCCAAGGCTGTATTCAATATCTCCGTTTGTGTCTTCATCGAGATCAGTCGCGTTCATTCTGAACACTGACGTACCGACAGGACTGTTTTCTTTAATTGACAGCTGATACACCTCTTGCTTAAATATGGGACGATTATCATTACTGTCAAGAACAATAATAGAAACATTAAGAGTGCCTGACCGCGGAGGTTTACCTCCATCAACTGCCGTAACCAGTAGCGTGTGTTTGCTCTTCTGTTCTCTGTCTAACGATTTCTTCAGCACTAAAAACGGTATCTTTCCTGTGTCACTTTGGCGGACATTTATTTCAAAATGTTCATTTAATGTTAACGTGTATGTACGAATAGAGTTAATTCCAGCATCAGGATCGCGAGCAGTGTGCAGTTGAAAGCGCTTTCCTGGCAGTGTTTGTTCCGCTATTTCAAACGTCTGCTGTTTTTCAGGGAAATCAGGAAAGTGATCATTTACATCAGTAATTTCTACGATTACGTAGTGTATTTCCAAAGGATTTTCGACAAGGATTTTAAGCTCTATTAAGCAAGCCCCGCTGCCCTCACAGAGCTCCTCTCTGTCAATATGCTTATTGACGTACAATGTCCCACTATTCTGATTCACTTCAAAAATAGCGTCCGTATTTCCAGATACAACACGGAACCGTCGATCAGTCAAAGAGGTGATGTCAAGGCCAAGATCCTTCGCAACATTTCCAACAACAGTTCCCTTTTCTACCTCCTCCGGAATAGAGTACCTTATCTGAGCCAAAGCGTCTCTTCCTGAAAAAAACAGTAGAGCCAAATAAAAAGAGAACCAAGTGCAGTTCCTTGTCCGAGTTTTTGTATAGATCCCCATCGTTACTGAACAACACGTGTGCTCACGGGAGCCTTTTAATGCGACTAACAATTATGTCAATCGTTTGAGCATATTTACGGAACGAACAACGTCATTTTTCCGCTGGTGTATTTGGTTCAAGTGTGTTGCTCTGCTGAAATTACAAACAAAGGGTTTGCAATGGGAGGGACGAAATCCTTGAAGGTTTTTCGATTTAACAGTGACACCCATAGGTTTGTACTAGGAACAAATCACGTTTTCTGTCGGAAATAATGTATCAAGCGGGAGAACAAATATAGCATGACGCTTGTTTTAAATAACCAACAGAAATTCAGCATTACAATATTAACACTAACCTTTTATTTTATTTTATCTCTGCTTACCGGATAGAGTTTTCTTTAAATATCAAATGCCTCACTCCCAAATAAAGAATTATTGATCTTGTTTGCTTGAAAACAGTGATGCTTTCTTTTCAGCACCAAGGACAGTGGTCACAATCAGCGGCAAAGCCTATGTCCAAAGGATGAGTTCTTGTGCATTTCAGGTTCATCAATTTTAAAGTTGGCAATTATTTTATATGTGCACAAACAAAACCATGGACAAAGTGTAGCAGAGAGCACAAATTGTCTTTTTACACTACATTCTTAAGCCATAGCCTTCATTTGCCTACGTTAATATATATTTGTAGATCTCTCAATATGTAAACAAAGAGTTGAGTGAGACAAGCCAAGCTAAGTGAAAATCAACAAATCTATCTGAATATGTAAAGCACCCACTCTGTGTAAAATTGTTTTAGAGACATAAATAGAAGAAAAACATGTTTGTACAAAATACTTTTTAAGGTCTTACCTCTCCAGATGTTCTCCTCCTGTCAGGAAGCACTAGAGTATTTGCATGACTTCCAGGGACTATAGTAGATCCTATACTCATTCTGGGTCCAACTAACATGTAGCGTTTGTCTCCAGATCTGTACTGGATGCTGTGACACAGTGTCCCATCATAATTAGTCTCTTGTAGATATTTAGAAGTATAGTCTGTGGTTTTAGAACACTGCATTGCAATCAGCACGATGATACTGATGAGAAAAAGTATAGAAACTGAGCCCAAAGTTATCATCAGGTAAAAAGTCACATCATTATCTTCATCATCTTTTGCTGCACTTTTAACATCAGAAGCTGCAAAAGCCTCTTTGGGCTCCACAAGTTTGACGATCACAGTAGCTGTTGCTGAGAGAGAAACGTTGCCATTGTCTTTCACCAGTATGATCAGTTTATGTTCAGCCTCGTCTGTCTCTGTGAAGGAGCGAAGTGTTCTGATCTGTCCTGTATAGCGGTCCAAACCAAAGAGACTGTGGTCAGTAACTTCCTGCAGTGAAAACAGCAACCAGCCGTTATATCCTATATCAGCGTCATAGGCTCTGACTTTAGTCACCAGTCCTGCGTTCACATTGCGGGGAATCTCCTCCACACCTTCAGCAGAACCGTTGGAGCTGACTGGATACAGGATGACTGGAGCGTTGTCGTTCTGATCCAGAATGAACACGTTCACTGTGACGTTGCTGCTCAGTGACGGAGTTCCAGAATCTGTGGCGACAACTTGGAACTGGAAAGTTTTCAAGGTTTCAAAGTCGAAACTTTTCAGCGCGGATATTTGTCCATTATCAGAATTGATATTTAAAAAGGCAGCCATTTTCAGTTGACTACCTTCCTCTCGCAATATATGATACGTTAAAGCTGCATTTTCATTCAAATCTTTATCTGAAGCAGAAACAGAAAATATTGAGTTTCCAGGCACGTTATTTTCTACCAGGTAAAGTTCAATTGGATTTTGCAAAAATTCGGGAATATTATCATTCACGTCTGATACATCAATACTCAGAGTTTTGAATGTGGACAGAGGAGGCTGACCACAGTCTGTAGCTGTAATTGTGATTTCATAATGTGAAACTGTTTCACGGTCCAGACGCTGCTTCAAAACTAAGGAGTACATATTATCTTGAAATGATGGTTTTAATTCGAATGGCACATCATCTGGAAGAGTGCATATTACTTTACCGTTCAAACCGGCGTCTTGGTCCGTGATACTAATCAAAGAAACCACAGTCCCAGGTTTTGAATTTTCTGATACCGTCTTTAACAGAGATGTCACCTCTATTTCGGGTTTATTGTCGTTTTCGTCGAGCACTTTGATGATTACAGTGCAATCCGCACTCATCGGTGGTTGTCCTTTATCAGTGGCGTGGACGTCTAACTTATAAACATCAGCCTTTTCAAAGTCAATTTCTCCTTTTACTCGAATTTCACCACTGTCTTTATTTAAGATAAACATTTCATATAATTTAGGGTCAAGTTCGCCAGCAAAAAAATATTGAATTTCTCCATTAACACCCTCATCCACATCAGTCGCCATAACCTTAATTACACTTTTGTCTGCATCTACATTTTCCGGTATTGTTACTGAATAAACTTCCTGACTAAATGTAGGATTATTGTCATTTGAATCGAGAACTATCACTGTGACATTAAGAGTTCCGGATCTCGGTGGATTTCCACCGTCAACTGCTGTCAGAATCAGTTTGTGTTCATTCTGCTTTTCTCGATCCAGAGACTTTTGCAAAACTAAGAATGGTACCTTGTCCTCTCCTCTCTCTCGAATTTGTAAACTAAAATATTCGTTATGGTTTAATTTGTACACACGTACCGCATTAACGACAACATCTGGATCGCGCGCAGTTGGTAATTGGAAACGTCTGCCCGGAGGAGTGGACTCAGAAATTTCTAATATTTTTTCTACCTCTTGAAAACTGGGTGAATTATCATTTACATCTATGATTTCAACTCCCACATAATGTATTTCCATGGGGTTCTCAGCCACCATTTTTAAGTTTTTTATACAGGGAGAAATGCTTTCACAGAGCTCCTCTCTGTCGATCTTTCCGTGCACATACAAGACGCCATTGTTCGGATTCACTTTAAACTGAGCATCTTCAGTTCCAGAGACAATACGAAACTGTCTTTCCTCCAGCGAACTGATATCCAATCCCAGATCCTTGGCGACATTTCCAACAACAGATCCCACTTTTACTTCCTCTGGAATTGAATATTTGATCTGAGCTGAAACCTGCTCCACGCAGCTGAGCATCACAGAAAAACAGAGGGCTACACACCAGGACTGCACTGCTCCTCTTTGTCCTGCAGCTCCCATCGTTTCAATTGCAATCTTTAATTGTATATCCACTCACAGGTCCGTAAGCAAAACGAAGTTGCCCAAACCAAAAAATAGACTGTTTGAAATATATCCCATATTTCTCACGTATCCATATAATAATAGCAACGCTTCTGTCTGTTGAAGGTACTGTCTCCTCTCTGTCGACGTGAACAAAACCTGGAAGGGGCAGGGTCAACGCTAATACTCACAGTTTATGCTGATATGACACTGACACCTTGTGGACTGGACTCATTAGGACGTGCGGTGAGAAGCAAACCGCGACCTAAACACAAATATCTACGCGTTTACAAATTTTACCTTCTTTACTGCAAATATGTTCTATTTTTTCAGGCCATTTTTTAAAAGAATAATTGAAATGATGAACTTTTGTGTGCCGCTTCAGTCAGCTGGTTCCATTTTTTTATCGTATTACAGTATGACGATCAATTAACGAACGACAAAACGTTCACGTATTGCTTAATCCCAACAATGAACATCATGTTAGCCTTAACGTTTGTTATTTTACATAATGTATTTTGATGATGCGATATTAGCCAGTTGCACATTGAATTCCCTTTACAAAACTGTGGCTTTGGCAAAACTGTCTGCAGACTGTATGTTTTGTGATGGATAGCATTAAACCAGCTTTAAGGTTCGGGTAAAAATTACATTATGCAAATGAATGACTGTGACCACCTGCAAATGCGCACAAGGTAGGCCTATTCCAAATTTTCACCACACATAACTGTAGTTTAAAATGTCGTGATAGTAAATGTGCTGAAAGAAAAATAAATAGAATGCACATGTTTAGTTCTTAAATTCACAAATGAAATACAACAAGCTTTAAAATAAAACTTGCACTCTGATTTGAAAATCACCACAATATCACCAAGCATGACCATTTTCCGGGACCACGGACAGCGCTACGAAATAGCCATTATGCTGATTTACGTTTCCTCACGGACATTCCCAAAGGTTTTCAGTAATAAAGTAATGTTCGACTGGAACTTAAATCCCGACCTGAAATGTACCACAATGTCCCCAATAAATTGCACACAAACAACGTGGACAGTCACACAAAACATGATATCATACTTGTAGCCTGAGAACATTTTCTAATTTCAAGAGAAACATGAAGGGACATAGAGACTTGAATGCAAATGACAGGAAATAATTTACATCTTTTACTGCTAATTAATATTCCGTATTATAAATGTTTCTAAATGCAACCATATCTGCCAGGAGAAAATTATATTTTTGTAACTCTTAAATACGCTACATTTAGTTAAAATTGTAACATGTCTTACCTCAGATGTTCTCCTCCTGTCAGGAAGCACTAGAGTATTTGCATGACTTCCAGGAACTATAGTAGATCCTATACTCATTCTGGGTCCAACTAACATGTAGCGTTTGTCTCCAGATCTGTACTGGATACTGTGACACAGTGTCCCATCATAATTAGTCTCTTGTAGATATTTAGAAGTATAGTCTGTGGTTTTAGAGCACTGCATTGCAATCAGCACGATGATGCTGATGAGAAAAAGTACAGAAACTGAGCCCAAAGTTATCATCAGGTAAAAAGTCACATCATTATCTTCATCATCTTTTGCTGGACTTTTAACATCAGAAGCTGCAAAAGCTTCTTTGGGCTCCACAAGTTTGACGATCACAGTAGCTGTTGCTGAGAGAGAAACGTTGCCATTGTCTTTCACCAGTATGATCAGTTTATGTTCAGCCTCGTCTGTCTCTGTGAAGGAGCGAAGTGTTCTGATCTGTCCTGTATAGCGGTCCAAACCAAAGAGACTGTGGTCAGTAACTTCCTGCAGTGAAAACAGCAACCAGCCGTTATATCCTATATCAGCGTCATAGGCTCTGACTTTAGTCACCAGTCCTGCGTTCACATTGCGGGGAATCTCCTCCACACCTTCAGCAGAACCGTTGGAGCTGACTGGATACAGGATGACTGGAGCGTTGTCGTTCTGATCCAGAATGAACACGTTCACTGTGACGTTGCTGCTCAGTGACGGAGTTCCAGAATCTGTGGCGACAACTTGGAACTGGAAAGTTTTCAAGGTTTCAAAGTCGAAACTTTTCAGCGCGGATATTTGTCCATTATCAGAATTGATATTTAAAAAGGCAGCCATTTTCAGTTGACTACCTTCCTCTCGCAATATATGATACGTTAAAGCTGCATTTTCATTCAAATCTTTATCTGAAGCAGAAACAGAAAATATTGAGTTTCCAGGCACGTTATTTTCTACCAGGTAAAGTTCAATTGGATTTTGCAAAAATTCGGGAATATTATCATTCACGTCTGATACATCAATACTCAGAGTTTTGAATGTGGACAGAGGAGGCTGACCACAGTCTGTAGCTGTAATTGTGATTTCATAATGTGAAACTGTTTCACGATCCAGACGCTGCTTCAAAACTAAGGAGTACATATTATCTTGAAATGATGGTTTTAATTCGAATGGCACATCATCTGGGAGAGTGCATATTACTTTACCGTTCAAACCGGCGTCTTGGTCCGTGATACTAATCAAAGAAACCACAGTCCCAGGTTTTGAATTTTCTGATACCGTCTTTAACAGAGATGTCACCTCTATTTCGGGTTTATTGTCGTTTTCGTCGAGCACTTTAATGATCACCCTACAATCAGTACTCATCGGTGGTTGTCCTTTATCAGTGGCGTGGACGTCTAACTTATAAACGTCAGCCTTTTCAAAGTCAATTTCTCCTTTTACTCGAATTTCACCAGTGTCTTTATTTAAGATAAACATTTCATATAATTTCGGGTCAAGTTCGCCAGCAAAAAAATATTGAATTTCTCCATTAACACCCTCATCCACATCAGTTGCCATAACCTTAATTACACTTGTATTCACTTTTACATTTTCCGGTATTGTTACTGAATACACTTCTTGACTAAATATAGGGTGGTTATCATTTGAATCGAGAACTATCACTGTGACATTAAGAGTTCCGGATCTCGGTGGATTTCCACCGTCAACTGCTGTCAGAATCAGTTTGTGCTCATTGTGCTTTTCTCGATCCAGAGACTTTTGCAAAACTAAGAACGGTATTTTGTCCTCACCTCGCTCTCGAATTTGTACACTAAAATATTCGTTTATGTTTAATTTATACACACGTACTGTATTAGCAACAACATCTGGATCCTGCGCAGTTGGTAACTGAAAACGTTTGCCTGGGAGAGTCGACTCTGAAATTTCTATAACGTTTTCCTCCTCTTGAAAACTGGGTGAATTATCATTTACATCTAGGATTTCAACTCGAACATAATGTATTTCCATGGGGTTCTCAGCTACCAGTTTTAGATTAATCAAACATGGAGAAATGCTTTCACAGAGCTCCTCTCTGTCGATCTTTCCGTGCACATACAAGACGCCGTTGTTCGGATTCACTTTAAACTGAACATCTTCAGTTCCAGAGACAATACGAAACTGTCTTTCCTCCAGCGAACTGATATCCAATCCCAGATCCTTGGCGACATTTCCAACAACAGATCCCACTTTTACTTCCTCTGGAATTGAATATTTGATCTGAGCTGAAATCTGCTCCACGCAGCTGAGCATCACAGAAAAACAGAGGGCTCCACACCAGGACTGCACTGCTCGTCTTTGTCCTGCAGCTCCCATCGTTTTAGTTTAGATTTCTAATAATATATCCGCTCACTGGTCCATATACGCAGGTTGCCTCAACCACAATGTAGACCTTTTGAAATATATCCCATATTTCTTACTTATCCAATATTAACAGCAATCCTTCTTTCTGTTGAAGGTACCGTCTCCTCTCTGTCGACGTGAACAAAACCTCTCTGAAAGGGGCAGGGCCAGGGCCAGCGCTATAACACACAGTTTATGCTGATATGACACTGACACCCTGTGGAGTGGACTTATGACTAGCAAACCGCGACATTAACTACATTATCCATGTTTTTGCAAATTGTAGTTTACTTGCAACAAACAATCTATATTTTTGCTGATCATATTTTTTTTTTTACCGTTTCAGGCACCTGGTTTCCCTTCATTGTAATAAAGTATAACGATCAATTGACAAACTACAAAACTTTCTCACATGATGTATTCATGACAGTGAACATCATGTCAGCCTTAATGTTTGTCAGTGTTACATTACTTTATTGATTGCCATGTTTGCCAGTGTGCACTGAATTCCCTTTACAATTTAGCCAAAACGTCATTTCGACTTGATGCTTTGTTATGGAAAACATTACTCAAGTAAGTTTCAGGGTTGTGTTACAACACTTTCGGAATAAAATTATACATTGGACCACCTGGATCCGCAGAAAAGTATATCCAGAATTCCACCACAGAGGTGTAGTAGCAAATTCGGTGATAATAAATGTGCTTAACAAACATGGACAGGTTTAATTCTTGAAATTCATAAATTAAATATACAAAGCTCTAAAACAAAACTTACACTGTGCTGAATATCACCACAACATGACCAAATATGAAAATGTGTCACGGACAGCGCCACGTGCCGTTAGGTTGATTTACATGTCCTCGTGGAGAGACCGAAAACTTTTCCAGTTTGATAAAGTAAGGTTTGACTTTAACTTAAATCCCTAACTTAAAATGAGCACAATGTCCCCAATAAATAGCACATAAACATTACATTTCATTTAGCTGACGCTTTTATCCAAAGCGACTTACAATAAGTGCATTTCAACCATGAGGGTACAAAACCCAGAACAACAGGAATCAAGAAAATACAATTTCTTCAAGAAAGCCAAACTACAAAGTGCTATCAGTAAGTGCCATTTTAAGTGCTACTAAAGTTCTACTGTTCAAGGTAAAGTCGGAAGAGGTGTGTTTTTAGTTTGCGGCGAAAGATGTACAGAGTTTCCGCTGTCCTGATGTCGGTGGGGAGCTCATTCCACCATTTAGGAGCCAGGACAGCAAACAGTCGTGATTTTGTAGAGTGTTTAGCTCGCAGTGAGGAACAACAAGCCGATTGGTAGAAGCAGAGCGGAGGGAGCGGGCTGGGACGTAAGGTTTGACCATGTCCTGGATGTAGACTGGACCCGATCTGTTCGCAGCGCGGTACGCAAGTACCAAAGTGGATAGTCTTACTAAATGTGATATCATGATCACAATCTGAAAACATTTTCTAATTTCAAGAGAAACATAACGAAACATTATAGGACAGTAATGGAAACGACAGACAAACTTAAAATTATGTTCTTTATATGTTTCAAAATGAAATCCTATCTGCCAGGAGAAAAGTTTATTTTTGTAACTATGAAATACATTCAGTTAAAATTAAAACATGGTCTTACCTCAGATGTCCTCCGCCTGTCAGGGAGCACTAGAGTATTTGCATGACTTCCAGGGACTATAGTAGATCCTATACTCATTCTGGGTCCAACTAACATGTAGCGTTTGTCTCCAGATCTGTACTGGATGCTGTGACACAGTGTCCCATCATAATTAGTCTCTTGTAGATATTTAGAAGTATAATCTGTGGTTTTAGAGCACTGCATTGCAATCAGCACGATGATACTGATGAGAAAAAGTACAGAAACTGAGCCCAAAGTTATCATCAGGTAAAAAGTCACGTTATTATCTTCATCATCTTTTGCTGGACTTTTAACATCAGAAGCTGCAAAAGCCTCTTTGGGCTCCACAAGTTTGAGGATGACAGTAGCTGTTGCTGAGAGAGAAACGTTGCCATTGTCTTTCACCAGTATGATCAGTTTATGTTCAGCCTCGTCTGTCTCTGTGAAGGAGCGAAGTGTTCTGATCTGTCCTGTATAGCGGTCCAAACCAAAGAGACTGTGGTCAGTAACTTCCTGCAGTGAAAACAGCAACCAGCCGTTATATCCTATATCAGCGTCATAGGCTCTGACTTTAGTCACCAGTCCTGCATTCACATTGCGGGGAATCTCCTCCACACCTTCAGCAGAACCGTTGGAGCTGACTGGATACAGGATGACTGGAGCGTTGTCGTTCTGATCCAGAATGAACACGTTCACTGTGACGTTGCTGCTCAGTGACGGAGTTCCAGAATCTGTGGCGACAACTTGGAACTGGAAAGTTTTCAGGGTTTCAAAATCGAAACTTTTCAGCGCGGATATTTGTCCATTATCAGAATTGATATTTAAAAAGGCAGCCATTTTCAATTGACTACCTTCCTCTCGCAATATATGATACGTTAAAGCTGCATTTTCATTCAAATCTTTATCTGAAGCAGAAACAGAAAATATTGAGTTTCCAGGCACGTTATTTTCTACCAGGTAAAGTTCAATTGGATTTTGCAAAAATTCGGGAATATTATCATTCACGTCTGATACATCAATACTCAGAGTTTTGAATGTGGACAGAGGAGGCTGACCACAGTCTGTAGCTGTAATTGTGATTTCATAATGTGAAACTGTTTCACGGTCCAGACGCTGCTTCAAAACTAAGGAGTACATATTATCTTGAAATGATGGTTTTAATTCGAATGGCACATCATCTGGGAGGGTGCATATTACTTTACCGTTCAAACCGGCGTCTTGGTCCGTGATACTAATCAAAGAAACCACAGTCCCAGGTTTTGAATTTTCTGATACCGTCTTTAACAGAGATGTCTCCTCTATTTCGGGTTTATTGTCGTTTTCGTCGAGCACTTTAATGATCACCCTACAATCAGTACTCATCGGTGGTTGTCCTTTATCAGTGGCGTGGACGTCTAACTTATATACGTCAGCCTTTTCAAAGTCAATTTCTCCCTTTACTCGAATTTCACCAGTGTCTTTATTTAAGATAAATATTTCATATAATTTAGGGTCAAGTTCGCCACCAAAGAAATATTGAATTTCTCCATTAACACCCTCATCCACATCAGTCGCCATAACCTTAATTACACTTTTGTCTGCATCTACATTTTCCGGTATTGTTACTGAATAAACTTCCTGACTAAATGTAGGATTATTGTCATTTGAATCGAGAACTATCACTGTGACATTAAGAGTTCCGGATCTCGGTGGATTTCCACCGTCAACTGCTGTCAGAATCAGTTTGTGTTCATTCTGCTTTTCTCGATCCAGAGACTTTTGCAAAACTAAGAATGGCACCTTGTCCTCTCCTCTCTCTCGAATTTGAACACTAAAATATTCGTTGTGATTTAATTTATACACACGCACTGCATTAACGACAACATCTGGATCGCGCGCAGTCGGTAATTGGAAACGTTTTCCCGGAAGAGTGGACTCATAAATTTCCAATATTTTTTCTTCTTCTTGAAAACTGGGTGAATTATCATTTACATCTAGGATTTCAACTCCCACATAATGTATTTCCATGGGGTTCTCAGCTACCAGTTTTAGATTCATCAAACATGGAGAAATGCTCTCACAGAGCTCCTCTCGATTAATATTTTTATGCACATATAAGACCCCATTACTTTGATTTACTTCGATCTGAGCGTCTTTAGTTCCCGAAACAATACGAAATCGTCGTTCCTCCAATGTTTTGATGTCCAATCCCAGATCCTTGGCGACATTTCCAACAACAGATCCCTCTTTTACTTCCTCTGGAATTGAATATTTGATCTGAGCTGAAACCTGCTCCACGCAGCTGAGCATCACAGAAAAACAGAGGGCTACACACCAGGACTGCACGGCTCGTCTTTGTCCTCCTGCTCCCATCGTTTTAGTTTAGATTTGAATAGTATATCCACTGACAGGTCCGTACGCAACATGGAATTTCCTTAACCAAAAATATATTGTTTCAAATCTTTCCCATATTTCTAATTTAACCGCAATCCTTCTTTCTGTTGAAGGTACCGTCTCCTGTCTGTCGACTTGAACAAAACCTCTCTGGAAGGGGCAGGGCCAGCGCTATAACACACAGTTTATGCTGATATGTCACTGACACCTTGTGGAGTGGACACGTTATGACCTATTTTTGAAGCCGACCGTGACATAAACTATAATATTACATGTTTACCAAGTGTCGCTTTACTAGGCTACAATTTTTTTATTTTCTTCTGACCATTCCAATCATAAATTGTTTCTACCGTTTCAGGCAGCTGGTTTAGCTTTATATCAGACAATTAATTCACAACTGCACAACTTTAACATTTAACAGCAAATAAAATCTGCCTTAATGTTTGTCTTTGTTACAGTATAGCTCTGTTAGTTAAGTGTAATTGCAAAATATCCAAAACATGACTTTGAAAGAACTGTTTGCACACCTGATGCAATGTAATGACAATACGACTCAATCAATGTTCAAGCTCCTGGTAACACAATTTCATAATGAAAAGGATTGAATGGATCCACCTGGAACCACAAACATGGAACATCCAGATTTCTCATCCACAGCATGGTATCAAAATCACTGATTTGTCATAAATGTTCAGACATGTAATGACAGGTGTAGTTCTTGAGTTACATAAATGAAACGGGTCAAGTTTTAAAACAAAACTTACAGTCTGAACTGAAATAGGCATGACTCTTATTCAGGACCACAGGCAGTGCTACTAAATATGCCATTGTGCTGACTTACCTCCTGGAGTAGCCTAAAACTTTTCCTCAATAATGTGATATTTAACTTCAGCCCCTACTTGAAAATGACCACAGTGCTTCCAATAAATTGCGCTTAAACAACGTGGACAGCCATACTAAATATGATTTCATGGTATTAGCCAGAACACATTTTCCAATTTCAAGAAAGTCATAAAGGGAGAGTGATAAGACAAAACGATTGAAAACTTCTCAGATCTGATCTTAACTTGGCACTTTTTTGTGATTTGTGTTCGTTTGTCTTGATTTTAACGTTACTTACTTTTAGTAATCCAGTCTTTTTCGAATGTATGACTGCTTATCTATGTGCAGCACTTTGGACAACCTTTGTTGTGTGTTAAAATGTGCTATACAAATAAATTTTGATTAATTGATTGATTATACTATAAACATTGATTTTTGTATGAGTTTCTAATTCTAATCATGTCTGCCAGGAGGAAATGATCATACATGGACTCCAAAAATACATTTAGTTAAAATCAAAACATGGTCTTACCTCAGATGTCCTCCGCCTGTCAGGGAGCACGAGAGTATTCGCATGACTTCCAGGGACTATAGTAGATCCTATACTCATTCTGGGTCCAACTAACATGTAGCGTTTGTCTCCAGATCTGTACTGGATGCTGTGACACAGTGTCCCATCATAATTAGTCTCTTGTAGATATTTAGAAGTATAGTCTGTGGATTTAGAGCACTGCATTGCAATCAGCACGATGATACTGATGAGAAAAAGTACAGAAACTGAGCCCAAAGTTATCATCAGGTAAAAAGTCACGTTATTATCTTCATCATCTTTTGCTGGACTTTTAACATCAGAAGCTGCAAAAGCTTCTTTGGGCTCCACAAGTTTGACGATCACAGTAGCTGTTGCTGAGAGTGAAACGTTGCCATTGTCTTTCACCAGTATGATCAGTTTATGTTCAGCTTCGTCTGTCTCTGTGAAGGCGCGAAGTGTTCTGATCTGTCCTGTATAGCGGTCCAAACCAAAGAGTCTGTGGTCAGTAACTTCCTGCAGTGAAAACAGCAACCAGCCGTTATATCCTATATCAGCGTCATAGGCTCTGACTTTAGTCACCAAGTGTCCTGCGTTCACATTGCGGGGAATCTCCTCCACACCTTCAGCAGAACCGTTGGAGCTGACTGGATACAGGATGACTGGAGCGTTGTCGTTCTGATCCAGAATGAACACGTTCACTGTGACGTTGCTGCTCAGTGACGGAGTTCCAGAATCCTTTGCGACAACTTGGAACTGGAAAGTTTTCAGGGTTTCAAAGTCAAAACTTTTCAGCGCGGAAATTTGTCCGTTTTCTGAATTGACATTCAGGAAAGATTTCATATCACTCTGACCCCCATTACCTCTCACAATGTGGTATGCTATTACTGCATTTTCATTCAGATCATTATCGGTAGCACTAACAGAAAATATTGATGCTCCCGGGACGTTGTTTTCCTTTAAGTAAAGTTCGAAAGGATTCTGACGGAAAACTGGTATGTTGTCATTTACATCGGACACTTGAACACTCAAGGTTTTTACAATCGAAAGTTGAGGCTCGCCACAGTCAGTAGCTGTTATAGTGATATCATAATGGGACACACTTTCTCTGTCTAAACGCCCCTTTGTGACTAGAGAGTACATGTTCTCCTCAATGGATGGCGTCAAATCAAACGGAACATTGTCGGACATTTTACAAATCACTTTCCCATTAAGGTCCGAATCTTTGTCCGTAACACTGATGAGAGAGATAACAGTGCCAGCCTTTGAATTCTCGGGGATTAAGTTGGACAGTGATGTCACTTCAATTTCTGGTTTATTATCGTTCACATCTTTGATTTTTATCACAACTCTACTTTCGGCTGTCCAAGGGGGCTGGCCTTTATCCGAAGCCTGCAGATCCAGTCTGTAAAGCTCCGTTTCCTCAAAGTCCACTTTCCCTTTTACTCGAATCTCACCAGTCACGCTGTCTAGTTCAAATGTATCATGCACTTTTTTCTTTTGTGTTTTTCCAAAGGTGTATTCAATGTCACTATTCAAGCCTTCATCTAAATCTGTAGCGTTTAATTGTATTACAAGAGTTCCTATTGGGGCATTTTCATCTAATGACACAGTATATACATCTTTACTGAAGGCAGGTCGATTATCATTTGCATCCAGCACAGTGATACTGACATTCAGACTTCCAGATTTTGATGGTCTGCCCCCATCCAGAGCCGTTAATACGAATCGGTGTTCTGCCTTTTGCTCCCTATCCAAAGGCTTTTTCAGCACTAAAAACGGTATCTTGTCCTCCTCACTGTCTCTGACTTCAATATCAAAAAAATCATTGGGGCTCAGCTTGTAAAATCGAACTGACTGTGCGCCGAAATCAGGGTCTCGAGCAGCATGAATTTGAAAACGAGTACCTGGAGGAGTATGCTCTGCTATTTCCAGTCGCTGTTCACTTTCTGGAAAAGACGGTGAATGGTCGTTAACGTCGGTTATTTCAACTCCAACGTAATGTATTTCCAGTGGGTTTTCAACAACAATTTTCAGGTTTATCAAACAAATCTTGGTGCCATCACAAAGCTCTTCACGGTCCATAATTTTTCCAACAGACAACACTCCATTGTTTTGATTCAACTGGAACAGAGCGTGATTTGGACCAGAAACAATACGAAATCGCCTGCCTGTCAACGTGCTAATGTCGAGCCCTAAATCCTTGGCAACATTTCCAACAGGGGATCCTACTTGAACTTCTTCAAGAACAGAGTATCGTAGCTGAGCCAAAATCCGCTGCACAAAACACAGCAACAAAACCCCGGCAATCCAACGGCAGTTCACTCGGCGCCATTGTCCTCGTCCCCCCATTGCGCTGCAAATATATGAAGGCTTTCTTTGAAGCAAATCCAGAGATCCAATTGTTCATCGAGCCAGTCTAATTAGATCAGTTTCACGATTCTCAAAATGAAGCAGTTCAATCCTTAAATATTAACCTCGATTCATTTTACTTGATAGCCTGCGATGCTTACTCTGTCCGAACACCCCCTCCATCAGAGATGATTCAGAGATGGGCAGGGTCTTTCGAGAATGAGGAACACAACCATTGTTTGGGTCACACTGACACAACGTGGCCACTGTGCTCCAATACGATACGAACGAGACGAATGTGTGGAGGGTTTTACTTTCACGTCCTCCTTCTCTGAACTTGAAACTCGACCTCATGCCTCCATGCTGGAGGCAAGGTCTGAATCTGTGATGGAAGCTTAGATTTTATTTCTCCAGCTGGTTAACCCCATGTTGAGCATGTTCCCCAGAAACTCCCGAATTTGTGAGCAACTCAGATTATTGGACAGTTAATAGGACAAACAATAGCACGTGCAATCAATCAAAAACAGTTTGAAATGCAAATAAAACCTGCTTCAAATTTTCCGAAGAAAAGTAATGTAGGCTGAATAGCACAGGAGACAGCAATTATAAATATGAACTGCAGCTCTACTTTGTACAACACACTGTGAATTACATTGGATTAATACAAAACAAGTAGTTGGACGTCAGAATATCAACTAAATTGGGAATATAAAACTTTTAATTTTAATTATGGACATAACTTGTAATTATGGAAATACATCTGCGTAGATTGAAAACAAATTGAAATAGTTTCCACAGTTTGCAAACTGTATATAAATATTGGGATGATTAAAAAACGAACTAAAGTTTCAGCACCACGGACAGCACACTTTTGTACCAGCACAGTGAAAAAAGCAAATGAAAAACAACATTTTTCAAATTCTTGATACTGTTTTGCAAAAGTATGTTATATAATTAATTAAATATGTCTTACCTCCTCAGATGTCCTCCTCCTGTCAGGGAGCACTAGAGTATTTGCATGACTTCCAGGGACTATAGTAGATCCTATACTCATTCTGGGTCCAACTAACATGTAGCGTTTGTCTCCAGATCTGTACTGGATGCTGTGACACAGTGTCCCATCATAATTAGTCTCTTGTAGATATTTAGAAGTATAGTCCGTGGCTTTAGAGCACTGCATTGCAATCAGCACGATGATACTGATGAGAAAAAGTACAGAAACTGAGCCCAAAGTTATCATCAGGTAAAAAGTCACGTTATTATCTTCATCATCTTTTGCTGCACTTTTAACATCAGAAGCTGCAAAAGCCTCTTTGGGCTCCACAAGTTTGACGATCACAGTAGCTGTTGCTGAGAGTGAAACGTTGCCATTGTCTTTCACCAGTATGATCAGTTTATGTTCAGCCTCGTCTGTCTCTGTGAAGGCGCGAAATGTTCTGATCTGTCCTGTATAGCGGTCCAAACCAAAGAGACTGTGGTCAGTAACTTCCTGCAGTGAAAACAGCAACCAGCCGTTATATCCTATATCAGCATCATAGGCTCTGACTTTAGTCACCAAGTGTCCTGCGTTCACATTGCGGGGAATCTCCTCCACACCTTCAGCAGAACCGTTGGAGCTGACTGGATACAGGATGACTGGAGCGTTGTCGTTCTGATCCAGAATGAACACGTTCACTGTGACGTTGCTGCTCAGTGACGGAGATCCAGAATCCTTTGCGACAACTTGGAACTGGAAAGTTTTCAGGGTTTCAAAGTCAAAACTTTTTAATGCTAAGATCGTGCCATTGGCTTCATTTATGTTTAAAAAGGAAGTTATAGTGGGCCCCGGACTCTTCCGGTCGAGTGAATATGTGACTGCTGCATTTTCACCTCCATCAGCATCAGTCGCGCTCACTGAAAAAATTGAAAGTCCGGCCTTGTTATTTTCAGGCACATAAAAAGTATATGGGCTTTCATTGAACAAAGGACTGTTGTCGTTAACATCTAACACATCGACCTGTATCACCTTCGTAGATAAGAGGGCGGGGCTTCCTAAATCCTTAGCAGTTATTGTAATGTCATACATATGCATTGTTTCCTTATCCAGGTAGTCCTTGGTAACCAAAGAGTAAGACTGTCCGTCAGGGGATGGCTTTAGGTCAAAAGGTAAATGACCGGGCACACTGCAGACCACCTGTCCGTTCACACCTGAGTCAAGATCGGTCACCCCCATCAACGCCACCACAGTGCCAGGAGGTGAGTCTTCTGGAATTCGACTTGAAAGGGATGTGATTTCTATTTCGGGTTGGTTATCATTCACATCTTCCACTCTAACCACCACGTTGCAGAGTGTGGAGAGAGACACGGCACCTTTGTCTGCAGCCAGCACCTTAATCTCGTAGACTTGCTTTTCCTCGTAATCAAGGCGTCCTTTCACGGTTAGTTTTCCAGTTTTAGTATTCAATTCGAACGGCTCAGAGGAGAGTCCTCTCAATTTACTCCTTAAAGAATACTCGATCTCACCGTTCACCCCCTCATCCGAGTCAGATGCATTCACTGTCAGGAGAAATGTCCCTGCAGGTGCGTTTTCCCTTATTGTTATGGTGTATTTTTGTTTACCACACACTGGCGGGTTATCATTTACATCAGATACAATGATAGTGATATTAATAGTACCAGATTTTGATGGTTTTCCTCCATCTGTAGCTGTTAATAGTAACCAGTGTTGAGCAGTGTGTTCTCTATCCAAAGGTCGCTGTAATACGAGGAATGGAACCTTCCCATCCTCCCCAAATTCTTCGATTTCCAGGCGAAAATACTGGTTATGATTTAGCTTATATGAATGTAAGGAATTCAAACCGACATCCAAATCGTGCGCTCCTTCAATTTGAAATCGAGACCCAACTATGGCGGACTCCAGCACCTCCAATGTGTAGTTGTCTTCAGGAAATTTCGGCCAATTGTCATTTACGTCGAGTATCTCAACAATAATTTGGTGCATTTCGAGAGGATGTTCTACAACAGCTTTCAGATTCGTGATGCACGGAACAGTTTTTGCGCACAGCTCCTCTCTGTCTACCCGCTGGTTCACGAACAGAACTCCATCTCTCGGATTTACCCTAAACAGATCCTGCTTTGTTCCTGACACAACACGAAGATTCCTTTGCGCCAGTCTCCCAGGGTCTAACCCAAGGTCTTTGGCTACATTCCCAACTGCCGTCCCCGATTTTAATTCTTCCTGAATGGAATACCGTATTTGAGCAGATATTCCTTCCAATTTAGTCACAATCAGCAGCGCCAGACAAAAACAAACCGACACATCCCTCCACTGTCCTTTGATGTCCTTTATATCCATTGTTTGGCAAAAAGCCTTTCAATCGGCAATTATAAATCCTTGAACAGAATTCTTGAGGAGTTCTTAAATTCCTCGCACGAAAAATATACAATAAAGGTTTGCGCGACCCATCATTCTAAGAAGGAGATCTGTATAGTCCGGTCTTTCAACCCGTCTATTTGGGTTGTTACTGAATGCACATGTAGAAGCAAGATGCCCCCTCACACACACGACCACTATGGTGATATATAGTGTAACAGCACCACCCGTTGTCACGGCTGCGATGCTGCGTTTATTATAAAACTTTTCCTTCCAGTTTAGCCTGTGGTTTTGCTGAAACGCTGTCCTACATTTGCATTTAGACAAAAGACGCTTTTAACATAAATTATAACTCCACCAAGTACGACAAATGTGATGATTTATTGTTATTACACGCAGATTCTGAAAAACACAATGAATGTTCAAAAAACACTTATACTGTCACCAAAACAGTTGACCTTTGTCGATTAGATTTATTTTTAAAAAGTAAGTACCAATTTTACTTCAAGAAAGTAACTTTTGGCAAATAAATTTCTCGAGGCGAAAGTGAACAATTAGAAGGTGGATGCACAGAAGCATTTTTTTATACCTGCAAAAAGAAGAACAGCAACAATAATGTGACAGTTTTAAATGTGTTATTATGGTGACAGAAATCAATCCAAACCTAAATAAATGTTTACTAATCAATGTGTTGCATTTTATGCATGGTCTAGACAAATTTCGTTGTTTTGTGTTTCAGTTTCAGTCTGTACAGTGACCTAAATTCTCCTTGGTAATGCCAATAATTAACTGTAAGGTTTGCCAACTCAGCTGTCGCGCTTTTTCTTGACAGATTTTGGGACAAACTTCTTTTTAGCTACATTCTTTGTGAAAATATTAGGAAATTATCCTAAAATAATCCAAAAATAAGACTTTACCTCGTTTTATTGTTACTAAAGCTTTTGACATTCACATTCTCTCTGCTTACACTGCCCACTCCCACAGTCTTTATCCTATTGCTGAGTCGAGCAGTGACATCGTATGGATAAAACTTGCAAGTGCAGTTATGACAAAACTACTCGTATACTATTCATTGTTCATGTATAATTTTGCCATATTCCACTTTCAGCAGCGCCTCCCCCCACATTACAGTAGTGTATGGTAAAGTCCATAATAAATCATGACAATAAAGAAAACCTGACGATTATGCTCACAGCAAAAAGGAACAAGGTGACCTACATAAAACCTCAAATCTTTGCACCCCTCCCACCTGCTACTGCTACGTATAGGTTCTGGATTCAGGCCAAATATAGACGTGCGCGTGCACGAGCGCTGCCGCAGTCTGCATCACCTCCTCCTATTTCTACCTCCATTAATTCAGCCATGCTGCACCAATGCTACCAGACTGTTTGAAATCATCCAGTTTTCATCATTATACATTGTAGATCCTCCTTAGACAAAGCGCTAATATTTTGCTGAGAATACTCATTTGATGTCTGCAAGCTGCGGATGCTGTACAGAGAAGAGGAGGGGTGTGTGTGTGTGTGGGGGGGGGGGGGGGGGGGTTTGGGGGGTGGGGGGGGGGGGGTGTTCAAAGCCCCAGTGAGCAGAGAACTCGTCGCCATGGCAACACAGCTCCATTAGGCAGATCGCTGTCCATGGTGCTGAAGGCAAGGAGGAGCACAGGAAAGAAGCAGAGGGGGAGGGATGCAGGAGCTGTGAATTCTACATACAAATAGAGTCAGCTGTATCCAAGTGCTCTTCATTCTCTAAAATATGTAAGGTCTGTTTTACCCTTTGTAGTCAATGTGGTATATTTACAATAATTATTTTTTTAATGAAGGCACTGTGGTAAGACATACACTTGCAGCTAGGATAATACTTGTTAAAAATATATACATGTCACTCTTGAAATCACATTTTTCTTATCAGTATTAAAAAAGAAATGGCCAAGCAATTGAGACACCATGCTAAAAAAATAAAACATATTGATGAGGAGTGTGCATGTGCTAGCCTACTAGTGCCAGCTGGTGGCTGCTCTAATGCTTTGTTACACATTGATGCATTGCTGTGTCATGCATCACTGTGCTAGTCTGTCAGTGGGCCACAGCTGGAAACAGGAGGCGCTGCAAGAATCACAGGAGAATTTCAGGGTCAGTGCTGATAAGAAAGGAAACTGAGAATTATTTCTTGTCTCAAGCAGTTTCTTGCCTTTGCTTTGTTCCAATTGTACTCAATATAATCAGAACTAGAGCCCATGTAAAAGCCATGGGTCTTGTTCTGTGTAATAGCCATTTAAAAAAAGGAATAGATCTATTATGTGCTGAAACAGGCTACTAAGATTTGGCGTTGTAGGGGATATTAAATAAAAGATTAAAATAAGTCATCCTGCGGGCCTAAATATCATTCCCTCGGAAGCACACATGACCACACCTCCCTAGAGAGATGAGGTCACGTGTGCACACACAAAGAGACAAAAAGAAAGGCAGACACAGTCATTTGCCCTCCCTCAGGAAAAAAATTGTGCAAACATATACATAAATTAGACTGTGTTAACACTTAACCGAACCTAGTTATATACATTTTATCCTTTTGCACAATTCATTAAACTATATTTTAAGCCTCATTTGAGATTTAATGCAATTGTTTTTTCCTAGAAATGTTGCTTTTAACACTGTGTTTCTTTGTAGGATAAAGATGGTCAAAATGTCAACACAGCCTCCCTGGGATCAGTGAGGACAACACAGAAGGGGGACTTTGCTGGAGCCAGTCATCGCTGTCATCTCATGTGAGAGAAGTAATGTCATGGGCATCCTGAAATGCTTGCCACTGGAGATAGATTAGTATTTTAAATAAAAAAAGGAAAAACAGTGAAAGGACACACAGGCACACACATTAAGGAAAGGTGAGTTTTTTTTAATAGTTCAAGCTTTTTAGGAGGCAGAGATTTCTATTCACCACGGGTTTACATACTGAAAGACAATAAATTAGAATTTGGAAATACTATTGATATGAATGTTCAGTAATCACAGAGCACCAGCGCTTACGGCGGTGCCCCACCTGACTTGTTCTAAAACAAAAGAGGATGTTTTATGTTGCAGACATGACCATGTTGCCTTCGTGATAAATTATTTAATTTGGCAATGTAAGCTCAGTGTTTACAAGACTAGACATCTAAGAAAATCCACAACTTAATATTTTGTGGGAGGAAAGCATTGTTGTAGTATTTATAGCTGTTACCATTCCACATAAAAAGTTACAGTTGCAGTGACTGTTACTGCAACGTCACAATAGTATTAGAGTTGGGACAGAGTGCTCCTTCAGCTGTGGGAGCACAAACAGAACTTTCAGCTTTTGTGCAGGTTGTTATTCTTTGCTTTTTTCAGACACAAAGAGACATATTTTAAGAGAAGCCAATCAATTATATAGCTGACATAATCTTTGGTGAATGAAGATAATGACACCGATTTTTCAGAATTCCTTATTACTGAACTTGCCGTGCAGATATTTTGTCATAATCATATTTCACAGTTTTTTAGGATGCAGCAGTTAAGTAGATTGAGTGAATTCATATCAGTAAAGCAATCTAATAGCACAGTTATTTAGGTACCTATACAGAATGTTGCACTATTATTGCAAAATACAATTTACCATATAACATTCCATTTAAGTGCATTATTTATGTTTTATAGGACTTAAATATAACAGTGATTTTCTTTTGA
The DNA here is from genome assembly GCF_022577435.1 of Embiotoca jacksoni. Classification (NCBI taxonomy): domain Eukaryota; kingdom Metazoa; phylum Chordata; class Actinopteri; family Embiotocidae; genus Embiotoca; species Embiotoca jacksoni. The sequence goes on from NW_027185403.1 coordinate 10,320,667, forward strand.
AATAATACTTACATTCTTGTGTTGAAAACGTAACAAACATAAAAATAGACACTATGTCAGAGCTGCCTGCAGAAAGGTCTACTTTTTGCAATGATTAGAATGTTTTGGGCTTTAAGCAAATACCTTACACCCTAGATTTTATGGCTTATAACGCCTAAACAGAACTTGAACTGAAAATAAATAGCATAAACAGGAAGACATGACAGGACAAAATGCCTGTCTTTACAGACTTCAGTCTGTCTGATAGTGTTTATATTCTCCCTGAAATACAGCCAAGAGCTGTTATCAGTGAGAATAAGCCTCAAGAAGATGACAGTCACTGAAAGAATGAGAGCAAGAAATTATCGCCAGAACATACTGCCATATTCTATTGTGCAAGACACAGATTTGTCATATTTATTACTGTTTTAATATGCAAACATTGTGAATACCATTGTATGTCACATTTTCTGATAGGGCATGAACAGATTCATGTTTCATATAAAATCTTGCAGGGAGAGAATTTACGACCTTAAATAAAATTACTGCCATTTTCATCCAACAAGTAATTATCTACATGCACATACAACAACTGATCCCCCTTAAAGAAAACCAGGTGTTGTGTGAGGTGATCTTTTGTCAGTTTAATGCTTTTATATCTATAACCCCAGGCTACTTATCTGTACTTTGTTTCGAGAACAGTTCATATTGAATTAAAGCTGGGTTCCCTTCATATCTGTATAGTCTTCTTGTGTAGAGTATCAACAGCATCTTCTTCATTAATTGATAATGCAATCTTGCAGAACAGCTATCCCTTAAGCAACTCACGATGTGAGCCACAGTATCAACTAAGAAATTACCCCCCCCCCCCCCCCCCCCAAGACTAGATAACCTCTGAATCAGCAAAACCAACAAACCCCCAGCATTGAACACTGCCATACTCTGTACTGCATTGTATGTGTTTCAGCAACTCACTGTCCCGTAAACTGACTCAGACAGGAAAATTATATTGATCAGTCTAATACTGCTCTCAGGCCAGGAGCACCTCTGGAGTTGTTGTAGAAATAAGACACACTAACAACTCGTCGTCACTAACAACAAATAAAAGGTATCACTGACATAAAACTGCAGCAAGTTGGTAGCTGGAAAAGGTGGGACAGAAATTATAATGATGTAAAGTAGGCCTTTAATACTTTAGCATTAACACTGTCATCATAAATGTAGTTTGACTTGTATTTCATATCAAAACTCAGAAACTTCAGCATTTAGTTTGCTTTAGTATTTAATAAATCATACAGACCGGCCAAAGCATACAATTATCTCACATTACACAATACTATATGTTTCACCATAAAAGTACCACTGTACAAAAGCACTTACTCTATATGTTTGCCTTTGACACATTACAGCTTCTTACAAGTAATGAAATGTGAGCTGTGCTAAAGAGTTTGACTACATGATGTCTGATTAGCTCATAAATCGGATGGCACATGAGTTCCACAGTTTTGTTCACATTAAAAAGTTGCAAAAGGACTGTTCTTGAAAATGAAAGACATGTTTATATACACAGACATATGATATACTCTATAAGGGAGGTATATCTGTATCCCAATTTGTGTTGCATATGCAGATACATACAGCAGTCTGTAACATACATGAGAACAGCTTCATTGGGTGAAATCAAACACCTTTAGGTTGTATCAGTATTGTAAAGTAAGCATTAAATGTTCAGCTCTGAGTTACACAATTGCAATACACATTGAAATTAAGGAACAGAGATATAAAAGTGAAAGCACATGGTAGAGTTTGTTGTGTATATACAGTACTCATAAGGAGACATTTCAAAGACCAAACCCAAGACTCATTTTCCAGCAGTGGACAAAACATTCAAGCACACTGTGCACTGCAGTTCAAGCTGTGAGTACACTTAACTTTCAGAATCCATAGAAATAACTCTGCGAACAGATGTTTTCCACTCGTCTAAACTAGGAAACAAGAATGACGTTAAAGATTTCTTAACCTTTTCTTAACATGTTTATAACAAAGTACACTCCTGCACTCTATCATCGTGGTCCCATTAGAACGTAAACTCCCATCTTGTTTTGAAAAAAGAAACAAAGATGAAATTTATCTGCAGAAAATGGATTCACCCAGTATCATAAAATATCTAAAGCCATCAAAGTACTTTGATTATTCCATGCAAAAACAACTGAAAGGCATGATGGCTAAAGGCCTCACTCTTATCTGTTTGATTTACTTGTTGATTTAATTTCTCAGTATTCATTTATACATTTAGGCCTAGCACACATATAAAGCACAAAGTCAAGTACAAAACATAAAAGCACTAGAAGTTATCACATTTATAAAATACTGATGATACCCTTTCATTTCATACTTTAAAATTGTAGTTCGGTGCTTTTCTGACATTTAGTTAATTGTGCTGTTTCACTTCTTAGTTAAGTCATATATTACACATCAATGCTGTTATGGAGCAAGACAAAGCACAAAGGTTAAAAATGTAATATCCAACACGTGTTTCTCTTTTAGAGATGAAAAACCATCTCTTAAAGGCGTTTCAACATTCCCATGTCCACTCGTATAGTCCTTGTGGCTTCTTTGAATAGCCAGTGGTACAATATTCAATTCAGTCCGTTTCTTTGTGAGTATCTCCTCTTGAAAATATTTTTGTGTGGCAGTCCTGTGGTGTGGTTGAGGCCATGCAGTCTTATCATGCATATTAAATGGGCAGAGAGGCATTGTTGATTGGCTTTTCATGTGCTCAAAGAAAGAGAGGGGTAGGGTCATGTTTTTGATTAGCCACCATAGTCCATTGGTGTTATACCATGACATATATATATATTGTGAGGAACATGGACGAGACTGAGCAGGATGGACATTCGGGGGGTGGGGGTGGGGGGTGGGGGTTATGGTTTGGGATATATCTTCTTTCCTCTGTGAGGCTTTTCCTGTCAGCGTCAATCCAGTACACATCTGGAGGGGTGGCCTTATGTGGAACTGCTGCTGCTGCTGGTGGTGGATTCCTGTAAACGAGACAAGAGAGTTACACAAATTTGGAAAGGAACCAGAGCTCTGAGAGCCGTGTGACTGGCCAAACTGACATATCTCATGCATCCGACGTCTGTCGCTCAGAGAGGGGCTTCAGGCAGAGGACAGAGACGGTGGAGGGATTGGGCGGATCCTTGAACATATAGTGGGGAGGTGACAGATCTATCAATGAATACCATGCTCCAAGATTAGGTGAAGGAGAGTGGTTGCTAGGTAACTGTGTGACTGGTTTCTCTTTGCGCCTCGTCTGCACAAAGAATTAGGTCACAATTCAGACTACAGGAAGACAGTATGATTCATGTTCAAGTGTCATTCTGTGAAGTCAATAACATACAGTCGAATTAAAGCTTGAACCTACCCAATCAGACAGAAACAACACAGTCCAATTCCACTTACAAACATCCATAACTAGGATATACGCCTAATTAATTAGTGATGGGTCAGTAGGTGATGAACACAGATTAATATTCACATGCACAGCATCCTTTTTGAGAACATAGTGATTCAATTAAAAACCTATCAATACTTTCATCACATGTTATAACAGTAAGAGCCAGATTGTGAAAATGCAAAGCCAGGAAATGGCAACACTGAGTTGAAGTGAAGGATTTTTTTTTTTTTTTTTCTGAGTCCAGAATTCAGAGTTGTGGCTCAGATACATGACTGTCACTTTGTTCAGCAAAAGTAATGACTAGGACCGGAATAGTGTGTTAATACTTTTTAATCTGAATCACCATGTTAGCTTAATTGTCTGCAAGACCACAAACAACTTTTCAGCCATTAAGATTATTATTGCCCAATGTCTTGGTCTTCTGAGATCAATCAAGGTAATTATATTTTTTTAAGATATGTCAAATTGCAGAAAACATTCGGGGAGGGTATATATTCCTGAAATGCTGACTGATGCATTTTTAATTATTCTGCCAGTTAGATTTTATAGTTTTTAATAAATCTTTTTTAGGATGACACTCTAATGTGATTAACAGTTACCCAAATAGAGGCATGAAGAGCAAACACAGAAGACTTGGCAAACTGCTTGTGATGTTTAGTGAGTGGACCTTTGCAAGTAAAAAAAAAAATCTTCTTCTTGAGTTAAAATTAAACAAGACAAGATAATAAAAAATGAAAAAACATCCACTGACAACAAAACAAACACAAAAAACAATTCAGACACTAAATTCTGCAACGTAATTAATAAAAGGTTATCTGGGATGGGGGAGTGAGACTCCTGCATACCTCCAGCTGCAGAGTGGACTTCCTTCATTTAGGGTACTTTAGAGTGGGGAGAAAAAAAACAAGCAATTCAATGGTCAGGTCATTGCAAGCAATAAAAAGGATTCTTTGTGTATGTGTCCTACGATCAGAGTTGAGTCGACGCACTATAAATGAAATGTTATCTTCAAAAAATACTGTAGAATAAGCATGGTTAGTGTGAACCATTATAACAAATACTGCACCGTGTTATGATGAGTTCTGGAAAAGTGGGTAAAAGCAGTTTAACATTTAGCAATAAAATAGTTTGTTCATTGAGCAGCGTACTTACCCTCTGAAACAGAGAGAGAGAGAGAGCAATACCGTAAAAAGATGGTGATACAATGACAACATAATACAAAGATAGATACAGACACATAGATACCAGACAGATACTGTTAGAGATATAGACAGACAGACAGACAGACAGACAGATAGACAGATAGATAGATAGATAGATAGATAGATAGATAGATAGATAGATAGATAGATAGATAGATAGATACTGCAGGTCAACATTTATGGTCTCAGCTTAAATGACCCTGGAAAATGAAAGGTATCAAAGGTGAAGAGCACAAAAAACGCCATACATTTCCTGACTGTCCAATTCAACAAACCCTGTGTGTAACCATTAACAGATTATTAAGAAAAAGGATTAATATTGGCAGACTTAAAAAAAAAAAAAAAAAATTTAAAGAGATGTTATAGGATGTTTTTGTGAAGTTTTCTGTTACTTTGTAAACTTGATTCTGTTTTCCTTTGTGAACATAACAATTCAGACACAGACATTCCACTGATATACAGACCACAAACCAAGTTTTACACAAAAATGTCAAAAAAGCACATTTTCAATTGAAGTTGCCACTCAGGTGCATCCCCTCCTCTTTTAGTCTTTATTTAAATCATAAACTGAATGTGCTGTTTTACCTATCATTTTATGATAGATGTTTTTTGTAGCATGGTAAGCAAAGATATAGATTTTCCTGCTGGTTCAATTTTAAGGGTTATATTGAGGGCTGGTTTCTTAATTGTATTTTTACTTGATACCTGATTTTTTTAAAAACTGATATTTTAGATAAATTTTTACAGTACCTTATGGACAGTTTGAGTGACATGAAAGATATTTAATGATTACTGTAAGCAATTTACACACATGAGAACTGAAATCAGAAAGGATCGTTATTCTACAACACATACAACAACTGAGGTACAGCAAAAAATTACAAGTGTGGGTTTATACACTGTGTGGTACTGCCATAGCGTGTATAGTGATTGCATGTATTTACTTTTTCTCAATGTTGCAAGTGTGGTGCAGTGGATACATTCTCCTCAAAATTAGAATTTAAAATGTAAATTTCAGTTATTTCCTCCTTTTTCTAAAAAATGTTTTTACTATATTAACACAAGCCAGAGTTTATGCACGAAAGACATTTCCAAAGCACTTCAGATAAAAGCCGAGGTAATGAAATATCTGAACTGTATTTGGCGATATTTTTTTTTCCACACAAATTTTTGTGGATAAGTGTTGATTTAAACTGCAGTGAAGTGAGCGACCATTTATACCTGCAAAGTGGAAGCTGCTGAGTCACTAGTCTCTGTGAGGCCTGTCCCTCTTGGTAAACTGGACACGATGTATCTGGAGCCCTTTGGCACAGGCTGTCTGACCACCATCTTTCCTTTCCTGGTCTCTGCTAGAAACAGACTGTACCAGTAGGCATCGTTGGAGACCAGAGTGGAATCTGCGATGGTGGAGTTCCTCTCACTGATCACACTGTTCCTGCAGGGAGGAGCCGCTTTGCTGCTCTTGGGTTTCTGACACTTGAGCACGATGGTGACCAGTATGGTGATCAGCAGGAGAAATGACACGGAGCCCAGACCGATGACCAGATACAGGTTCAGGTCTGAAAAGATGTCATATTCCAGAGGCACCTCGGTCATGTCAGAGTAGGTCTTAACGGCAGTCTCCACTGTGGACAGCTTGATGGTGACTGTAGCAGAGAGAGCAGGCTGCCCGTTGTCCTTGGCAACAACAACCAGCCTCTGGTAGCGCGGATCTCTGTAACTGAACATCCTCATAGTCCGGATCTCTCCGTTGTATTGGTCCAGACTGAACAAGGTGGCGTCGGTCACCTGCAGAAACTGGTAGGTAATCCGAGAGTTGTGCACTGAGTCCGTGTCCAAGGCTATCACCTTGGCAACCAGGGAGCCTTTATCGGTGGATCTGGGGATCTTCTCCTCCACCAACGAGCCGTGCGCGCGCCACGGAGACACAATAACCGGAGCGTTGTCGTTCTGGTCCACAATAATGATGTGGACGGTCACGTTACTGCTGAGTGGAGGAGAGCCAGAGTCTCTGGCCTCGATGTGGAAAAGAAACTCCGTCTCAATCTCATAGTCAAAAGTTTTGAGTGCGTAAAGATTGCCGTTCTCTGGATTGATGGAGAACAGCATGGACATGGAGGTGTTGACTATCTCCTTCTCTAAGATGAAATAAACTAGATACTGGTTTTCATGGAGGTCAGGGTCAAACGCAGTGAGGGAGCTGAGCAAGGCCCCAGGTGCGTTATTCTCCATCACACGTATAGTATAAAATGACTGGGGGAACTGTGGAACATTGTCATTAACATCCAGCAGCTCTAAAGTCATAGTTTCATTATCAGATAAAGGAGGAGAACCTCTGTCTGTGACGGTGAAAGTGATGTCATATTCTGGGACCTTCTCACGGTCTAATGGCTCTGACACTACTAATTCATAATAGTTATCAGAGGACTCCCTCAGTCTGAACGGCATATTATCTGGAACATGAAGATCAACCACTCCATTATCACCTGAGTCTTTATCACTGACACTAACTACAGCTATCACTGTGTCCACAGGCTCATTTTCTTTTATTGGACTTTGAAATGACTTGATGGAAATTTCTGGGTGGTTGTCATTCATATCTGTCACCTGTATTGTCAGTTTACACTGTCCAGATAAGGAGTTAGGCCCCTTATCGCTGGCTATAACCTCCATTTCATAAAGTTTAAAATCTTCATAGTTTATCATCTCTTTTACTCTGATTTCACCATTTACTGGATTCAAGTTAAACACTGTTTGTGTTCTCTCTGATGTATACAAACTATATGAATAAATAATATCAGAGTTTGACCCTTCATCTAAGTCAGTGGCATTCAGTTTAATTACTAGACTGCCAATCGGAGAGTTTTCCATCACATCTACGACGTATTTTTCTTTGTCGAATGAAGGGGCGTTGTCATTCACATCAAGCACGCGAACAATGACGCTGGCTGTACCTGTGCGCGTGGGGACTCCACCGTCCACAGCAGTAAGGAATAGATTATGCACCGCCTGCTGCTCTCGGTCTAAAGCTTTTTTCAATATCAAGTCAGCAAACTTTGTCCCATCTCTCCCGGTCTGAATTTCAACAGAGAAATATTCGCTCGAGCTCAGGTGGTAATTTTTCACAGAATTTGTTCCAACATCTGAATCTACAGCATTATTCAGTGAAAATCTCTCTCCAACGGGACTTGATTCAGATATGTCCAAATGCATCGTTCCCCGACGAAAATGAGGAGCGTTGTCATTAATATCCAAGATTTCCACCTCGATATTAAACATTCGTATCGGATTTTCAATCGTAGCGTCTAATTTAAGAAAGCAGGACGTGGTTTTCACTGGGCACAGAAACTCTCTATCAATCCGTTCTAAAATTAACAGCTCTCCCGTGTCCTTGTTGATGTCGAGGTATTTCTTATTGGCGACTACATCAATGCGCATTTTTCTTTCACTCAGCGTCTTCACATCTAACCGCAAATCAGTTGCTAGATTTGCAACGACAGATCCTTCATCCATTTCTTCGGGAACAGAATAATGGGTGACGGTCCACACAGTGTTAATAATGGCAGACAGAAAGAGAAATATGGAAACGTACCGCATCCGGAAAGTCTGTCGGACACGATGCGCCATCGTGAACATTCCGTATGTAACGTCTTGAAATGTACTGATAAGACGATAAACCGCGTCCTCATTCAATGAACAAACGAAACGGGGATCGTAAAAGAACGCGTTTCTTCATTCGGAGTGACGTGCATTTAATACAAGTACTGACTGTCCTTCCTCCAATAGACTATCGCGAGAACGATGACCTCATGAGTGAGTGTCTTTATCCGGGGTGCAGCGACGATGGTAAAATTGTGCAGCATTTGCAACTTTCTTAAACACAGTAAAAGTTTTTAAACTACGGTAGAGACTGAGTGGAATTGATCGCAGTATAAAATGGTCTATTATTATTATTTGGGTTCAACGTGGAGTACTGACAACATAACGCGTACTTTTTACTTTTCTGCCATTATATGTTTACTTTTTTTTTTCTATAAGGGTTTTGTTTCATTCTGTTTGTCACAGGTAGTGATTATAAAAGCAAAGGGTTTGTATTATTGTATCCTCTTTCCTTCGTGTTCCGCGAGTTTTACGCACGAGCGTCTGCGCTGTAAAAACAGTACTGAACATTATAACATCAAACGTGTCTGCGTGTATGATGAATATGTCTGTTTATTATTATTTTTTACTTAATTTACTATTAGTGTGCCCCACATGCTGCCTAATTTCTTCTTACAATACCGAACGATTTCAAATAAAAAAACAGCTGAAATCACAAGAAAAATGTCAGAGGATAAAGATGATCAGATTTCGCGTTCAATTTCCTCAGTTACCCATGTCCCGTAACCTGATATGTATTTTATTTTTATCTTGTGCACACTATTTATCTCATGGAAACAAGTTAAGTATCTTGCGCACGAGAATAAAAAGTCACCTTGAGGGAAAATCTTATCGGACACACACAATTAATTTATAATAAATTATCTTGTACGCACAAGATATTAACTCTATTCAACTAGATAAAAACTTTTTTCACACAAAATAAAAAACCTGTTCACACAAGATATACCTTGTTTACACCGGATATAAACTTTTTTCCACAAGATAATAACTTGTTGCACAGGATAAAAGTATCACTTTTTGGGACTTCAGGAGCACTGCAAACCTCAAAAGTATATGGAGATTCAATTAAAATGTACCTGACAGCAAGTTTAAAAGTCCTATATTGTATAAAATCAAATTACAGTTTCTGTTTTGCTTATAGAGAAGGTCAAAGGGCTATACACCGTGAAAGTTTCCAAATGTTCTGTCCACAGAGAAATGTACACAGCCCGTATTCAGCACCTGTGCTGTCTGGATGAGCAATTTGGACTTCTGTAAGTTTGCGACATCACAAATTTACATTCATGACAAATCTCCACCCTCAGCACTGCACACTGTTCAACAATCTATGCAGAATAAGCCACCAATCAGGCATTCCACAACAGAGCTCGTAAGCTACGAGACCAAACAAAACCTGTAGCTGGCCTCGGCACGCATCACTCAGAAAAGAGTGAGGCAATTATAGGGAGGGCCACTGATATCAGCGCCAGTTAAAGTCTCGGACACAAACCAGCCTGTTATTATAGAGCTCCAGTGAGAAGCTTTAAGACATCCTCCGGTGCAAATAAAGTTTAAAACCATGTCAAAATGTTCATGTGGTGTTTTACATATGCTACAAGACATTTCAAGAGCAAAATAAGCAGGCAATATCATGCCTGAGCATTTCTGTTTTGACACTGCAGTGACAGTCTGACAGCCTCAACAAAACAGATTCAGACAGCCAGGGTTTCATACATCGCATACCTACCGAACCAATCCTGTCAACTTGCAGGGTGAGGCTTTTTATGTCATCAAGCTGCCTGCTTGAGCTGCAGGCCAGCAACAGAGGGGTGGGTGTAGGGGGAGACTATGCGTATGCATAAAATTGTGGCTATACTGTTTGAAAACAAAGGTGTGAATTTACATCTAAGCCACTTTAAGGTATTAGGGATTTTTTTTCTTGGAAAAATCCACTAAATGTGCATTTTACTACGGTGAGTTTAGGGGTTTTAGTCAATGCCAGGAGAGGAGATGTACAAATCTATTGAGGTGTTTTTTTCCTATGTAAAACCACAAAAACAATTTTCTTGTGGATATCAAGAATACCAAAAAATATGAATTCATGCGACATAATTTTATTGTCCATGACTGCATTCTTATGTTCATTTTTGGCATTCACTAAGTAACTTAAGAAACTGAAGAAAGTACAAATTCTGAATCACTGAAAGCCGAGAGGAGGCGAGGTGTACTGTTTTTTACTTGTGAATAGACTTGATCGATATTCAATGAGCACATCCAGGTGTTGCACATGTTAAATAGATGGTTTTCTCCTACCTGCAGAGTAGAAGCTGCTGAGTCACTAGTCTCTGTGAGGCCTGTCCCTCTTGGTAAACTGGACACGATGTATCTGGAGCCCTTTGGCACAGGCTGTCTGACCACCATCTTTCCTTTCCTGGTCTCTGCTAGAAACAGACTGTACCAGTAGGCATCGTTGGAGACCAGAGTGGAATCTGCGATGGTGGAGTTCCTCTCACTGATCACACTGTTCCTGCAGGGAGGAGCCGCTTTGCTGCTCTTGGGTTTCTGACACTTGAGCACGATGGTGACCAGTATGGTGATCAGCAGGAGAAATGACACGGAGCCCAGACCGATGACCAGATACAGGTTCAGGTCTGAAAAGATGTCATATTCCAGAGGCACCTCGGTCATGTCAGAGTAGGTCTTAACGGCAGTCTCCACTGTGGACAGCTTGATGGTGACTGTAGCAGAGAGAGCAGGCTGCCCGTTGTCCTTGGCAACAACAACCAGCCTCTGGTAGCGCGGATCTCTGTAACTGAACATCCTCATAGTCCGGATCTCTCCGTTGTATTGGTCCAGACTGAACAAGGTGGCGTCGGTCACCTGCAGAAACTGGTAGGTAATCCGAGAGTTGTGCACTGAGTCCGTGTCCAAGGCTATCACCTTGGCAACCAGGGAGCCTTTATCGGTGGATCTGGGGATCTTCTCCTCCACCAACGAGCCGTGCGCGCGCCACGGAGACACAATAACCGGAGCGTTGTCGTTCTGGTCCACAATAATGATGTGGACGGTCACGTTACTGCTGAGTGGAGGAGAGCCAGAGTCTCTGGCCTCGATGTGGAAAAGAAACTCCGTCTCAATCTCATAGTCAAAAGTTTTGAGTGCGTAAAGATTGCCGTTCTCTGGATTGATGGAGAACAGCATGGACATGGAGGTGTTGACTATCTCCTTCTCTAAGATGAAATAAACTAGATACTGGTTTTCATGGAGGTCAGGGTCAAACGCAGTGAGGGAGCTGAGCAAGGCCCCAGGTGCGTTATTCTCCATCACACGTATAGTATAAAATGACTGGGGGAACTGTGGAACATTGTCATTAACATCCAGCAGCTCTAAAGTCATAGTTTCATTATCAGATAAAGGAGGAGAACCTCTGTCTGTGACGGTGAAAGTGATGTCATATTCTGGGACCTTCTCACGGTCTAATGGCTCTGACACTACTAATTCATAATAGTTATCAGAGGACTCCCTCAGTCTGAACGGCATATTATCTGGAACATGAAGATCAACCACACCATTATCACCTGAGTCTTTATCATTGACACTAACGACAGCTATCACTGTATCTAGTTTGATGTTTTCATTGACTGGACTCTGAAATGATTTAATAGATATTTCTGGGTGGTTGTCATTCATGTCTTCAACTACAATCTTTATGGTACATTGTCCTGATAAACTATTGGCTCCTTTGTCGGTTGCTATAATTTCCATATCATAAATCCTGAAGTCCTCATAGTTCAACATTCCCTTCACAGTAATTTCACCAGTGGAAGGATTCAGATTAAATGTTTCTTGTGTTTTTTCTGATGTATATAAACTGTATGAATAAGTTAGATCAGAATTTGACCCTTCATCTAAGTCCGTTGCATTTAGATCAATAACGAGGCTTCCAATGGGAGAATTTTCCATTATCTTAACATTGTAAATTGATTTGTCAAAAGTAGGTGCATTATCATTGGTGTCTAAAACATGAACAATAACACTGGCAGTACCAGAGCGAGCAGGTGTTCCTCCATCTACAGCTGTGAGTATTAAATTATGAACAGCCTGCTGCTCCCGATCTAACGTCTTTTTTAAGATCAAATCTGCAAACTTCGATCCGTCTCTACCTGTCTGAACTTCAATATTAAAGTATTCACTTTCGCTCAGATGGTATGTTTTCACTGAATTCGTTCCAACATCAGGATCAACTGCATTGCTGAGAGAAAATCGCTCTCCTTTTGGTGTCGCTTCAGATATATCTAAATGTATGGCGTCTCTTCGAAATTGCGGGGCGTTGTCATTCATATCTAATACTTCTAATTCTATATTAAAGATACGTAATGGGTTTTCAAGTGTTATTTCCAGTTTTAGATAGCACGATGACGACCATTTAGTTGTACAAATATGTTCCCTGTCGATCTTCTCAACAATGTACAGCTCCCCAGTCTCTTTGTTAATGTCCAGATATTTTTTGTTGGCGATGATATCAAGACGCATCTTCCTCTTTGTCAGTGTCGTAACATCCAGGCTGAGATCGGTCGCAAGATTTGCGACAACTGATCCTTCTTTTAATTCTTCTGGTATAGAATAATGAGTAACTGAGGTCGATATGTTTCGAACAAGAAAAAACAGAACAGCGAGCAGCACGTACCTTCTGCAAGACTCCATTGTTACGAAAGACATGTTTCGTGTGTGAGGGTTTGCCGTAGTTCGTATGATATGACGTGATCTTAAAGCAATATTCAGCTCTGCTCTTCCGTATTTGATCCCAAAAATATGCATAAAGTTTTATTTCCGAAGATAAATCCCGGCTAAAAAAAAAACAAGAAAAAGGCAAAGGCGTTTTCCCTATGGGCTTTCAGCACCACGGTGCTATACTGTTGTCTCACTATATGCCCGATGACAACTACTGTCATGGCTTTAATGGCCTGGCAATTTATTAACAAAACAGCGCCACCTTCCAGCCTTTGAGAGGCGGTTTTAAATTAGTTTAAAATGAACCTCCATAGAGATTTAGTTGTTTGTTTCAGTGGGGGATAAAACTGAGTCATGAAGCAGATATTTTCAGAGGGAATCATGAGATAAATTCAGGTTCTTTCTGATCCGAGCCAATTTAGTTTAATGACTTCAAACATTGGAGAATGGGGGAGGAAATGTCACTTAATATTAATAAATAATAGATATAAAACTTAACTTTTAATTCCTACCTGCAGAGTAGAAGCTGCTGAGTCACTAGTCTCTGTGAGTCCTGTCCCTCTCGGTAAACTGGACACAATGTATCTGGAGCCCTTTGGCACAGGCTGTCTGACCACCATCTTTCCTTTCCTGGTCTCTGCTAGAAACAGACTGTACCAGTAGGCATCGTTGGAGACCAGAGTGGAATCTGCGATGGTGGAGTTCCTCTCACTGATCACACTGTTCCTGCAGGGAGGAGCCGCTTTGCTGCTCTTGGGTTTCTGACACTTGAGCACGATGGTGACCAGTATGGTGATCAGCAGGAGAAATGACACGGAGCCCAGACCGATGACCAGATACAGGTTCAGGTCTGAAAAGATGTCATATTCCAGAGGCACCTCGGTCATGTCAGAGTAGGTCTTAACGGCAGTCTCCACTGTGGACAGCTTGATGGTGACTGTAGCAGAGAGAGCAGGCTGCCCGTTGTCCTTGGCAACTACAACCAGCCTCTGGTAGCGCGGATCTCTGTAACTGAACATCCTCATAGTCCGGATCTCTCCGTTGTATTGGTCCAGACTGAACAAGGTGGCATCAGTCACCTGCAGAAACTGGTAGGTAATCCGAGAGTTGTGCACTGAGTCCGTGTCCAAGGCTATCACCTTGGCAACCAGGGAGCCTTTATCAGTGGATCTGGGGATCTTCTCCTCCACCAACGAGCCGTGAGCGCGCCACGGAGACACAATAACGGGAGCGTTGTCGTTCTGGTCCACAATAATGATGTGGACGGTCACGTTACTGCTGAGTGGAGGAGAGCCAGAGTCTCTGGCCTCGATGTGGAAAAGAAACTCCGTCTCAATCTCATAGTCAAAAGTTTTGAGTGCGTAAAGATTGCCGTTCTCTGGATTGATGGAGAACAGCATGGACATGGAGGTGTTGGCTATCTCCTTCTCTAGGATGAAATAAACTAGATACTGGTTTTCATGGAGGTCAGGGTCAAACGCAGTGAGGGAGCTGAGCAAGGCCCCAGGTGCGTTATTCTCCATCACACGTATAGTATAAAATGACTGGGGGAACTGTGGAACATTGTCATTAACATCCAGCAGCTCTAAAGTCATAGTTTCATTATCAGATAAAGGAGGAGAACCTCTGTCTGTGACGGTGAAAGTGATGTCATATTCTGGGACCTTCTCACGGTCTAATGGCTCTGACACTACTAATTCATAATAGTTATCAGAGGACTCCCTCAGTCTGAACGGCATATTATCTGGAACATGAAGATCAACCACTCCATTATCACCTGAGTCTTTATCATTGACACTAACGACAGCTATCACTGTATCTAGTTTGATGTTTTCATTGACTGGACTCTGAAATGATTTAATAGATATTTCTGGGTGGTTGTCATTCATGTCTTCAACTACAATCTTTATGGTACATTGTCCTGATAAACTATTGGCTCCTTTGTCGGTTGCTATAATTTCCATATCATAAATCCTGAAGTCCTCATAGTTCAACATTCCCTTCACAGTAATTTCACCAGTGGAAGGATTCAGATGAAATGTTTCTTGTGTTTTTTCTGATGTATATAAACTGTATGAATAAGTTATATCAGAATTTGACCCTTCATCTAAGTCCGTTGCATTGAGATCAATAACGAGGCTTCCAATGGGAGAATTTTCCATTAATTGTACACTCTGACGGACTTTTTCAAAAGTAGGAACATTATCATTGGTGTCCAAAATACGAACAATAACACTGGCAGTACCAGAACGAGCAGGTGTTCCTCCATCTACAGCTGTGAGTATTAAATTATGAACAGCCTGCTGCTCCCGATCTAAAGCCTTTTTTAAGATCAAATCAGCAAACTTCGATCCGTCTCTACCTGTCTGAACTTCAATATTAAAGTATTCACTTTCACTCAGATGATATGTTTTCACTGAATTCGTTCCAACATCAGGATCAACTGCATTACTGAGAGAGAATCGCTCTCCTTTTGGTGTCGCTTCAGATATATCTAAATGTATGGTGTCTCTCCGAAATTGCGGGGCGTTGTCGTTCATGTCCAGGATTTCTACTTCTATATTAAAAATTCGAACCGGGTTTTCCAGTATCACTTCCAGTTTGAGATAACAAGACGCTGACGACTTGCTTGGACAAATATATTCTCTGTCAATCTTCTCCACAACATACAGCTCTCCAGTCTCTTTGTTCACATCCAGATATTTTTTGTTGGCGATGATATCAAGACGCATCTTCCTCTGATTCAGTGTTTTAACATCCAGGCTGAGATCGGTAGCGAGGTTCGCTACGACTGATCCATCTTTCATTTCCTCGGGTATAGAATAGTGAGTCACTGAGGTCGTTATTTGATAAACGAAGGAAAACAGAATAAGAACAACGAGCAGCACGTACCTTTTGCAAGACTCCATTGTCAGAAAAGGTCCAATTATTGTGTCAATGCACAGAAATTCACCCGATGTAACATCCGTTTCCAGCGATAATTAAATGTATTTATAGGTCTTTGATCTTTAACATCATCATATTGTTTTTTGAATCCCGAGGATATCTGGCAAGACAAACAAAAGAATCGCGTTTTCGGAGTACAGTTTCAGCTCCGCTGAGATGCTCGGCTTCTTCGATGTGTGCTACTGAAAAAATTAATTGTCATGGCGTTCATTGTCCGGTGGATTCTGTAGGAAACAGCGCCACTTTTTAAATTTTTTAAAATTGTGTTAAATATGACACACGTAGAGAAGCATTTTACTAAATAAATAGGAACTTAAGAGAAGTACGTTTTGCAGATGTTACTGAAAATAATTACTGTTGATTGATAAGGCTTTGGAACCTTTGAACATCCTCAATGCAAAATTAAAATGTCACTTACTGTTGCTAAATGATAAACTCACAATATACTGCAGAGTGAAAACTGCTGAGTCAAAATAACGGCCAGCGCGTTTTTGCCATGGAGTTTCAGCACCACGGAGGTGTCCTCTTGTCTCACTGACACTTTGACAACTATTCATGATCATGACTTTAATGGCCTGGTATTTCACTATCAAAACAGCACCACCCTTAAGGTTTTGAGAGATGGTTTTAAAATTAGTTTATCATGATCCTCCATGGTCATATTTGTAATTGTTTCAATTGGCAATAAAACTGAGTGACCACTGCAGATATTTTGAATCATTAGATCAAGTGATGTTGTTTATGAACTTAACTGATTAAGTTTAATGACTTGACACAATGTATAATCGGGGAGGATATGTCACTCAATATTGAGAAATGATACATACAAAATATACGCTGCATTCCTACCTGCAGAGTAGAAGCTGCTGAGTCACTAGTCTCTGTGAGGCCTGTCCCTCTTGGTAAACTGGACACGATGTATCTGGAGCCCTTTGGCACAGGCTGTCTGACCACCATCTTTCCTTTCCTGGTCTCTGCTAGAAACAGACTGTACCAGTAGGCATCGTTGGAGACCAGAGTGGAATCTGCGATGGTGGAGTTCCTCTCACTGATCACACTGTTCCTGCAGGGAGGAGCCGCTTTGCTGCTCTTGGGTTTCTGACACTTGAGCACGATGGTGACCAGTATGGTGATCAGCAGGAGAAATGACACGGAGCCCAGACCGATGACCAGATACAGGTTCAGGTCTGAAAAGATGTCATATTCCAGAGGCACCTCGGTCATGTCAGAGTAGGTCTTAACGGCAGTCTCCACTGTGGACAGCTTGATGGTGACTGTAGCAGAGAGAGCAGGCTGCCCGTTGTCCTTGGCAACAACAACCAGCCTCTGGTAGCGCGGATCTCTGTAACTGAACATCCTCATAGTCCGGATCTCTCCGTTGTATTGGTCCAGACTGAACAAGGTGGCGTCAGTCACCTGTAGAAACTGGTAGGTAATCCGAGAGTTGTGCACTGAGTCCGTGTCCAAGGCTATCACCTTGGCAACCAGGGAGCCTTTATCGGTGGATCTGGGGATCTTCTCCTCCACCAACGAGCCGTGCGCGCGCCACGGAGACACAATAACCGGAGCGTTGTCGTTCTGGTCCACAATAATGATGTGGACGGTCACGTTACTGCTGAGTGGAGGAGAGCCAGAGTCTCTGGCCTCAATGTGGAAAAGAAACTCCGTCTCAATCTCATAGTCAAAAGTTTTGAGTGCGTAAAGATTGCCGTTCTCTGGATTGATGGAGAACAGCATGGACATGGAGGTGTTGACTATCTCCTTCTCTAGGATGAAATAAACTAGATACTGGTTTTCATGGAGGTCAGGGTCAAACGCAGTGAGGGAGCTGAGCAAGGCCCCAGGTGCGTTATTCTCCATCACACGTATAGTATAAAATGACTGGGGGAACTGTGGAACATTGTCATTAACATCCAGCAGCTCTAAAGTCATAGTTTCATTATCAGATAAAGGAGGAGAACCTCTGTCTGTGACGGTGAAAGTGATGTCATATTCTGGGACCTTCTCACGGTCTAATGGCTCTGACACTACTAATTCATAATAGTTATCAGAGGACTCCCTCAGTCTGAACGGCATATTATCTGGAACATGAAGATCAACCACTCCATTATCACCTGAGTCTTTATCATTGACACTAACTACAGCTATCACTGTGTCTAGTTTGATGTTTTCATTGACTGGACTCTGAAATGATTTAATAGATATTTCTGGGTGGTTGTCATTCATGTCTTCAATTAAAATTTGTATGGTACATTGTCCTGATAAACTATTGGCTCCTTTGTCGGTTGCTATAATTTCCATATCATAAATCCTGAAGTCCTCATAGTTCAACATTCCCTTCACAGTAATTTCACCAGTGGAAGGATTCAGATTAAATGTTTCTTGTGTTTTTTCTGATGTATACAAACTGTATGAATAAGTTAGATCAGAATTTGACCCTTCATCTAAGTCTGTTGCATTGAGGTCAATAACGAGGCTTCCAATGGGAGAATTTTCCATTAATTGTACACTCTGACTGACTTTGTCAAAAGTCGGTGCATTATCATTTGTGTCTAAAACATGAACAATAACACTGGCAGTACCAGAACGAGCAGGTGTTCCTCCATCTACAGCTGTGAGTATTAAATTATGAACAGCCTGCTGCTCCCGATCTAATGTCTTTTTGAGAATCAAGTCTGCAAACTTTGAACCTTCCCTTCCAGTCTGAACTTCAATATTAAAGTATTCACTTTCACTCAGATGGTATGTTTTAACTGAGTTTGTTCCAACATCAGGATCAACTGCATTACTGAGAGAGAATCGCTCTCCTTTTGGTGTCGCTTCAGATATATCTAAATGAATGGCGTCCCTTCGAAATTGCGGGGCGTTGTCGTTCATGTCCAGGATTTCTACTTCTATATTAAAAATCCTTAGTGGGTTTTCTAGTATTACTTCCAGTCTGAGATAGCAAGACGCTGAAGATTTTGTGTTGCAAATATATTCTCTGTCAATCTTCTCCACAATATACAGCTCTCCAGTTTCTTTGTTCACATCCAGATATTTTTTGTTTCCGATGATGTCGAGACGCATCTTCCTCTGATTCAGTGTTTTAACATCCAGGCTGAGATCGGTAGCGAGGTTCGCTACGACTGATCCATCTTTCATTTCCTCGGGTATAGAATAATGAGTCACTGCCGTCGATATTTGATAAACGAAGGAAAACAGAATAAGAACAACGAGCAGCACGTACCTTTTGCAAAACTCCATTATCAGAAAAGGTCCCATTATTGTGTCTATGTACGGAAATAACCCAATGTAATGTCCGTTTTCAGCGATAATTAAATGTGTTTATAGGTCTTTGATCTTTAACATAATCATATTGTTTTTTGAATCCCGAGGATATCTGGCAAGACAAACAAAAGAATCGCGTTTTCGGAGTACGGTTTCAGCTCCGCTGAGATGCTCGGCTTCTTCGATGTGTGCTACTGAAAAAAATAATTGTCATGGCGTTCATTGTCCGGTTGTTTCTGTAGGAAACAGCGCCACTTTTTAAATTTTTTTAAAATTGTGTTAAATATGACACACGTAGAGAAGCATTTTACTAAATAAATAGGAACTTAAGAGAAGTACGTTTTGCAGATGTTACTGAAAATAATTACTGATGATTGATAAGGCTTTGGAACCTTTGAACATCCTCAATGAAAAAAAAAAAGTCACTTAACTGATTAAGTTTAATGACTTGAAGCAATGTATAATCGGGGAGGCAATGTCACTCAATATTGAGAAATAATACATACAAAATATACACTGCATTCCTACCTGCAGAGTAGAAGCTGCTGAGTCACTAGTCTCTGTGAGGCCTGTCCCTCTTGGTAAACTGGACACGATGTATCTGGAGCCCTTTGGCACAGGCTGTCTGACCACCATCTTTCCTTTCCTGGTCTCTGCTAGAAACAGACTGTACCAGTAGGCATCGTTGGAGACCAGAGTGGAATCTGCGATGGTGGAGTTCCTCTCACTGATCACACTGTTCCTGCAGGGAGGAGCCGCTTTGCTGCTCTTGGGTTTCTGACACTTGAGCACGATGGTGACCAGTATGGTGATCAGCAGGAGAAATGACACGGAGCCCAGACCGATGACCAGATACAGGTTCAGGTCTGAAAAGATGTCATATTCCAGAGGCACCTCGGTCATGTCAGAGTAGGTCTTAACGGCAGTCTCCACTGTGGACAGCTTGATGGTGACTGTAGCAGAGAGAGCAGGCTGCCCGTTGTCCTTGGCAACAACAACCAGCCTCTGGTAGCGCGGATCTCTGTAACTGAACATCCTCATAGTCCGGATCTCTCCGTTGTATTGGTCCAGACTGAACAAGGTGGCGTCAGTCACCTGCAGAAACTGGTAGGTAATCCGAGAGTTGTGCACTGAGTCCGTGTCCAAGGCTATCACCTTGGCAACCAGGGAGCCTTTATCGGTGGATCTGGGGATCTTCTCCTCCACCAATGAGCCGTGCGCGCGCCAAGGAGAGACAATAACCGGAGCGTTGTCGTTCTGGTCCACAATAATGATGTGGACGGTCACGTTACTGCTGAGTGGAGGAGAGCCAGAGTCTCTGGCCTCGATGTGGAAAAGAAACTCCGTCTCAATCTCATAGTCAAAAGTTTTGAGTGCGTAAAGATTGCCGTTCTCTGGATTGATGGAGAACAGCATGGACATGGAGGTGTTGACTATCTCCTTCTCTAAGATGAAATAAACTAGATACTGGTTTTCATGGAGGTCAGGGTCAAACGCAGTGAGGGAGCTGAGCAAGGCCCCAGGTGCGTTATTCTCCATCACACGTATAGTATAAAATGACTGGGGGAACTGTGGAACATTGTCATTAACATCCAGCAGCTCTAAAGTCATAGTTTCATTATCAGATAAAGGAGGAGAACCTCTGTCTGTGACGGTGAAAGTGATGTCATATTCTGGGACCTTCTCACGGTCTAATGGCTCTGACACTACTAATTCATAATAGTTATCAGAGGACTCCCTCAGTCTGAACGGCATATTATCTGGAACATGAAGATCAACCACTCCGTTATCACCAGAGTCTTTATCATTGACACTAACGACAGCTATCACTGTATCTAGTTTGATGTTTTCATTGACTGGACTCTGAAATGATTTAATAGATATTTCTGGGTGGTTGTCATTCATGTCTTCAACTACAATCTTTATGGTACATTGTCCTGATAAACTATTGGCTCCTTTGTCAGTTGCTATAATTTCCATATCATAAATCCTGAAGTCCTCATAGTTCAACATTCCCTTCACAGTAATTTCACCAGTGGAAGGATTCAGATTAAATGTTTCTTGTGTTTTTTCTGATGTATATAAACTGTATGAATAAGTTAGATCAGAATTTGACCCCTCATCGAAGTCTGTTGCATTTAGATCAATAACGAGGCTGCCAATGGGAGAATTTTCAGTAATTTTAAAATTGTAAATTGTTTTGTCAAATGTCGGTGCATTATCATTGGTGTCTAAAACACGAACAATAACACTGGCAGTACCAGAACGAGCAGGTGTTCCTCCATCTACAGCTGTGAGTATTAAATTATGAACAGCCTGCTGCTCCCGATCTAATATTTTTGTTAAAATCAAATCGGCAAACTTCGACCCTTCTCTTCCTGTCTGAACTTCAATATTAAAGTATTCACTCGTACTCAGATGATATGTTTTCACTGAATTAATTCCAACATCCGCATCAACTGCATTGCTGAGAGAAAATCTCTCTCCTTTTGGTGTCGCTTCAGAAATATCTAAATATATGGTTTCTCTTCGAAATTGCGGGGCGTTGTCGTTCATGTCCAGGATTTCCACTTCAATATTAAAAATTCGCAATGGGTTTTCCAGTATCACTTCCAATTTTAGGTAGCACGATGATTTTGTGTTGCAAATATATTCTCTGTCAATCTTCTCCACGATATACAGCTCTCCAGTTTCTTTGTTCACATCCAGATATTTTTTATTTCCGATGATGTCGAGACGCATCTTCCTCTGATTCAGTGTTTTAACATCCAGGCTGAGATCGGTAGCGAGGTTCGCTACGACTGATCCCTCTTTCATTTCCTCGGGTATAGAATAATGAGTCACTGCCGTCGATATTTGATAAACGAAGGAAAACAGGATAAGAACAATGACCAGCACGTACCTTTTGCAAGACTCCATTGTCAGAAAAGGTCCCATTATTGTGTCCGTGCACAGAGATTCACCCAATATTATGTCCTTTTTTTTTCGATTATTAATTTAGTTTTTAGGTCTTTGATCTTTAAAATAATCCAAAATTTTTAATCCTGATTTTATCGGGGTGCCGAGAAAAACCGAATCGCATTTACGGAGTACAGTTTCAGCTCCGCAGAGCTGTCTGGCAGCTTCAATGTGTACTACTAAAAAAAAATCAATCATGACGTTCGGTGGTTTCTCTAGAAAACAGCGCCACCTTTTACTTAAAAAAAAAAAAAAACTTGGTTAAACGTTGAGATGCATTATAATGGTTAAATATGAATTGACGTATTTTTTCAGATGTGACTGAAAAGAACCCCTTTTGATTGATAAAGCTTTGTGATCTTTGAACATCGACAATGCGAAATCAAGTGTCAGTTAATGTTGATAAATGATATATTCAAATCTAAATTCACAATATATATTACCTGTAGTGTGGAAACTGCTGAGTGAAAAAAGTAAAGTCTGTTTTTGGCCTGGAGTTTCAGCACCACGGAGCTGTCCTGTTGTCTCACTGTATGCCCGATGAGAACTATTCACTGTCATGGCTGTCATGGGCTGGTATTTTACTATCAAAACAGCGCCAGCCTTGACGTTTTGAGAGACTTGTTTAAAATGTGTTAAACATGAACCTCCATAGTAATTTTGTTTTCGTTGTTTCAGTGGGGGGTAAAACTGAATGACCACAGCAGATATTTAAAGGGGAATTATTAAATCAACTCAAGTTGTGTTTGAACTTTACGGATTTATGTTTAATGACTTAAAACAATGTATAATGGAGGAGGAAATGTCACTGAATATGAATAAATAATATGTAAAATATACACTGGATTCCTACCTGCAGAGTAGAAGCTGCTGAGTCACTAGTCTCTGTGAGGCCTGTCCCTCTTGGTAAACTGGACACGATGTATCTGGAGCCCTTTGGCACAGGCTGTCTGACCACCATCTTTCCTTTCCTGGTCTCTGCTAGAAACAGACTGTACCAGTAGGCATCGTTGGAGACCAGAGTGGAATCTGCGATGGTGGAGTTCCTCTCACTGATCACACTGTTCCTGCAGGGAGGAGCCGCTTTGCTGCTCTTGGGTTTCTGACACTTGAGCACGATGGTGACCAGTATGGTGATCAGCAGGAGAAATGACACGGAGCCCAGACCGATGACCAGATACAGGTTCAGGTCTGAAAAGATGTCATATTCCAGAGGCACCTCGGTCATGTCAGAGTAGGTCTTAACAGCAGTCTCCACTGTGGACAGCTTGATGGTGACTGTAGCAGAGAGAGCAGGCTGCCCGTTGTCCTTGGCAACAACAACCAGCCTCTGGTAGCGCGGATCTCTGTAACTGAACATCCTCATAGTCCGGATCTCTCCGTTGTATTGGTCCAGACTGAACAAGGTGGCGTCAGTCACCTGAAGAAACTGGTAGGTAATCCGAGAGTTGTGCACTGAGTCCGTGTCCAAGGCTATCACCTTGGCAACCAGGGAGCCTTTATCGGTGGATCTGGGGATCTTCTCCTCCACCAACGAGCCATGTGCGCGCCACGGAGAGACGATAACCGGAGCGTTGTCGTTCTGGTCCACAATAATGATGTGGACGGTCACGTTACTGCTGAGTGGAGGAGAGCCAGAGTCTCTGGCCTCGATGTGGAAAAGAAACTCCGTCTCAATCTCATAGTCAAAAGTTTTGAGTGCGTAAAGATTGCCGTTCTCTGGATTGATGGAGAACAGCATGGACATGGAGGTGTTGACTATCTCCTTCTCTAAGATGAAATAAACTAGATACTGGTTTTCATGGAGGTCAGGGTCAAACGCAGTGAGGGAGCTGAGCAAGGCCCCAGGTGCGTTATTCTCCATCACACGTATAGTATAAAATGACTGGGGGAACTGTGGAACATTGTCATTAACATCCAGCAGCTCTAAAGTCATAGTTTCATTATCAGATAAAGGAGGAGAACCTCTGTCTGTGACAGTGAAAGTGATGTCATATTCTGGGACCTTCTCACGGTCTAATGGCTCTGACACTACTAATTCATAATAGTTATCAGAGGACTCCCTCAGTCTGAACGGCATATTATCTGGAATATGAAGATCAACCACTCCATTATCACCTGAGTCTTTATCACTGACACTAACTACAGCTATCACTGTGTCTAGTTTGATGTTTTCATTGACTGGACTCTGAAATGATTTAATAGATATTTCTGGGTGGTTGTCATTCATGTCTTCAACTACAATCTTTATGGTACATTGTCCTGATAAACTATTGGCTCCTTTGTCGGTTGCTATAATTTCCATATCATAAATCCTGAAATCCTCATAGTTCAACATTCCCTTCACAGTAATTTCACCAGTGGAAGGATTCAGATGAAATGTTTCTTGTGTTTTTTCTGATGTATATAAACTGTATGAATAAGTTAGATCAGAATTTGAGCCTTCATCTAAGTCTGTTGCATTGAGATCAATAACGAGGCTTCCAATGGGAGAATTTTCAATTATTTTTACGTTGTAAATTGATTTGTCAAATGTCGGTGCATTATCATTGGTGTCTAAAACATGAACAATAACACTGGCAGTACCAGAACGAGCAGGTGTTCCTCCATCTACAGCTGTGAGTATTAAATTATGAACAGCCTGCTGCTCCCGATCTAACGTCTTTTTCAAGATTAAATCTGCAAACTTCGATCCGTCTCTTCCTGTCTGCACCTCAATTGTAAACTGTTCACTTTCACTTAAATAGTATGTTTTCACAGAATTGCTTCCAACGTCAGGGTCAACAGCGTTGCTCAATGAGAATCTTTCTCCAGCAGACGTTGACTCAGAAATGTCCAAATGAATCGCATCTCGTCGAAATTGTGGGGCGTTGTCATTCATGTCCAAAATTTCTAGTTCTATGTTGAATATTCTCAAAGGATTTTCAAGTATAACTTCCATTTTCAAGTAGCACAAAGTGAGTGTTTTAGTACAAATATATTCTCTGTCAATCTTCTCCACAACATACAGCTCTCCAGTCTCTTTGTTCACATCCAGATATTTCTTGCTGGCGATGAGGTCGAGACGCATCTTCCTCTGATTCAGTGTTTTAACATCCAGGCTGAGATCGGTAGCGAGGTTCGCTACGACTGATCCCTCTTTCATTTCCTCGGGTATAGAATAATGAGTCACTGAGGCCGTTACATGATGGACGAAGGAATAGAAAATTAAAAACGCCACGTACCTTTTCTGTGACTGCATTGTTGCATCGGACAGCGGGATTGTCCTTTTGTTTACCGTTTGATGCACGTCAGTCGATATAATGTACGTTTCCACTGGTTTACGAGTTTGCAATTAAGGTCTCCATTTCACCCTTATTAGAGCTTTAAATCCGGGAGTATTTTGACGAATAAACGAAATCGCCTTTCTCTCAGTTAATGTAAGATTCAGTTCGCGGGGCTGTCCTTCTGTTTGAATGGCAAACTGCTTTAGTGATTCACTATCATGGCGACCGCGTTGCTTTCACTGAGTAAACAGCGACACACTCTGTAAAGAGCAGAATCAAATAATCTATTTAAAATAGTTAATCTCGAGAAAACGACAATGGTTTAGCGTTTAGAGGTGAGTTATAGAGGAATGGCTACTGCAGATATTGCTGAAAGATGTTGGTTAATTTTTTTCTAAGCCTTACGTTTTGATAGAAATAGTGTGTGACAACAAATGGCAAGTTAATTGACAGTTGAATATACAAGGGACATGTTAACTTTATTCCTACCTGCAGAGTAGAAGCTGCTGAGTCACTAGTCTCTGTGAGTCCTGTCCCTCTCGGTAAACTGGACACGATGTATCTGGAGCCCTTTGGCACAGGCTGTCTGACCACCATCTTTCCTTTCCTGGTCTCTGCTAGAAACAGACTGTACCAGTAGGCATCGTTGGAGACCAGAGTGGAATCTGCGATGGTGGAGTTCCTCTCACTGATCACACTGTTCCTGCAGGGAGGAGCCGCTTTGCTGCTCTTGGGTTTCTGACACTTGAGCACGATGGTGACCAGTATGGTGATCAGCAGGAGAAATGACACGGAGCCCAGACCGATGACCAGATACAGGTTCAGGTCTGAAAAGATGTCATATTCCAGAGGCACCTCGGTCATGTCAGAGTAGGTCTTAACGGCAGTCTCCACTGTGGACAGCTTGATGGTGACTGTAGCAGAGAGAGCAGGCTGCCCGTTGTCCTTGGCAACAACAACCAGCCTCTGGTAGCGTGGATCTCTGTAACTGAACATCCTCATAGTCCGGATCTCTCCGTTGTATTGGTCCAGACTGAACAAGGTGGCGTCAGTCACCTGTAGAAACTGGTAGGTAATCCGAGAGTTGTGCACTGAGTCCGTGTCCAAGGCTATCACCTTGGCAACCAGGGAGCCTTTATCGGTGGATCTGGGGATCTTCTCCTCCACCAACGAGCCGTGCGCGCGCCACGGAGACACAATAACCGGAGCGTTGTCGTTCTGGTCCACAATAATGATGTGGACGGTCACGTTACTGCTGAGTGGAGGAGAGCCAGAGTCTCTGGCCTCGATGTGGAAAAGAAACTCCGTCTCAATCTCATAGTCAAAAGTTTTGAGTGCGTAAAGATTGCCGTTCTCTGGATTGATGGAGAACAGCATGGACATGGAGGTGTTGACTATCTCCTTCTCTAGGATGAAATAAACTAGATACTGGTTTTCATGGAGGTCAGGGTCAAACGCAGTGAGGGAGCTGAGCAAGGCCCCAGGTGCGTTATTCTCCATCACACGTATAGTATAAAATGACTGGGGGAACTGTGGAACATTGTCATTAACATCCAGCAGCTCTAAAGTCATAGTTTCATTATCAGATAAAGGAGGAGAACCTCTGTCTGTGACGGTGAAAGTGATGTCATATTCTGGGACCTTCTCACGGTCTAATGGCTCTGACACTACTAATTCATAATAGTTATCAGAGGACTCCCTCAGTCTGAACGGCATATTATCTGGAACATGAAGATCAACCACTCCGTTGTCACCTGAGTCTTTATCATTGACACTAACTACAGCTATCACTGTATCTAGTTTGATGTTTTCATTGACTGGACTCTGAAATGATTTAATAGATATTTCTGGGTGGTTGTCATTCATGTCTTCAACTACAATCTTTATGGTACATTGTCCTGATAAACTATTGGCTCCTTTGTCGGTTGCTATAATTTCCATATCATAAAACCTGAAGTCCTCATAGTTCAACATTCCCTTCACAGTAATTTCACCAGTGGAAGGATTCAGATGAAATGTTTCTTGTGTTTTTTCTGATGTATATAAACTGTATGAATAAGTTACATCAGAATTTGAGCCTTCATCTAAGTCTATTGCATTGAGATCAATAACGAGGCTTCCAATGGGAGAATTTTCAATTATTTCAACATTGTAAATTGATTTGTCAAATGTAGGTGCATTATCATTGGTGTCCAAAACATGAACAATAATGCTGACTGTACCAGAACGAGCAGGTGTTCCTCCATCTACAGCTGTGAGTATTAAATTATGAACAGCCTGCTGCTCC
Source organism: Embiotoca jacksoni (assembly GCF_022577435.1). Classification (NCBI taxonomy): domain Eukaryota; kingdom Metazoa; phylum Chordata; class Actinopteri; family Embiotocidae; genus Embiotoca; species Embiotoca jacksoni. Next base: position 10,348,405 of record NW_027185403.1, read on the forward strand.
CGATCTAATATTTTTGTTAAAATTAATTCCGCAAATTTCGACCCATCTCTTCCGGTTTGAACCTCGATATTAAAATGTTCACTTTCACTCAGATGGTATGTTTTCACTGAATTCGTTCCAACATCAGGATCAACTGCATTACTGAGAGAAAATCTCTCTCCTTTTGGTGTCGCTTCAGATATATCTAAATGAATGGCGTCCCTTCGAAATTGTGGGGCGTTGTCGTTCATGTCCAGGATTTCTATTTCTATATTAAATATTCGCAATGGGTTTTCTAGTATTACTTCCAGTTTGAGATAACAAGACGCTGAAGATTTTGTTGGGCAAATATATTCTCTGTCAATCTTCTCCATAACATACAGTTCTCCAGTTTCTTTGTTCACATCCAGATATTTTTTGTTGGCGATGATATCAAGACGCATCTTCCTCTGATTCAGTGTTTTAACATCCAGGCTGAGATCGGTAGCGAGGTTCGCTACGACTGATCCCTCTTTCATTTCCTCGGCTATAGAATAATGAGTCACTGAGGTCGACATTTGATGAACAAAGGAAAACAGAACAAGAGCAACGAGCAGCACGTACCTTTCGCAAGACTTCATTGTCAGAAAAGGTCCCATTGCGGGGTATGTGCACAGAGATTCACCCAACGTAATGTCCGTTTCCAGCGATAATTAAATATGTTTTTAGGTCTTTGATCTTTACATGGTCATAAATTTCAACCCTGACGATATCGGGGAGCCGAAAAAACACATTGGCGTATTCGGAGTACAGTTTCAGCTCAAATGAGCTGCCCGACTGCTTCAATATGTCCTACTGACAAAATTCATTTTCACGGCGTGCGCTCGTTTCTTTAGAAAACAGCGCCACCCTTTAAACATTTTAAAACCTTTGTCAAAAGTTACACATGTTGAGATGCCTTTTACTTAATACATGTGAAATTAAGATAACTGTTGTTTACAGACGTAACTGGAAAGAATCGTTATTGATTAATACAACTCTGATCTCTGAACATACACAATGAGAAAAAAAAAGTGACTTAATGTTGATAAATGATTAATTCAAAACTAAATTCACAATACACTGCAGAGTGGAAACTGCTGAGTCAAAAAAAAGGCGATCGCGTTTTCGCCGTGGAGTTTCAGCATCACGGAGCTGTCCTGTTGTCTCACTGTATGCCCTCTGACAACTATTCATTGTCATGGCTTTCATGGCCTGGTATTTTACTATTAAAACAGCGTCACGCTTAAGGTTTTGACAGACTGTTTTTAAATTAGTTTAACATGAACTTCTATAGTAATTTTTACTTTTTTTGTTATATATTTCAGTGGGGGATAAAACTGAATGACCACTACAGATATTTAGAATCACTAGATCAACTCAGGCTGTTTATTAACTTCGATTACGAACGGATCTCTCCGTTGTATTACGTTTATTGATTTAAAACAATGTATAATGGAGGAGGAAATGTCACTGAATATGAATAAATAATACGTAAAATATACACTGGATTCCTACCTGCAGAGTAGAAGCTGCTGAGTCACTAGTCTCTGTGAGGCCTGTCCCTCTTGGTAAACTGGACACGATGTATCTGGAGCCCTTTGGCACAGGCTGTCTGACCACCATCTTTCCTTTCCTGGTCTCTGCTAGAAACAGACTGTACCAGTAGGCATCGTTGGAGACCAGAGTGGAATCTGCGATGGTGGAGTTCCTCTCACTGATCACACTGTTCCTGCAGGGAGGAGCCGCTTTGCTGCTCTTGGGTTTCTGACACTTGAGCACGATGGTGACCAGTATGGTGATCAGCAGGAGAAATGACACGGAGCCCAGACCGATGACCAGATACAGGTTCAGGTCTGAAAAGATGTCATATTCCAGAGGCACCTCGGTCATGTCAGAGTAGGTCTTAACAGCAGTCTCCACTGTGGACAGCTTGATGGTGACTGTAGCAGAGAGAGCAGGCTGCCCGTTGTCCTTGGCAACAACAACCAGCCTCTGGTAGCGCGGATCTCTGTAACTGAACATCCTCATAGTCCGGATCTCTCCGTTGTATTGGTCCAGACTGAACAAGGTGGCGTCAGTCACCTGAAGAAACTGGTAGGTAATCCGAGAGTTGTGCACTGAGTCCGTGTCCAAGGCTATCACCTTGGCAACCAGGGAGCCTTTATCGGTGGATCTGGGGATCTTCTCCTCCACCAACGAGCCGTGCGCGCGCCACGGAGAGACGATAACCGGAGCGTTGTCGTTCTGGTCCACAATAATGATGTGGACGGTCACGTTACTGCTGAGTGGAGGAGAGCCAGAGTCTCTGGCCTCGATGTGGAAAAGAAACTCCGTCTCAATCTCATAGTCAAAAGTTTTGAGTGCGTAAAGATTGCCGTTCTCTGGATTGATGGAGAACAGCATGGACATGGAGGTGTTGACTATCTCCTTCTCTAAGATGAAATAAACTAGATACTGGTTTTCATGGAGGTCAGGGTCAAACGCAGTGAGGGAGCTGAGCAAGGCCCCAGGTGCGTTATTCTCCATCACACGTATAGTATAAAATGACTGGGGGAACTGTGGAACATTGTCATTAACATCCAGCAGCTCTAAAGTCATAGTTTCATTATCAGATAAAGGAGGAGAACCTCTGTCTGTGACGGTGAAAGTGATGTCATATTCTGGGACCTTCTCACGGTCTAATGGCTCTGACACTACTAATTCATAATAGTTATCAGAGGACTCCCTCAATCTGAACGGCATATTATCTGGAATATGAAGATCAACCACTCCATTATCACCTGAGTCTTTATCATTGACACTAACTACAGCTATCACTGTGTCTAGTTTGATGTTTTCATTGACTGGACTCTGAAATGATTTAATAGATATTTCTGGGTGGTTGTCATTCATGTCTTCAACTACAATCTTTATGGTACATTGTCCTGATAAACTATTGGCTCCTTTGTCGGTTGCTATAATTTCCATATCATAAATCCTGAAGTCCTCATAGTTCAACATTCCCTTCACAGTAATTTCACCAGTGGAAGGATTCAGATGAAATGTTTCTTGTGTTTTTTCTGATGTATATAAACTGTATGAATAAGTTAGATCAGAATTTGACCCTTCATCTAAGTCTGTTGCATTTAGATCAATAACGAGGCTTCCAATGGGAGAATTTTCGGTAATTTTAAAATTGTAAATTGATTTGTCAAATGTCGGTGCATTATCATTGGTGTCTAAAACACGAACAATAACACTGGCAGTACCAGAACGAGCAGGTGTTCCTCCATCTACAGCTGTGAGTATTAAATTATGAACAGCCTGCTGCTCCCGATCTAATATTTTTGTTAAAATCAAATCGGCAAACTTCGACCCTTCTCTTCCTGTCTGAACTTCAATATTAAAGTATTCACTCGTACTCAGATGATATGTTTTCACTGAATTAATTCCAACATCCGCATCAACTGCATTGCTGAGAGAAAATCTCTCTCCTTTTGGTGTCGCTTCAGAAATATCTAAATATATGGTTTCTCTTCGGAATTGCGGGGCGTTGTCGTTCATGTCCAGGATTTCCACTTCAATATTAAAAATTCGCACTGGGTTTTCTAGTATCGCCTCCAATTTTAGGTAGCAGGATGATTTCGTGTTGCATAGGCCTATATATTCTCTGTCAATCTTCTCAACAATATACAGCTCACCAGTCTCTTTGTTCACATCCAGATATTTTTTGTTGGCGATGATGTCAACTCGCATCTTTCTCGTTGTGAGTGTTTTAACATCCAGGCTGAGATCGGTTGCAAGGTTTGCAACGACTGATCCTTCTTTCATTTCCTCGGGTATAGAATAATGACTGACTGAAGTCGATACATAATGCGCAAAAGAAAAGAGAGCAACGAGCGACACGTACCTTTTGTGTGACTGCATTGTTAAAACGGATCCCAGTGTTGTGTGCGTGTTCGTCGTTGGAGGCACTTCAACCGATAAAATGCATACTAATAAGGAAAATTACTTAGAAAAACTTCAAATCAAATGATTTTGCGATTTATATCCAAAGAATTGTCGCTGCAAATAACGGATAAATTGTGCTACGCATCATTGGTCCGAATTTCAGCACCACGGAGCTTTCCGCTTCTTTTGATGGCGTCCTACTGACGACACTTCAGTGTCATGGAAATCGTGGGCCGGTATTTTTTTCTTGTCAACAGCGCCACTCCTTGAATCTTACCGTGATCTCCCCTTTTAATATACAGTATTTAAAACTATCGATGTAGCCAACAATTAAAAACATGGTGTCATGGTTTCAATGCATGATTTGCTCTCAATGTAGTTAATTAAACGTATTTACCTGTTACAAATCTTTGTCACCATAAATATTTCATAAATATATTGTAAATAAATAAATAAATTACATTATTTGAGAACTATGAAAAAACAAATCGGCAAATTGGAGGCATACCTGCAGAGTAGAAGCTGCTGAGTCACTAGTCTCTGTGAGTCCTGTCCCTCTTGGTAAACTGGACACGATGTATCTGGAGCCCTTTGGCACAGGCTGTCTGACCACCATCTTTCCTTTCCTGGTCTCTGCTAGAAACAGACTGTACCAGTAGGCATCGTTGGAGACCAGAGTGGAATCTGCGATGGTGGAGTTCCTCTCACTGATCACACTGTTCCTGCAGGGAGGAGCCGCTTTGCTGCTCTTGGGTTTCTGACACTTGAGCACGATGGTGACCAGTATGGTGATCAGCAGGAGAAATGACACGGAGCCCAGACCGATGACCAGATACAGGTTCAGGTCTGAAAAGATGTCATATTCCAGAGGCACCTCGGTCATGTCAGAGTAGGTCTTAACGGCAGTCTCCACTGTGGACAGCTTGATGGTGACTGTAGCAGAGAGAGCAGGCTGCCCGTTGTCCTTGGCAACAACAACCAGCCTCTGGTAGCGCGGATCTCTGTAACTGAACATCCTCATAGTCCGGATCTCTCCGTTGTATTGGTCCAGACTGAACAAGGTGGCGTCAGTCACCTGTAGAAACTGGTAGGTAATCCGAGAGTTGTGCACTGAGTCCGTGTCCAAGGCTATCACCTTGGCAACCAGGGAGCCTTTATCGGTGGATCTGGGGATCTTCTCCTCCACCAACGAGCCGTGCGCGCGCCACGGAGACACAATAACCGGAGCGTTGTCGTTCTGGTCCACAATAATGATGTGGACGGTCACGTTACTGCTGAGTGGAGGAGAGCCAGAGTCTCTGGCCTCGATGTGGAAAAGAAACTCCGTCTCAATCTCATAGTCAAAAGTTTTGAGTGCGTAAAGATTGCCGTTCTCTGGATTGATGGAGAACAGCATGGACATGGAGGTGTTGGCTATCTCCTTCTCTAGGATGAAATAAACTAGATACTGGTTTTCATGGAGGTCAGGGTCAAATGCAGTGAGGGAGCTGAGCAAGGCCCCAGGTGCGTTATTCTCCATCACACGTATAGTATAAAATGACTGGGGGAACTGTGGCGCGTTGTCATTAACATCCAGTAGATGCACAGTTATCGTTTCATTATCAGATAAAGGAGGCGTCCCAGCGTCTGTCACAATCAACATAATGTCATATTCAGGTACTGTTTCACGATCCAAAGGCTCTGAAACTATGAGCTTGTAATGCATAGGCCTATCTGATGATTTGTTAAGAATAAAAGGCATGGCCTGATATATAGAGAGGCTGACATTTCCATTATCACCAGTGTCTCTGTCACTTACGCCTACCAGGGCAATGACACTTCCTACTGGTATGTTCTCATCCACTGTATTTTTAACAGATTGTATCGTGATTTCTGGATAATTATCATTCATATCCGTCACATGGACGACCACTTTACACTGCCCCAGCAAGGGGTGCGTCCCTTTGTCTCTGGCTTCAATGTGCATCTCATAAAATTTCATATCCTCATAATCAATAGTGCCCTTCACAGTTATCTCCCCTGTGTTTGGATTTAGTGCGAAGACATCTTGTGTTTTTTCTGACGTGTAAAGGGTGAACGAGTACACTATCTCTGCATTCAGACCCTCGTCGAGATCTGTGGCGTTCAGCTTCATCACTACGTTTCCTATCGGGGTATTTTCCGTCATGTTAATTGTGTAAGTTTGCTTATCAAACCAAGGAGAATTGTCGTTTGTGTCCTGCACTCTTACGATAATATTGGCTGCGCCGGAGCGCACGGGCACCCCTCCATCCAAAGCAGTCAGTATTAATTCATGGACAGCAGTCTCCTCTCTGTCTAAAGCCTTTGTCAACACCAAATCTACGTATTGAGTTCCGTCACTGCCGGTCTGAATTTCGATGGTGAAATGTTCATTGACACTGAGTTTGTATGTTTTAATAGTATTGATGCCAACGTCTGGATCTACAGCATTGGGCAGGGAGAACCTTTCTCCCGGTGTTGCCGATTCGGAAACGTCGAGCTCGATTCTGTCTCGACGGAAATGTGGAGCGTTATCATTTATGTCCGTTATTCCAAGCTCGATGTTGAAGATGCGTAAGGGGCTCTCTATGACAACATCAAGCTTTAAAAAACATGTCGACTTTGCCGGACACAGATATTCCCTGTCCATCTTCTCCACGATATACAGTTCCCCCGTCCTTTTGTTAAAATCTAGATATTTTTTGGTGGTGAAAATATCAAGTTTTACCTCTCTTTGTGCCAAACCTCCAGGCTCCAGTCCCAAATCTGCAACGAGATTAGCCACAACTGAGCCCCTCTCCATTTCCTCGGCAATGGAGTACCGAGTCACGGACAAAGCACTGGGCCATACTGCACACAAGACAAAGACAGCCGTCCAAAATGTCATCTTTTTTTTTCTGCAGGGAGAAAAATAATCCAGGTTCTTGATTTTGAAGCTCTGACCAAATATTTCGGCAAATACTTGGAAGAAAACGAATACAAAAAAAAAATGGAATACTTAGGGTTTTGTTGTTGATTTAGAAATTAAAAGCATGACTTCCATATATGCGTGTCTTACACCCTTTGCAAATGGGTGTATCATGACTTCACCCAAGGAGACGCATGAGGCTTCACTGGTCAACAGTGACACCATGTGATAGAGACTGAGCATAGTGCAGCGATTCTGTCAGCCCCGTAGGGAGGAGATTTAAAATTAAATCATTTAAACAGACTAAAAACTTGACTGAGATAAATAGAAGATAAAAGTTGCCTGACAACGCCACCTAGTTAAGGAGTCTCGGTCTCCATAAAAACAAAGGCTCTATTAAAATCGGGAGGAGGGAGGGTGGGGGAGTGGGGAGCGGCAGGGATCACCAAGACATAATTAAAGAACAGTAAAAAAAAATGTTTTATTTACAATCTAAAACCCATAAAATACCTGTGCAATTAAGAGGTTGAAAGTCAGTGTAATTTTAAAACAAGTTAAAAAGAGTTCAAAGCTTAAAAAAAAAAAAAAAAAAAAAAAAAAAAAAGGACCTACTACCAAATTAAAAAGAGTTCAACACCAGGTAAAAGCCTGCCACCGGGAGGGGAGTCAGGGTGTGGTTGTTTCTTCTGGCTCTGCAGAGTTCCTCCAATCACTGTTGACACCATCGCCTGTCGTCTTGACGTCCTCCTCCCGTTAGTGTCGTGCTCTGGCTTCCTTTCTGTTGCGCTGTAGCCCCGTGTCATACTGGCTGCAGTATTTGGTGTCCACCTGGGAGGGAGGGGAGATCCTGCCCCTCCTGCCACGCCGTTGGCCACTTTGGTACTGCCAAGCACTCACGATTGGTCCCTTTAGATCAAAAGAACCTTTCCAGGTGCAGAGGATCAGTGACTGCAATCAGCCTCATTAAGATCAGAGCAGAGGGTCCAATAAAAATGCCTGGTAAAATCCTAGGTATAAAAACATGCAAGTAAAACACCACAATGCAAAATAAAAAAACAACCCATGCTAAAATCAATATAATGGCAATTTGATTCACAGCAAACGTAAAACAAACGATCTACGCTGCAAAAATGATGGCTTACTCTCCTTCTGACAACAATTCTTTTAAAATCTTTGCGACCAAGAACTGACTGAAATATGGTTTCAATGACAGTGACATGCAGTAAGACTCACTTATATTTTGTCATTTAATCAGTGCCAAATTTTTTTTTTTTTTAAACAGACCTCACTCCTAAGTATACAGACATTAGATATAAGGAAGCACATTGACTTGTGTGCATAATAATTTGTCTCATTTATGACACATATATTGTGTAAGTGGTGAAATGAACCTGATATACAGCTATTCTCCCTGACAACATGCATTACTCAATAAGCTTCAGTTTCCACTCCATGCTCTGGAGTTGATACCAGTCCAATATCAAATCATATCATCTTTAAATATTAACCCAAAGTAAGTTGGTATAATATGAAATAAAAAAAATAATAGGTTAGGTAGTTACTTTATTAATCCCCGAGGGGAAATTTTTTTTCGCTACAGCAGCATACAGGAAGCAATAGATAACAATAGAATAATAGAAAGCAATAAATAGAATAATAGAAAGCAATACAGAAAATATTGATTTGGTAAAGCCTTGTTTTGTATGATGATGATGACAACATATGAAAATGTATTTCTCCAAATAGCTATAATTTATCTATAGACTTTTTTTTCTGCTTACTTTGAACTATATATCAACTTCTACACCTTGCTGTAGCCCGCAAAGTTGAAAAAGTCAAGAATCTTAGCCTGGATTCAAACGTAGATCCGGTCGTGTGAAAAACACAACACAGACTGCTCCTCATAGTTAAAGTCTGCTTATAAACTTCTGCAGGAGACCTGTATAAGTACAAAGCAGTAGAACAGCCACATAAACTAATTACCTCAACATTGTGCCAAACAATAGGCTAATTTAAGTATATTCAGAAGGGACTGAAATGAGGGGAAAAAGTTAAAGAGGAATTACACGATTTGACACGCACAATAAGGAATAGCTGAATATGTGAGGAGTCTTTACTTTCCAGGTGATTAGACGGGATAGAGGATCAGAGGAGCTTGGGCAGGTTTTGGTTTTCAAAGTCCTGTTATTAAACTATTGCAAACAAACATAAATCACTCACTGGAAGGCTAAAAGGAAAACATCCCTTAAATAAAGCAAAAACAATCAATCAGACACAATGATGGGTGTACCTTTTGAATGAGAAATTTACACCCTCCTCCACACACACACACACACACACACACACACACACTGCACATTAAACACCCCCAAAAGTAAGGCCTGCACTCAATTTCCTGTACTTCTGCATTTCACTAGTGTATTTTATTTCTTAAATGTATTGTATTCTATTTTGTAGCTTGTTTAATGTTAATGCCATTTTAATGTTTCTTAATTGTTTTTTAAACTTCCTTTTCTTTTGCCCTACGTTTCGATGCTTTTAATGGTTTTATGTGGAGCACTTTGAATTGCATTGTTGTTGAAATGTGCTGTGCAAATAAACGTGCCTTGCCTTCAGAAGTCCTTTGCGTCCGCAGGATGGCCAGTTTAGCGGTACCAGATCAAAAAAAAAAGTTCACTAGTTTATGTGCAGTCGTCTTTTTTGATCCGTTGAAGCTGTACGTGTAGAGTCTTTGGTGATTCGAGGAGAGGAGCAGAGAGGAGCTCTGACTGAGGAAAAATAAATCAATTTCAATATGTCACCAAGACTTAGCCATTTATAGTTAAACTTGAGAAACTGGGATACAAATCATGCAGGTAAGCAAGTTCATCTGGGGTAATGAGAACAGGGAAACTGAGATACATGTAACCCACACGGGGTTAACGGAAGACTCAATATGCTATGGACCGGGGAGAGGTTGTCGGGAGGTTCAGTTCAACTGCAATGTGTAATAAACTTTAACAAACAATAAAACGCGAAACTATTTACATTCACATGTTAGGTTCAACATGTGCGATATTTAGTGCATTCAAAGTAACAACAACTGCTTGGCAGCTCGAAAACATTCACACTCGTGAACTTTGTTATCAATATCACAGGTGATGAAAGAAAACTGTCTCTTTAGTGCAAACAGTTTAGAGTTCTTTGGATCCAAACAGTTTAAGATGATGCCGTGTTGAGGTCGTAACAGGGTTGTTGTTGTTTTTTTAGTCAGTTTAGTTCAAAAGAGAGATCTTTGGTCAACAACAACAAAAAAATAGTCTGAGATGTCGGGCTTTGACTGTCCTACCACACTGGTGCACTCGGATGGAGGGACAGACGGTCTCCTCCGCGGGACAACAGGTGATCGTGGTCCAACTCCTCGGGGTTAAAAGGTGGCTCGCCGTCTCCATCTCGGTTTTCTAGGTAACTCAAAAACCTAACAAACTTATAATACCGAAGACAAATGCGCTATGAATCATACTTTTTTTTTTTTTTTTTTCCCTACCGTGTTATCAATGAAGAATGGTGCTGAATTAACTAGAGCTCACTGCTCTGACTAACACGACCATAAATAAAACACCTACGTTGATGTATTAGCGAGGAGAACACGCGCTGTCGGAGCCGACGGACAACGCCAGCTTCGAGTTAGCCGCCGTAGCTCAACTTCGCTGAACTCACCAATACGCTGCCAAACGAGGTGAACTCCTGGCACACCGGTGCTTGGACAACTCCCGTCTCTCCACAGAAACTCTCTCGAAAGGTAGACTTACTACTTTTCCTGTGTTTAGCGTGAAGAATTTCGCTTTCTCGAGCCGCGCTCATCTGTTCGTGCCTTCTTCACTTCTTCGCGCTCAGGTTGCTACCTGGAGGGGTGGGACTTAACCTACTCCTACCAATCAGAAACCGGTATTGCCTGATATAGCCAATGAGAACTACGTCTGAGCGAAGTGGCTATGATTGACACTGTGTTTAGCAAATAGACAACAACAAAGGAAACCTGTTTATAACCCGCGCAGTTTTACTACTGGGTTACGTACACACTGTGTAGCGCTCCACACCGCAACAACAATGACAAGCAAATTAAATCTTCAGGAAAGAAAATAAATGAAACCAGTGTCTCACAGAGGAACAAATTAGCAAAAAAAAAAGAAGATAAAAATCTGTATAATCAACTTCCTTGAAACACAAGCTGATATTTTAACTTCAACGCTCAATTTCTCCAGAACAGTGTACTATATTATAAATAAAAAACCGGCCTTGCTCTGATTTTCACCAGAATCGTATAGAGCTACAGATGATAAGTGCTGTAAATGTTGGCTGTGTTATTCACTTTAATTTTACATGTAAAGACAATGTTAATTTTGTATTGAAAGAGATTTAGCAAGTATTTTTGTCAAGTATCAAAGTAATTGACCAAAGCTCATTGTAACAATGGATCAAAGCATCTCCTTAAGCAGAAAGTCTTTTCTAATTGTGCACCTCGGGATGTCAGTTGATGTCAGAGTTCTTGATCTTCAGAATACACCAGCAGATGAAATCAGTAGGGAAGTATTGAAGTGCCGATAGAGATATAGATGTAGCACTTCACTGGGTTTTGCAGTGATAATTAAAATTTTCTACATTAAAAAGGTGATCCCAAATGTGGTCAGTCAGTTTTGACTGTGTGACCCTACTTTTTTAAAAACTGCTATACCTTGTCATTGCACAGGAGCTAGAAAAACTGTATCAGTAGCCAGTGACTGATTGTCTGTAACCATGCATATGCAGTGTTTTCTATGTCCATCCATCATTTCTTGAGCATCCAATCATTTTGTAAACTTGCCAGCCCAATAAGAGGAGAGTTTACAGAATGGACATACACTAAACAGATTGAGCTACAAAATGACAGCTTTAAAAATGATAAGAAATTCTTAAATACATCATCTTAACCTATCTGAAAATAGTACTGATCATAGTGATGTGAGAAAAAAGTCCCTTTTTTTCTAATGAACAAAAACAATGCTGTTTTATTGTTTAGGATAATTTACTGAAAAAAATAAAAATATTTTTCCTGTATAAATGGTACAATGACAATCAGTAGTTATGAAAGTAAAACATTTGTTTGAATTATATTTAGTCATTGTCAGTGAATTATTAACACATATGACAGAACAGAGCCTTTTTTATATATATAAAATGCCTTTTGTTGACATGTACCATTTCTCATCAACTTCCTGGTGCTATTGGCGAAAAGGACCCAACATATCTTATGCCTGTAATGCTGTGCATTACTGATGTCTGTTGTTGTATATTTGGGATTACTTGATCCAAACAAGATAAAATGTATTCTTCAGCCAGATTTTATTCAAATTCAGTTTGTTGAGAGCATATGATAATAAGGAGGAGGTAAGAGCTTTTAACAAAGTCACCAGAATCTAATTTATATCCGGCTAGCCAAACTCTTCCGCAGTTGTATTACCTTCTAATGTCACCAGGAAAGCCCCTGGGCTTTGTGATAGTAGCTAAAATCACGAGTTTCTCTTATCCATCATCCATCTTACAATCATACAGGCATCGTATCGGTCCCAAATGCATTCAGCAGCATGACAAACATACAGCACAAGTTATAAAAAAAAAAAAATAATAATAACTATAAAATAACTTGTTGCCCTGATGTCAACAAGTTTTCCGTTTTTTATTATTGAACTAAGAGTTTTGCATATTACTTTTTCATATAACATGTTGATCCCCCTGTCCTATGTTAACAACAAGACGATGAATGCAGTCGGCACTCGAATTTGCCTCAATATTTTAGATAAATCGGTTCTTCATTGAGGAGATCAGATACATATGCAGCCTTAATTTGACGAGTTACACCAGATAATACTCATGCTGTGTGTTGCTTTACTCTCTGTCTCTGTTCTCTGAGAAGAAAAGTACAACTCTACATGTTCCTTTGCCCCTCCTGCCTCCACTCTTTATCTCCTCACAAATGCTATCAGCCAGGATCCCTTTTTTATTTGACTTCTGCTTGTCATTGTAACCTTCCAGCTTCATATTCCTAATTTTACAATGTAAAATGAATCAAGCGCTCCAATACTCTTTCTCTGGGCTGGATGGATTCTTACTCAATGATGCCCTCTGCTGGAGAGATTTGTTCCCTGCCAGGGTACAAAAGACTGCAGCATTATAGGTGTATTTATTGTGACAGTAATAATTATGGATCAATACAAAATTCCAATATCCACAATTTGACTGACATATGAGCTGCCTCATATAGGCATCTTTAGTTCTCCAGTTAAGTATTTAAGTATCTTTTATATGTCTAAGTACATTTACTGAAGTACTTCGCTAAGTACAGATTGTGCTTTGCTTGGGTATTTCCATTTTAAAACCACTCTACACTTCATCATGGAACGTTGAGCTTTTTACTTCACTATGTTTGTTTGATTGATGTGACAATTATAGGTACTAATTGGTTTGTAGGATATTTATATACAGAATATCAGTTTATAAAATATGAAGCATTGTTAAAGATTAGTGTACTCGGCAGTATTTAAACTTTTTTTGTATTAATAAAAGGTTGTTGGAAGTTTTGCATTACAAATTCAACTTGAGTAAAAAATACAGAAGTATTCACACCAAAATATAGGTTAAGTTGACTTTTTAAAGTAAAAGTATTGCTTTGACTGATATGTGATTAGATATGACATCATTACATTATTAATAGTGAACTTCAGTGTGTTGGCAGCATGTTACTATTGTAGCTGCTGCAGGTGGAGCTAGTTCAAACTGCTTTATATGCAGTTTTATATCCAAGGACAGATAAATCTGAGGGGTTGATTGCTATGAGAGGAAAGCAGAACAAACAAAGTTCTGATCCACACATCTGTTTTCAGTTTTTGGACTTTTTCTCTATACTCAGATTTTGGGTGAGATATTGGATCATGTAAATATTTACTGAAATGAAACCATGTGAGAAGGTTAGAGAGGAAAATCACTATTTGGTGGAGCTGTTAACAATATATAGACATCTGAGATGTGACCCCGACTAAACACTATTTTTGTGCTTGAAGAAATCAGGAGCCAAACAAATTAGAAACGACTGGTTTAATGTTTAAATGAAGAATGTTTTAAAATTCTTGTATTATCCATCGTGCCAAAAACCTTAATCTCAAAAGTATATGAAAGCTGTCAAATATATCTAGAAAGTGCCATATATCTGTCTGAAATGTAGTGGAGTAAAAATATAAAATAGCATTGAATGGAAGTACTCAAGTAAAGTACAAATACAAGTAATTTACTTCCCTCCACCGCTTTTACTTTTTTTTTTTTTTTTTATTGTTATACTACTGCTTTGACTTAAGTAAAGGATCTGAATACTTCATTCAACGCTGCCTTTAGGCAAAAAGAACAATTAGGTCCAAAGGGGTATACCATTTTTTTTAATTTCATATAAAAATATTTATACTTCATGGGTTTGTTTTCTTACCACTTTTTTTTAAAATAAAATACACGAGTTATGGGGTGTTAAAGGTTTAATTATTTATGTTTGTTTGTATATGCGTGTGTGCGCATTTGAGAGGAGTGCTTCGAAAACATTAAATCCAACACAGTGCACTGGTGTTCGTTGAGTAACATCAAACGCCCTCTGGTGGACAACATACAACATTGCCGCTGGATAGAGAAGAACCACTGGTCAAAACAATTTCAGCACCATGCCAACGGACAGCTCCCGGTACTGGTAATGGCCAAGATGTTTTAAGGATGTGACAAGTGATAAGAGTTTACATGTTATGAATTTTGCTTGTAGAGTAGTGTTTAGTGCTTTTATTCAGTTTTTATTTTTGGACATTCAGAATATGCATTGGGGCTATAACTTGAAATTGCAGGATGGACTAAATAGAAAGTTAATGGGCATCATATGTCGCTTGTGTTGGAGCTACGCCTCGTGGAATATTCTAGTATTGCAGCTCATTTCCACACAATTTCTGCACATCTTAAACGTTGATGTAAATGTGTAGCAGCAAGCCTGGTATTTAAGGAGGCCTATCTTACTTGTTATATATTCGTACATTCTGCTAATCATATTATTATTATTGCAGAAAACACACACACACACACAAAGTCCTGATATATGTGTGATCCATCGTATCTGTGCTTCCCGTGCAATAACTATTCTAAAGACTGCTGTTCGTTCTCGTCGGTGGTAAATAACGACCACTCGTTGAGAATACACTGAGAACACACGTGATTGCCGGGGCACTCTTCGTGACCGAGCAACACTCCGATGTTGCGCAATCCCACCATCTTCTCACCTTGCTCTAATGGAAGAGACGGAGATGCTTATGTGACAGTGATTGCGCCAATCACGGCACCGTCATTTCACTGGAATTTCATCAGCCGCTGGGTTTGAAAGAAGCCGAGATTCACGTGACCGTGTGTCTCTCTTGCACCCGTGACTTTGGTCTTTCTGAATGTGTTTTGCAACTTTAAAGTCGATTTCGTAGCCGAGCACAAGACAGATATTACACCTATTTTAGGAACAGCGCCACTCCTCGCCCAGCTGAAAATAAGCCAAGCCTGACCTAAATGCGGCTGCCCCTTCAGCCGTCCCTACGGATCACCTTACCGCAGAGAAGGTTAGCCAGCCCCCCCCCCCCCCCTCTCCCCCCACGCTCTCTGTGGACACCCGTTTCCTTGTTAACGAAATTATTTTCAATCTGAGCAATAGGACGACCTAATTACCCTGCTCATTTCTGGCCAGTGGCCAACTCTCATCTGTTGATGGTAGGAACTAACTCCCTGAGAAGTCCGATGTAAAAGGGCACAGAGAGAGAGAGAGAGAGAGAGAGAGAGAGAGAGAGAGAGAAGCCACGGGCCCCTAGCTCACACTCAGGTGTGGCATTTGGAGTTGAACCCCCCACCCCCCCACTGATGCTTGTATTCGTGCTCGTGGTCTTAATTAAAGTGATATTTCGAGAGAGGAGGTTCTGTTTGTTCAGTTAATGAACCCCACTATTCTCTGCGGGCAAATGGAAATGCAAGCACTCCAATTAGCATATGTTAGCATTTTACCATGTTTATTCCTCACCGTGGAAAACAGCTTACCGTGGCGAAAAGCTTTCCACCCTTGTAAGAGTAGCTCGGGAACTTTTTCACCCCCAAAAACTAATTGACTCAAGCTAATTAAACATAGATCTATGAAACTTACATCTAAATGATTTATGCATGTAAATCGACCGAATGCGTGTTTTGAGTTGCGTGGGTCTTGAGTTTTACGAATCGCAGCAGGTTACGCGCATGCGTGTTTGAGAGCCGTGAGAGAGGCCGTATGAAAAAAATACTTTATTTTCATAAATGTGTACAGTACATGTGTGGGGTAAATCTCCCATCATTACAGTAGTCTGCGTCATGGTGCAGCTTGCATATCCAGTACATTAACATACTATTGGTCATATTCACAAAAGCTCTGTTAGCAAATCAACATACAAAAAGAAAAACACCTTTTCATATAACCGAAAAATATAAATTCATATGAATGTGCAAAATTATTTTCCACTAATGCTTTTTAAAACATTTTGGATTTAACTGCTGCTCCAGTTTGATTGTCTAAATAATAATAATAATAATAATAATAATAATAATGATAATAGTAATAATAACAATAATAACAGACACATACATTGACGATGTTGCAGTGGCATGTCATGATAGCCATCCGACTTCATTTGCCCTTCATCATTTTAGCCAAACAGATTGTCCATTCATTACTTCTCTTGCCCAGTGAATTGCGGCACCTTTCTGTTTTCCATACCACTTACAAATCAACGTTCCTCAATTTATGTACTGAATGGTATCTTCCTCTGTTTTCATATGAGGTTATCCTTCATTTCAGTCGTCCATTCAGGCAGTTGTTGGAAAGTCAGTCATTGTACAGGTCATTATTTATCATCGCAGCCTCCCCCTGGGGGGACATCTGAAGACGTCGCTTCTTGCCAAAAGTTGAGAAAGAATTGTGGACATCCAGCTCACTTCGCTGTGCGGTAGGCCTCAGGGTGCAAAAGCCTGATGGCGTCCCAGGGATGTAGACATTGTGGTGGTAGTCAGGTGGTGGATGCGGGTGCGGGTGAGGGTGAGGGTGAGGGTGTGGGTGCGGAAGCGGGTGTGGGTGTGGGTGCGGAAGCGGAAGCGGAAGCGGGTGCGGGTGCGGGTGCGGTTGCGGGTGCGGGTGCGGTTGCGGTTGCGGTTGAGGGTGGGGAGGGAGGGATGGCTGCTGCTGTTGGGGAGGAGGTGTGCACCGAGGGGTCCAGGGGCGAGAAGGGAGCCCACTGGGTGAAGGAGACATCTTATAGTCTGCAGGAGAAAAGAGAGGAGAAGCAGCTACTTATTATACAATATTGACTTGCTACTGTTGTGCTATTGTCATTTGCATATCACTTATATAAAAGCAAGGTTTAGAAACAAAGCCATAATGCTGGAAGTAACGCTTCTAGGTGTTAGTGGAGACGAGATAAACCTGCCAACAAATGAGTTAAAGGAACAACAAAGGAAAATAAAATGTCATTACATGAAAGGATGAAGGTGTGCTGTGTTGTAAACAATACTGCCACAGGGATGTACATCAAATACACCATTCATGAAAGGTGATGAAAGCTGTTTTTATGTACCACATTTGGCCTCTCTTACCCTTCATGCCTCTCATGTGAGTACCCCAGGTCCAGTACTGTCCAGGTGCCATGGAGGTGACGTAGTTTTCAGGGTCTGCATGCATGGCCTTGCGCATGAGGGTGCCATCCATGTTGATAGAGTTGTAACTGAAAACAAGATAATAGTCTGTTACAACACACTTATTTATGAAATGACAATCTCATATTTATAATAGTATGTTCTTCTGCTCATTATTTGAGCTACATACTTGAGCACATCCTTGAATATTGAGGAAAAAATGTATGCTTGCTTGACAGTCGTGGGAAAAAGGTCAAAGGTCAAACTTATACCTTTTAATAGAGGAGTTCTGATTCTTTGTGAGAGTCCAGTCTGTGTTTGGCTGCTTTAGCTGTGGGGAAAAAAAGACCAGAATCATTTGAAACTTGTCAACCATTATTTTTTTTAATTTCACTTTATTAACCCTGAGGGAAAATTTCTTTGCTACAGCAGGGGGGCTCTCAGGGGGAGCTGCTTCAACAGGCGCCAGGTAACCTGACCTGAGGTGCATGTTTTTGGATGATGGGAGGAAGCCGGAGAACCCGGAGGGAACCTACGCAAGCACAGGGAGAACATACAAACTCCGCACAGAAAGGCCCAGGACCGGATTCGAACGCGGAACCTTTTTGCTGTGAGGCGACAATGCTAACCACTGCACCACCGTGCCGCCCTTAAAAATGAATAATTACCCATAAAAATGCATCTGTTCACATATATGTTTTATCTAATAATAATTCAAACCAGGTTTAATAAAAAAAAAAAAAAATGACGTGTTTTCACTCTGCCCTTTTGAATTATAGAGGTCAGTGATAATTGACAGGAACAGTCTGTCATTGAGTCTGTCTTGAAATGGAGACATGACTCTTTTTAAATGGATCGTGGCTGCCGCCCTGCGGATGTTTGACAGAACACATATTTCAAGAGCGGAGGTGCTGTTGCCTTCAGCTGCCACTTAGTTTTGCTTTTACCCTCTGCGGTGCGGCGGGAAGGGTGAAGAGGAGCATCCGGGTGATATTTATTCCCGATTTGACTCTCATAGTATGGATTCCATGCTCTATTAATTCACCTAAAGTTGTTAACCATGAGAATGCGACGCAAGCGTATTATTAGAATCGGTATTCAAAATACGCTCCTCGCCAGCTACGCACAAAACCAATTAGAACCCCACCGGGATGAAACGAAACATGATTTTAATCTTCAAAGGAAACCGTGCCAGGGAGGAAATTAAGAAAATTACACACGTCATTGTTTTGTGGATTTTATGCATCATTTTACATTAATATTTGCCTGATGCTCCTCGAGCAAGGTTTTTAATTAAAAGTCTCACAGAGAGCCTTGAAAAGTTTGCGGCCCTTGCAGCTGTAAGTGCTTAATCCAATACAGCTCTGCACGCATACCGTATATACCGTGGTGCACATTCACGCACCTGTCCTGTGTGTTTTACACGCTTGAATGTGTAGTTAATCTCCCTTTTCACCTTCAATTCGTCAATTTAAGCAGGCCTGTGCTCTTGCTTTATGCGATGCTCAAGTAGCTTCATCGTGATTTGTCTTTTATGTGTCACTGACGACCTCATGACGACTCATGTGAGTACGCTAAGGGACACCACCGGGTGAATTAGTGGAACCAATTAATAGGAAGGACACTTTCTCCTGAAGGAATATAGCTGAAGGCAGAACAATCACCGTGACCTCGAAATCCCTCTTGTGGCCAGAGGTGTTATGTGCCAGTGACCGAATTGACATTTCTCAGTCTGTCTGGTGGAGTCTGGTACCAAGGCGAGTCTTTGTCCTCGTGCGTTTTGACGAGAACGCGGAGACGAGGAATCCGCGTTACGCACACATTTACGGTCTGCTGCTCTGTCTATTAGGATTAGGAAACACCGGTGTAGACATCCTGCCTCTGTAAATTCCCTCTCTCCTTGTCTCCTTTCTTCCCCCTTCTTGTATTTTCCTCCTCCTCTCCCCCACCCTTGCTCGACAAATATGAAGCCACAGCTCGCTCGCTCTCTCTTTCTCTCTCTCTCTCTCTCTCTCTCTCTCTCTTTCTCCCCTCACATTCAGAGGACAACGCCGGGGCCGATCTACAGGCTGTCCACGTCTCAGTCCAGCCATGTCCTTGGACCCCCTCCTTCTCCTTGCCCCCTCCCCTCTCGATGTCGTCCCCTGTCTCCCCAAAATCGGCCATTTGCCATTTTTCATCAATAATGGACAGCCCCCCCTTGCGAATACGCCACATTGTGTGTAGTATAATTGGTCGGCTGTGCTTGTGCCCTTGAGGCATAGTTAGTGAGGTTATCTGTCCTATATTGTTAGTTGGAGAACAAGGAAGCGTATGGCAAACCCGACTGGTCGAACAACAATTGTCTGAACCCACGGCAGATTCATTTAAACAACTGCCATTCACCTTGTCCGTCACGTATATAACCTTGACTTTTTGTTTAAACTCAGGTAGAAGCAGGTGCATGCACCCCCTTAGTGCATAAAAAAGTAATTGGCAATGACACTAGATGATGTAAACATGGTTCTCTTTGCTCACAATCTATAATTAGTTCGTGAATTATTGTTAAATGCTTGAATTGTTACCAAGACTGAGTATAGCTTGAGTCACATCTCCTCTTCCTCTCACACAATAATTGACGTCTCACTTAATTCTAAGACACGGTTTTTGCACAGCATATGCTCCTCGCAAAATGGGGCTTTACACTTTCATTAACATGCCAATTAAAATGTAATCTCACATAGTCTCATTTCATTTCCCGGTTGCAAAACATTACCATAGGCAGCACAATTAGGATAAATTATTGCCATAGTTACAATAGTAACATTAATTAATAAAAAGAGACGACATACTGTGCAAAACACTAACACGAGAGTGAAGAGAGGAAAACCATGACTTCACTCAGTTTTTGCTCAAGTTGAGTTTAAACTTGTCTGGCATGCGTGATTTGACCTTCATGGGAGAATGTCACTGTCTAGTTTTTTATCAGATGGAAAACTGGGGTGGATTTTATTGTGGCTTTGAGTGAAACACGCGGATTTAAACTGAAAACACACGCTCCATCGTCTTATACTATGTACTGATTTCACTATACCTCGTTGGGAGTAGTTGCTCCGTTGTTCACAGATGCGCTCCGGCTTTGCGCGTTCCACGAGTTTTCCGCGCTCTTTGCCTCGTTGTTCCTGGGCGTGCTGCTCGGGCTGCACGGCTTCAGAAACATAAAGTCACTTTTGGCTGATTCGGGGGTCAGACACACTTTATAACAATATGACTGAGACAGACTGCTATTTCCATTCACCTCCATACAGTTCGTGGGTACTTTGGCTGCGGATGCAATCTGCAGGTTGAGGTTGGATTTTTTGAACACCTCCGGGGGCGGCTCTGGCTGAAACCCCCCGCAGCAGCAGCAGGCTAGAGGGGGCAGGTTGTACCCGCTGAGGGTCTCCCTGTCCTTGTAGCACTTGACCGCAGCCAGCACGATAATAGCCACCAGGAATATTAAAGATATTGTGCTCAGTGACACGATCAAGTAGAGAGCGAGGTTTGAGGGGGGCTGTGGGCTGAGTGTGAGGTCTCCGAAATCTGACAGCGACTCGGGCACGCTGTCGACCACTGTGAGGACAATGGAGACTGTGGCGGACAGCGGCGGCTGTCCGTTGTCCTTGACTAAAATGACCAGTCTTTGCCTTGTTGCGTCTTTTTCCACTAATCGGCGAATAGTCCTGATTTCGCCCGTGTACAGAGCCACACTGAACAGCCCGGGGTCTGTAGCCTGTAATACCTGATAGGACAGGCGGGAGTTCTGCCCTGCGTCTGCGTCTAACGCTGTTATTTTGGTAACCAGATACCCAGCGTCTACTGACCGTGGAACCACCTCTGTGGCCACGGTGCCGTTTTTGGGCAGCGGGGATACAATAACCGGTGCGTTGTCGTTCTGGTCCAAGACAAAGACGTTGACTGTGACATTATTGGCGAGAGGGGGGAAACCAGCGTCCTGAGCCTGGACCAGAATCTGAAAGTTTCGAAGTTGCTCATAATCAAAAGAGCGCAGTGCGTAGATATTGCCGTTGTCAGAGTTGATTGAGACATAAGTGGACACGGGCATGCCCTGAATCTGACCCTCGAGAATAGAATAAGACAGATAGGCGTTCTGGTTAGAATCGGGGTCGAATGCAGTTACAGAGCAAATGGAAGCGCCCGGGGCATTATTCTCGGTCACATAAACTGTGTATGAAGGTTGAGAGAACCGCGGGGGGTTGTCGTTAATGTCAGACACTTGAACATGGATGGTTTTCCTGGTAGAGAGAGAAGGGGAGCCCAAGTCCCGGGCTGTGAGGGTGATGTTGTACTCAGACACCGCTTCTCTGTCCAGAAACTCGTTTGTCACCAGAGTATAATAGTTTTTAAAAGATGAATGGAGCTGAAAGGGGACGTTGTTTGGAATTTGGCAGTCAACGTTCCCGTTCTCCCCCGAGTCCCGGTCCATGACACTGATCACAGCTATCACGGTACCCGGTGGCGCGTCTTCCTGGACAGGAGTGGAGACTGATGTTAGGATGACTTCAGGCGCGTTGTCATTCACGTCCAGGATGTCTACGAGCACTTTGCTATGGACCGCCACAGCCGAGGGTCCCCTGTCTTTTGCTTGCACGTACAGCTCATATACGCTGGCTTTCTCATAGTCCACAACGCCCTTCACTCGTATTTCACCCATGTAGGGGTCCACACTGAACAGTTCACGCACCTTGAGTGGTGCGTGCCCACTGAAGGCATAAATAACCTCCCCGTTCGAGCCTTCATCCAGGTCTGTGGCGTTCAGTTTCAGCACCAGCGTCCCCCTCGGTGCGTTCTCCACCAGGCTCGCCCGGTAAACTGAGCGGTCAAATACAGGCACGTTATCGTTGGCGTCTAACACTGTAATAGTTATCAACGCTGTCCCAGAGCGCTCCGGGGACCCCCCGTCAAAAGCAGTTAGAACCATTTCGTGCTTTTTCTGCTGTTCCCGGTCCAGTGGGGTGTCCAGTACGAGCTCAGCGAACTTGCTTCCATCATTGCGCGTCTGGATATTTAGTAAGAAGTGCTCGTTTGCGCTCAGCTGGTAGGAGCGCAGAGAGTTGGTGCCCACGTCCTGGTCCTGTGCGCTCTCTAACGGGAAACGTGAGCCGGGTGCGGCGGACTCTGTGATGTCAAGATTAAACTCGCTCCATGGAAAACTGGGGGAGTTGTCATTTACATCTAAAATCTCCACTTCCACTCTGTACAGTTCTAAAGGGTTTTCAATGACCACTTGTAAGTGTAAAAAGCAGCTCGGACTTCGCTCGCACAGCTCCTCTCTGTCTATCTTTTCGTTGACGAAGAGAATTCCATTCTCCAAATTCACTTCTAAATACTGTTTCTTTGCGCCGGAGACAATACGAAACCGACGGGCTGACAGCTTGGCCACATCCAGACCCAGGTCTTCCGCGATGTTGCCCACAAACGCTCCATGCTCTAGCTCTTCAGGAATGGAGTACCGAATTTGTGCAAGAACCAGGTCCACTACACACGCACACAGAAGCAGGCATATAACCAGGCCAGTCACCGGTACCCAGCTGCCTCTGGAGAGTCTGTGATCCATTTCAACAGCGTGCGTAAAATCACCTCACCTAGACATCTTTCGCCTCATAAAGCCATTCAGCTGCACAGCTGAAAAGTGTCTACAGGAGGGAGCTTGTGCCTAAAAAAAAAAAAGAAAGAAAAAAAAGAATCTTCAGGTCTAAGTTTGTTGCATCTATGTGCATGGATAACTTTAACGAATACTTCAGATGAGAGACCAGGAGGGGAGAGGAGAGTGAAAGCACCTCTGTCTCTGTGTTGTGCTCCACGCGCAACACCGGTGATGTGTGAACGGGGGAGGCTCGCGCTTTGATTTTCCAGTGTATTAGGCGCTCGGAGGAGCTGGTGGGGAGGTGTGTGTGTGTGTGTGTGTGTGTGTGTGTGTGTGTGTGTGTGTGTGTGTGTGTGTGTGTGTGTGTGTGTGTGTGTGTGACAGAGAGAGAGAGAGATGGAGGGGGTGGACGTAGCTTCTCACAGCTCCGTATTGGAGGACGCCAACGCGAAGTGCGACTCTAATTACTGAAGACGTTTAACCCTTTCATATCCTCGTGTCTGTTCGTCTGACCCATTAAATAGACGAGAAGGCGTAAATTTGACACCAGACGTCAGAGCCAGATTTGGATTAGGAGACAAATTGTGTCGTGGGTGTCGTTTTCTAGGCTGAATTTACCAGATGAGGGGGGATAAGGATTCGTCTGGGTGTCCACATTGCCCTACAGGCCCAGAATGGCAGTGATAGCCAACATTATTTTACTGTTTTATTATAATCCATGTCATAGCTTTAGAAAAGAATAAACTTTTATTCGGTGGTTCAACTATTACATGTTGCATTGCAGAAAAAAACAAAAACATACAGGCTTAGGAACTCATTCGCTTTGCCTCAAATGGCCCAGTGGCCAGTACCAGCAGACTCCTGGGACTCCATAATGATTTTTAATTAGAGCTCTTTGAAGATGAATGCCCACACTGCAAAACAGTCCCATTCATTAATCATAACACACGAAATTTGGTTTTACAGAAAGAATCTTTGATAGGTCAGGGTATTCATTTTTAATCAACATTTAAATGGGTGTGAGCTGCATTTGGAGCTTAAAATGGTTACAGTGACAATCATGAATGGACAATACACCCTTACAAAGACGCATTACACAAGTTTAATTCATTTAAGTAGGCCTGAACATGTATCAACATAATCAACATAAAAGCAATGTCATAAAGCCTTAATCACACTTGTCTCTAATCAGGTATTATAGCTAGGATTAGATCAATATCCCATAGGTGATGTGTTTACAGTTTGAAGAGAACAGAGAAATGGCGCTCATAAATGCTGAGGAATGTTTGCAAAAACGAAAATCTCTGACCAGATTATAAATGACTCCACTTGATGAAAACACCACGACGACAGTTTTTATTGGACAAAGAGGACAACTCTTTAGAGAGTGGCACATGTTTGTTCAGATCTAATCTTGTTCCTGTTAATCCTGGTCAGTTAGACAACCACTGAACGCCAGAGAGCGGGAAAGAGAGAGCGAGAGAGGAACTAAAGGATGCCTTTGTGGATTCGTCTCCAGACAAACACGAGTGGCATCCTAATGTAAAACGGTGGCTTGAGATCTGAAAGTCTCTTCTTGGGACTGACGACACAGCCTTGGCTCCCGGGCAGCGTGGGGCTTGTTAGCTACTAAAAAGAGAAAAAAAAAAAAAAAAAGCGAGAGAGAGAAAGAACAATAAATAAATATTTCTGCTTCCCCGGGGCAGCGTTTTCTTTTACACAAGACACGACATGTTCTATTAAATTGTCCCCAAAACCTCAGGACTGCATCCTCTGTCAAAAATTGGGTTGACGCTTGGTTCTCTGTGAGAGTGATCAAGGAAACAAAGCGATGTTGATGTCTAATGTTGCTGTGATCTTTTCACTTAAAAAGAAAAGAACATCAAACGAGGCTAATGGGAATATGCTTCCACAAGGAAATAGTTGTTGTTTGTGACATTTCTCTTTTCAGCAACTAACAGAATAACTTTCAAAATAAGCGAGTGCAGGTAGTTTCTGTATAATTCATGTCCAGAATGGTATTTAAAGGGCAATCGCAAAGGTCACGATTTATTTCTGAATAAATACTGCAGTGTTATTTGGTGACTAAAATCCTCATTTTGGAAGATGTTGCATAAAAAGTATCACTTCGAGTTCCCCCGAGAGCAAAACTTGTCGACGACCTATCTTTCCAAGCAGCCCAGAAATGCATCACCCCTTTCCTTTTGAGGAAAAAAAAAAAAAAAAAAAAAAACGAAAATCCCCAGGTTTAAATAAGCAGAAAACACAATCTGCTTGTAGACTTAACCTCAAGCAGATGGTTAAGCTTCTCCAGAAATGATTACATTTCTGGAAAAGAAAAAAAATCAGCACCACCAGTACCATTGCTTTCCTCTTCTTTTTAATTAACGGAGTGAAGGATTAGTGTGCAGCTATCCGGGATCAACCGTTCTCCGACGGAAGAATACAAATGTTTTGTGATAAATAATCCCAAAGCACTCCGGCCGGCGGTCCCTCGGTGCCTGTTACATTAACATGCATTACACGGAGCATTAAGCCGGTCTCATCCGCCCCTATAGCCTCTCTCACCCCATTGTCCGACAGAAAGACAGCCATTACTTTCTCGGAACTACCGCTCAGCAGCCACCTGACCGTGACCCGCTGCCCCACTGCCTTGAACAGCGCCGCGGGATGAGAAGGTGCCAGTGGGAGGGTCAAGGATGGTAAAGGACTAATGGTTGGAAACTCATTTATTCTTATACACGCTTTAAAAGTAAAGACACGCATGTTTACTTCAAGAGTTTTTAGTTGACCATTCATCAGCGACGGGTAATTTGACCCATAAAGTACACAAGCGAGGCCAACTAAAGCTTTCTTTTTCCAACCGTGATCTCGTAGCGCCATCTATTGGGAACTTTCCGATACAGCAAAAATGTCTGCAATCAGTGAGCAAAGCAAATATAAAAACAGATGCACATCAGTTGTTTAATTTACATTTTGATATAAATATTCCAACACAAGGGGCTCCCAGTGTTGGTCTCACAGTTTTAAATATTTTGGAATTGAATTATTACCAGGCTGTAGACTACTTTATTGAAGATTAGCTGTTTGAAATGTGATGTATTGTAGCACCACCAGTCATCCCTATGTTACATAAAACCTTCCTGTACAATTCTGCCCTTTGAAACCTTGAGTTTTTAACTAATGGTTATCCCTAGTCTACAATTTGAAGACTCCTGGCTGAAACCACGGATGAACCATGAATAAAGCATGATGAGCACTTTATACTTTGAGTTATGCAAGTGTTTCAAACATAAAGAATATTTCATATTAATAAATGGGCTCATCAACCACAACTTGCATGGATTTAAACTAAAAAAGTTTATTCATGAAATAATTTCAAACTGCAGTCTTCATCAGGGTCATTTGATAAACCACACAAAAAGTGCATTGTAAACGTATGATATTAAAATAAGAAAAAAATATCTTATAAGTAGTACATTTTAAGCAGTTAAGTTCCCACAAACATGACTGAGTTCAGCATGTGGTGACAATTAGTGTACACTGCAGGATAGATCAATTTTCTCAGAAAAAAAAAAATGAGATTATGATAATTGCAATGTGCCTCTAACAACACTCTGTTGAGTGAAAACAGCGAAAGCACATTAATTGAGTATATACCTCCTTTATTGAGCTTCAGAATTTGTCAAATAAGTTTCTGTTATTGTCACTTTATCCCCATCAGCCCATGTTTCCCGTCTTTATCTGTGATCTTAGTGCGCCATCTACTGGATATTGATTAGCATCACAGCTACTGCAGAAAATGAGAACACAACACTGTTTTATACCTTAAATATTCTGTAATCTGATTTAGTGTTAGTATTATTATTTAATCTCTGTGCTTCGTTGATGATCATTATTCTAAATCAGTATTGGCAGGCCTTATTGCTATTATTAGTAAATATAATGTTATATCAGGCTGTTGTTTATGTATTGGTGCATGTATGTGAATTCCTGCGCATGGTGTTTGTTAATTCCTTCCTTTGTAGTGGCTATCTTTATAAAAAATATATATATATATGTTTTTGAATATTGATTTAGACATCCATTTCAAACATGAATTATCAATACAAAACAGGTCGGTGAATTTGAAATATTTTTAGTCACTGATCGACTATTTCAGCACGTGAAATTTACTCTTACCACTTGATAGACTGAGCTACCTCACTTCAAAGAAATGTTATTCTATTTGCAAAGAGCAGCCAAATCCACCACTACACCTAAGGCATTATAAAATGTTTGTACAGCGACTTCTACTGGAGACAAGGTGGCATGTCTGACTTGCTGTCTGACAAAAACTACAGCGGTAGCCTATTTCATATGACGGGACGATAAATATGAATCAGAAATGGAAATGTGTTGTGGTTAAAAAAAAATTTAAATCAGAAAAGCCATCTGATAGTTAGTGGTGTGAATTTGAGCTCCTGTTCTACAGTATCATAACACGCCAATAGTAAGATATTTCTCCATAGACACAAGTTTTTGTGATAATTAAAGCATGTATAGCTCGCAATGCTCAGATAAACGGAATTTAAAGACGTATGTAGGGAAAAAGGAAAACATCGGACAGCGCCCATGGTCGAACCCTGCAGTCCGCGGACCGCAGATCGGAAACTTCTGGGTAGAGGAAGTAACCATTGAGCTAAACCGACGCAACAGTTTAGCGTGTACATGTCATTATATATAGCCTACATAAGCAAGTTACTGGCTATGATGATGGCTGGTTTGACTATATTTTCGGGATTCAAGCCAAACGTACGCGATGACTGTTGAATAAACAAAGAGCAAACGTATAAGAAAAGAACCGTGTAATGAGGTTAATGATCACAGAAGGACTGACGCTTCTGGGGGGACGGACTAGTGTGAGTCTCTTCCTGAAAAGGCACAGATCATAATCACAGGTCACGTCAGTTACTCGGAGCAAATAACAAACAGGTTACCGTTATGGTCTGTTTTATTTAGTGGCTCGTGATTCGTAAAATAAAAATATAACCAATCATTGATATTTAGTAAGGGATCATCTTAGTCAGGGCACAAAAATCAAGAAGAAATCACAATTAAGCTTTTATAGAACGGCCTTTGTTTTCTCTATCTCCTTTGATATTTTACTTTCGTCTTATAATTTCCTAAAAGCCTTAGTTTATAACACGGTCTACTGACAATTTGTTAGGTAAATCCAGGCCTATTTCAATATATCCTGGAAGTGAAACAAGGCGCGTGATATCATGACCGATATTTCAGTGACGTCTTCAGTGACGTCACGTTGACGCAGAAAATCCACTATAGGCGCTAAATACCATTAAAACATAGGCCAGCGTACATATTCTATTGTATGTCTCCCACACTGATATAGACATAAATTCAGGCCCACATATATTAAGAAGTATTTTCCTCGCTATAAATGCTCAGTATATATTTTGTTATGTTTGTGTGTGACTCTCCTTTACAATGATGAATTTGTTTGGCAAAAGAATGTGCATGTTTGAGATTATTTTGATTACTTCATCAGATGTAACTGTGTGTGTGTGTGTGTGTGTGTGTGTGTGTGTGTGTGTGTGTGCGTGCGTGTGTGTGTGTGTGTGTGTGTGTGTGTGTGTGTGTGTGTGTGTGTGTGTGTGTGTGTGGTGGTAGGGGGGTGTTAAAGGGGGCAAAATGAAGTGAGCGAGGATACAACAAAATACAGAGATATGATTAAGGGAGGGTGACTTCCACCAGCAAGTAGCCTCCCCTCATTACTCTGCAGCTTCCACAATAACCTGCTGAACTTGTTTTTTGTACAGCGACTTCTACTGGAGACAAGGTCGTATGTCTGAGCTGCTGTCTATGACAAGAACTGCAGTGGTAGCTTAGTTTAAATGGCAGGAAGATACATCTGAATCAGAACAGTTGAAATGCTTAGTGGTTTATTTTTTTAAACTCAGAAAAGCCATTTGATGGTTAGTGGTGTGAATTTGAGCTCCTGTTCTACAGTACCATAACACGCCAATAGTAAGATATTTCTCCATAGACACAAGTTTTTGTGATAATTAAAGCATGTATAGCTCGCAATGCTCAGATAAACGGAATTTAAAGACGTATGTAGGGAAAAAGGAAAACATCGGACAGCGCCCATGGTCGAACCCTGCAGTCCGCGGACCGCAGATCGGAAACATTTGGGTGTAGGAAGTAACCATTGAGCTAAACCGATGCAACAGCTTAGCGTGTACATGTCATTATATATAGCCTACATAAGCAAGTTACTGGCTATGATGATGGCTGGTTTGACTATATTTTCGGGATTCAAGCCAAACGTACGCGATGACTGTTGAATAAACAAAGAGCAAACGTATAAGAAAAGAACCGTGTAATGAGGTTAATGATCACAGAAGGACTGACGCTTCTGGGGGGACGGACTAGTGTGAGTCTCTTCCTGAAAAGGCACAAATCATAATCACAGGTCACGTCAGTTACTCGGAGCAAATAACAAACAGGTTACCGTTATGGTCTGTTTTATTTAGTGGCTCGTGATTCGTAAAATAAAAATATAACCAATCATTGATATTTAGTAGGAGATCATTTTAGTCAGGGCACAAAAATCAAGAAGAAATCACAATTAAGCTTTTATAGAACGGCCTTTGTTTTCTCTATCTCCTTTGACATTTTACTTTCGTCTTATAATTTCCTATAAGCCTTAGTTTATAACACGGTCTACTGACAATTTGTTAGGTAAATCCAGGCCTATTTCAATATATCCTGGAAGTGAAACAAGGCGCGTGATATCATGACCGAGATTTCAGTGACGTCTTCAGTGACGTCACGTTGACGCAGAAAATCCACTATAGGAGCTAAATACCATTAAAACATAGGCCAGCGTACATATTCTATTGTATGTCTCCCACACTGATATAGACATAAATTCAGGCCCACATATATTAAGAAGTATTTTCCTTGCTATAAATGCTCAGTATATATTTTGTTATGTTTGTGTGTGACTCTCCTTTACAATGATGAATTTGTTTGGCAAAAGAATGTGCATGTTTGAGATTATTTTGATTACTTCATCAGATGTAACTGTGTGTGTGTGTGTGTGTGTGTGTGTGTGTGTGTGTGTGTGTGTGTGTGTGTGTGTGTGTGTGTGTGTGTGTGTGTGTGTGTGGTGGTAGGGGGGTGTTAAAGGGGGCAAAATGAAGTGAGCGAGGATACAACAAAATACAGAGATATGATTAAGGGAGGGTGACTTCCACCAGCAAGTAGCCTCCCCTCATTACTCTGCAGCTTCCACAATAACCTGCTGAACTTGTTTGTACAGCGACTTCTACTGGAGACAAGGTCGTATGTCTGAGCTGCTGTCTATGACAAGAACTGCAGTGGTAGCTTAGTTTAAATGGCAGGAAGATACATCTGAATCAGAACAGTGGAAATGCTTTGTGGTTTATTTTTTTAAACTCAGAAAAGCCATTTGATGGTTAGTGGTGTGAGTTTGAGCTTCTGTTTTGAAGTATCATAACACACCCGTGGTAAGATATTTCTCCATAGACGTAACTTTTCGTCCTAATTGAAGACTGTCTGGATTGTAGTTGTGAGATAAAGGTTCTTTAAAGTCGTATGAAGGGATGAAGGAAAACATCAGACAGCGCACTGCAGACCGCGGTCCGCAAATCGGAAACATGTGGGGTTAGAAGTAACCATTGAGCTAAATGGATGCAATGTAGGCCACATCTCATTATATATGCATAGCCTAAGGAAGTTACTGAATATGCTGATTGCTGGGTGGACTCTATTTTTGGGGTTCAAGCCAATGTATACATAAACACAAAGCAAATGTATATATATATATATATATATATATATATATATATATATATATATATATATATATATATATATAAAAAGACAAGTAGGCCATAATAAGCCTGTGGTTAATGATCGCAAAGTAGGGCTGAAGCTGAAGTGCGTCTCTTCCTGAAAAAGTGATACACGCTTACTCATACCAGATGACAAACAGGTTACCGTCCTGGTTTGTTTTATATCGACTCGTGATTCGTAAAATTAAAAAAAAATAACTGAACAGCGATATTCAGTAAAGGATCATCTTATTCAGGGCACAGAAATCATAAACAATCCATAATTAAGCCTTTATAGGTTTTCTCCATCTGCTTTGATTTCCCTTTCATTTTACAATTTCCCCTTCTCAAAAAACTGTGTAAATAATAAACGTTGATGTCATGACCGGGATTTCAGTGACGTCATTTTTAGGAAGTAATGAGGGTACTGTCACGTTGACACAGAAAATCCGCTAGGAGGAGCTAAAGACCAATAAAACACAAGCCAGTGTATATATTCTACAGTATGTCTCCCACACTGATATAAACACATGAATTAGGGCCCGCTTATATTAAGAAGTATATCCCTTGCTATAAATGCTTTGTATACATTTTTAGAACGTGTGTGTATGACTCTTCTTTACAATGATGAATATGTGTTTGGCAAATGAATGTGCATTTACGAGATTATTTTGTGTGTGTGTGTGTGGTGGTGGTGGTTGTGGTGGTGGTTATGGTGTGTGTGTGGGGGGGGGGGGGGTGAAGGGGGCAAAGGGAAGTGAGCGAGGATACAACAACATACAGCGGCATGATGAAAGGGAGGGTGACTTCCACCTGCAATTAGCCTCGCCTCATCACTCTGCAGCTTCCACAATAACCTGCTGAACTGTGTCCAGTGTGTCACCACAATATTTATCAGAGGAGATAAACAGAGACGCAGAGATGTCAGGGTGACAGGAAAAGTGGGAGGTCATGAAAGACAGAGAGATATGGGCAAGAAATCATGAGGGAGGAAGGCAGGTGAGAAAAGATAAGAAAGGCCATAGAAAGAGGAGAGGAAAATAAGGAAGACGCACAGTAGCAGACCCAGTCAAGTGATAGGAAAATGAAAAGCAGGGATAGGGGAAAGGAGAGGGAGGAAAAAGAGGGAAAGAGAGAGAATAGAGGTTTTCGTACACATGCTCCTCAGCTGTGTAAACTGAAGGTCTCTGCTGCTTCTCGGATTCCCCCGAAGAAGGGGGATATTTATAGGAGGCTGGCAGTGGTAATGAATGGACCCTTGCTCTGTCACACCCACTAATATTATTATTATTACTTTATATGCGCAAAAATGGAAAATGTCAGCAACCTGAGAGGCCTACAGAGACAGTGCGTGCATGCACTGTGTCTCACTCCCTGTCAATGTATGTGTGTCTGCTGCACGTGTGTGTGTGTGTGTGTGTCTCCTCATGTTCGTGAGAAACTTGTCTGTTGGTGAGACGTAGCATTTATATGAAACGGGCAAAAGAAAGAAGTAAGAAGACCAAATTAGAGAAAACAGAAAAACCTGGAGAAGTTGGCGTGTATCGAGGGGTGTAACCTGATCTACCGAACTTATTAGAGCTGTCAAAGAGTGAGAGAAAGAGAAAGGAAGAGAGAGAAAGAGAGAGAGGTGGAGCAGGGCTAGACAGACACAGACATGAGCACATATTCCAGTTCCAGATTATAAGATTCCCGCAAGTTGCAGACGTGTTGAAACAGACTACACACACACACACACACACACACACACACACACACACACACACACACACACACACACACACACACACACACTGACATACAGGTCCACAACCGCTTGGTAACAGATGCAAACTCAGGCACACATGCAGAAACACAAACAGTCTGATAGACATAACATAGGTGCACGCGCATGCACACATGGTGGGAGGAGAGGAAATTCCAGAGGGAACAGGTGGGAGTGGCGATAACAATCTATCAGGATGACTTTGATCTTCCCCATGCCTCTGTCACCACTGCTGGAATACACTGAATGGATCAGGGACGATCTCCAATCAATCACAATGAGCATGTGCACGCCAAGATGTTATGACAGCACCATGCCAAAACTTGAAAAGTCAAATTGTATTTTTGACCGAGTGAATGCGTGACAGTGAAAATAAGTTGAGGTGCATGCTCAGGAGCAGTATGCTGACTGTCTGTTTGTCTGCGCACTTCCTTGTGTTCCGGCCAAGGTAAAGCAGAGACAGAAAAACAGTGGCATCTCTTTCCTTTCCTTTTTTTTTTTCACTGGAAGAAAATGGTCTGAGGGGGGCAGTGTTGAGAAAAGCTTAAGGGAGTTGAGTTGGGCTCCACCTGAAACATTTCAAATAACTTCATGATTATGCTTGATACAGATATTTGAAATAAAACAGCCGTGTTGATACAGTCACCTTTGGTCATTTTATGTTTATAATTTTCTCTTATGATCTGAGCTTGGAGGGAGGGAAGAAAAACACGAGGAAGGAAAGAAGGAAGCGAAAAGGGAGACAGATAGGAGACAGAGATGTAGCTTTGGCACAAAACACGGTGTCTACTGAGGACAGAAGTCAAAGGTCAAGTGTGTGTGTGTGTGTGTGTGTGTGTGTGTGTGTGTGTGTGTGTGTGTGTGTGTGTGTGTGTGTGTGTGTGTGTGTGTTTGTTTGTGGGTCAGGCACATGTGTATGTGTGTGTGTTCTCAGGGTGACCAGAACTTAAGGGCATATTAATGAAAGTCATTCAGTGCAATGTCTCATCACAAGAAAGAAAATAACAGAATCTCTGTTACATCAGCCAAGACCGTGTGTGTGTGTGTGTGTGTGTGTGTGTGTGTGTGTGTGTGTGTGTGTGTGTGTGTGTGTGTGCGCGCGCGCGTGTGTGTGTGTGTGTGTGTGTGTGTGTGTGTGTGTGTGTGTGTGTGTGTGTGTGTGTGTGTGTGTGTGTGTGTGTGTGGGTGAGTGCCAAGGCAGAGATGAGAGTGGAGAGCCCCTGCCTTAGGGGCCACAGAGACAGTTGATTGACAAGCCACATGAACATGAATGTGCCTGTGCAACCGTCTCCACACTAAATCCTCCTAATCGCACCACTTCTCTTCTTTTGTACCTCCACTTCCCCGTCTCCTTCATTCTCTACACCCTTCTCCCAACCATCCCTCCTGCGTCCACCTCTCCACTTCCTCTAGGTCTATTTTATTGGGAAGCGGGTGTGTATTAATGACCCCCTCGGCAATAAGCTCCTTTAAAGC
Source organism: Embiotoca jacksoni (assembly GCF_022577435.1). NCBI lineage: Eukaryota > Metazoa > Chordata > Actinopteri > Embiotocidae > Embiotoca > Embiotoca jacksoni. The sequence goes on from NW_027185403.1 coordinate 10,382,700, forward strand.
ATAAAAAGTCATGAATGGAGGCCTGCCCATGAACAGGTTTGCACATAAACACATTGGTCAGCTCACGGAGCGTGCTGCATGGCCAAAACATGAGCAGCAATAGAGAAAACATGCAAGGAGGAAAAAAAACTCAATCGTGACGGAAACTGTTTGCAGAAATTATTCATTTCCCTCCTTTTTTATGTTTTCCTTGTGCTGACTGTACACCCCTCCCTCTCCCCAGTTTCCCTCCTTCACTCTCACTCTTTTCCTCTTGCACATTCCACTCCGTTTTGCATATCTCTGACCCCCCCACCCCCCACCCCCACCACCACCACCACCACCCTGCACTATACCTCACCACTTTTAAAACAACTCGCCTTCCCCCTCTCATTCTCTCTTTTTCTCTTTCTTTCTCTCCACCTCATTCCCGCCCTCCCCTCACTACCTGACATTGTGGCTCGATGCCCAATGAGTCACACCTCTGCTAAAATCATCAGAGATGGAGGGAGGAAGGGAGGAGGGAGCAAAAGAAAGAAATCGTCAGGGAGAGAGAAAAAGCAGGAGAGTATGACAGAGAGAAAAATATAGAAAATAAAAATGGGAGGAGAGAAACTAAGAGAGGCAGAAAGAGGGAGCCTCCGGGGAGAGAAAAGAGCATAGAGTGCATTTAACTTTTTGACTCCAGTAGTCAGTGTGTGCTTGTCAGTAACAGTTAGCCTGTAGACAACAACACTTTCCACACACCGCTCAGGCACACACTTGCATGCACAAATACACATGCACGCACAGCCATACACAAACATGGCTGCACAGTGACATCGTGCATAAGCCCACCTGCATCCTCTGCAGGCACACACACACACACACACACACACACACACACACACATACATACATACATACAGCAATCACACATGCAAACAAACCAGAGTAGAACGTGTGGCTGTGGCCCTGCCTCTCTACCTCAGCCTCCCCCACCCTCTCTGGCCGTTGCCCTTAGATACCACACAAACAACTCCCTGTTGGGCAACACTGGGAGTCAGGAGAGGACGTACATGGGTCACACACCTCCCCAAGCACCACAAGTATGAAAGCAGTTGCATGTGTGCAAGCGTGTTTGTGGGTTTCATGCATATGCTTCAGCCATAAGTTAGAGTGTTTTTGCATAATTTGTCTCTCCTTCTAGAAATGTGCTTATGCAAGAAAAAGAAAAAAAAAAAGTTAAAGACGAGCATATTTTATATGATGTTGCGTGAAATATGTGTGATGAAGTTGGCATAGGAGTGCGTAAATTGTCCAAGAAAAAGAAAATCAAAGAGGTGACTCAAAGATAGACAAACTCACAAAGTGTAAAAAACTGACATGATAATATATTCCCAGCACAAAAATTCAAAATAAAAGGATTAGTAGTTGGATAGACAAGTATTGTTTACTACAGAAAGTCTCCCTTGTCCTCTGATTTTACTCATGACAATCTTTATCCCTGAACTGTGAACTTGGCTTGCTTGTCACAGTGGGGACGCTGGCTTTAAGGAGGCTCGTGTTTTATGAACCCCGAGGGATCGCAGCAAGCTGTGTGGATGTTGCAGTGTGCCACGTGCCTGTCATCATTCAGCACTGTTGTTTTTGAACATTTCAGAGCCTCATTCAAACAAGCGGATGTGTCTGCCAAACAAGGCTTACTCTTTTTTGCCGCTGAATTGATAGGTTTGTTGAAAAATCAATCAGTCCATCAATCAATTGGTTTTTCTGTCTTTAAGATCCTCAGGTTGGCTTATCACCGCGTGTCCAGATGGAAGGGAACCAAGCTGGTTTCATGTTTCCTTTATCTTGGGTTTTGCACTGAGGGATTCATTTAGATTTTAGGGAAACTGAAAGGCTACAGCTGAAGACTTTTTAGTACCTGTACAAATGGCACAATCTATTCTGCTTTGATGGGGTCAATCCTGACTGAAGCCCTGGGCTTACGAAGCGGAACAGGCCTCTACCCTTAGCTGTAATGTTTTTAAAGCCATACCAGCCAGCCACAAAGCTCCTTTTGCCCTTTGTACAGAACACACCAGACAAAACCTTGGAAGCCGTCCACTGCAAAGCACATTCCCAAAGTATTTCTTTTTTCTTCTTTTTACAAGTGTGGGATGGGGTCGAACAACAATTACGGTAAAATGTGACTAATATGTCACAGACATACTGGTGTGTGTTTTTTTTTTTCTGACCTACTCTTTCTTTCTTTTTTTTTTTTTTTCCTCTTTTCCATCTATCCTCTTCTTTCTTCTTGAGAATTCTTCCCTCTCACTTCAAAACCCCTGTAATTACAAACAAAAGCTCTGACTCTACTCCAGCTGAAACAATGATAATGATGGAGAGTAGTATGTGTGTGTGTGTGTCTTCATCAAAGCGGCGTTGACGTTGATGGGTGTAGAGAAATGTGTGGAGGACAGAGAGGATTAACACAATCTGGGCATGAAGCCCCACAACTGAGAGAATGGTGTGTGTGTGTGTGTGTGTGTGTGTGTGTGTGTGTGTGTGTGTGTGTGTGTGTGTGTGTGTACATATGTTGACTCTGTCTTGATAGCAACGATCCAACACACAGCTGCTCTCTGAGCTTGGCATTTAAATGAGGCAAACAGACACTTGGAGCAAATGGAATACAGACAGAGGCGGTGACAACACACACAGATCGAAGAGATTTGAGGAGCAGCAGACTCAATAGCAGGTTGCACTTTTACACAAGCTCTAAAGGCTGTAAACAACAAAACTCAGATGTCCATTTAGACAGAGATGGGGTTTTTTTTGGTAACCTCTTATCTTTCAAAACCTGAATGTGCAGCTGAACATTAGTTTCAACACAGAGCGTGTGTGTTGCAGTAGTATCTAGGCCACATGTATGCATGGTTGCGAGGTAGAGAGAGTGTACTGCTTGGTTGTGTTTGGAGCGGGCCCAGGCCAGAGGAGCTCAAAGCACTGAATGTCATCATCAGAGCTGTCGGAGAGCCAAGCAGTAATCACACCCAGATCACCTACACGCTCACGCCAACTTACAACACCAGTCACTCTCTCGAGTGGTGTGTGTATGTGTGTGTCTGTCTAAAAAAAAAGGGGGGGGGTGAGTGATTGAGAGAGGGAGAAATAGAAACAAAAGGCAAGACGTATATGTTCAGGCAGCAAGCATGCATCCTTACTGTAAAAAGTGAGTGTGCACACAGACAGGCATGTGGTCACAGTGTGAGTGGTGAGTAGGTGAAGGCTGGGGATGTGTGTGCTGGAGAAGAGGGTGCATTTTTTTCTCTCTCTCCTCTTTCTTCCTCCCTCTCTCCATGTCAGTCTTATATCCCACCCCTCTATTTTCCATTTTTACATGCAGCTCCAGATGTGAATGCAGTGAAATATTAAATTACAAAAATGGGCTTGTTTCTGCACTTTGGCTACATCAAAAACAACCGAGCCTTTGCTCTTCTCTGACTCACACACACACACACACACACACACACACACACACACACACACACACACACACACACACACACACACACACACACACACACACACACATTCACACTTTTTGATGATAATATTAAAAAAATGGGTGTGACCATTCGCTGCAGGTAAAAGGAGCAAAGTATAGTAATGCTTGTTACTTAAATACTGTGTTGAAACTGACTTGCATACTTTTTCTTTTTACTTTTAGTACGTACTGCGGCTACGTTTACAAAGTATGCTGTTGCATTCAGTAGCTATGAATACAATGAGGACATACAGCTTCGCCATAACAATTGACCTTGAACTTTGACCCTCTTGGTCATATCCTTTGCGATCCATAGCACCGCAATTGAAGTAAAAATGTAAAAGAATGTGATTTAAACCAAGTGCCAGACTTAATGTTACACCTTTTTTTTCATGCCTCTTTTTCATTATCCTTTCACACATTGCAACGGAGCGGAGCATTAGCGCCATCAACTCTCTCGGCAGCTCAGTCCATGTTACGTATCTTTTTTTTTTTCTACGCTGAGGATTATGGGTCAGAACAGCCAGAGAAGCATGCTGGCCTGCATACTGCAAAATCCGAGCAGATTTTTGGCATTCTGCATTTCACATATTATGTACTGGGACATACTCACTCTTTTTCTGGCATACTAAATAGTATGGTAGTATGTGCTGGAACGCATACCACAGTAGAAACTCACCCTACACTCTGTATCGGAGTCAAGCAGCAACCACCACGTGTCTCTGAGTTCATGTACAAGTGCCCGTAGGTGCAGACGCTCTAACTGCCACTAGATGCTGGCCAAGAAAACCTGAATTCAAGTAACCTTTCACAGTTCCAAGTAAACTTCATTATTTATGAGTTCTATGAAGGATGTGTTAAGTCTTATATTTACATATTTACATTTTGAGTGGGTTTATATGATTAATTTCTCTGATTATTTCCAATTATGACACTCAGCCGTGGATTTTAAACCCCAAACCAGCCTTCAGAATTTCCCTTCAGAAACATATGAATGTTTATACTTTTTAAATAAGAAGATCAGAATCATGTCATCCTTTTAACGCAGTCTAGTATAATACGATAAAACAGTTGTTTACTTTTGTCTGAACTTGCATGTATGCTTGTACCAGTTGTTTGATCCACATATAATTATTAGACTACATGTGTTTACACACAGAACAAGAAGAGGCAGTGACAAGTAGCAGACATATTAATCAGTGAATCTATGCACGCTCTGTGGCCTCTTTATTTGGTAAACCTGTACAATCTAATGCACTCCGAGGTAACAGCTCATTGTCAACTCAAGTGTTGACAGGGTCGTAAATTAGTTGATTCAAATTTACATTTATTACTGAGGCCATAGTTAAAGTGATTGATTAAATGAAATGCCGTCCTCTTCACCACATTAACTACTACCTCAGAATTAAACACCTCTATGACAACAAAACTGAACGTTATACACATCATAAAAGAGGATTTTATAGCAGTGCATTTGTATTGGACTGCAATAGATTGTACAGATGTGCCTAATAAACTGTAAGCTCTTAATGAGATATCACGAATTCTCTAAATGTGACATCGCAGATGGTTGTGGGTGCTGTGACAAATATACTGGTTCATGTAAGAAAGATATTGAAATAGGTGTGCTCCTCAATACAGCCACAACTGTTCCATTATAGAGATGTGTTCGATGATTGCTGCTGCACAGACATCAAATTCTATTATTTTTTTTTAATCTTGCTACATCATTGTGCTTCACAAAAATGATTTGTTGATCGGAACGGACACAAAAACAACAACAAGTGAACGGCAGTTGAAAAGGTAAGCAACACTTACCATACTTCCATCATGACTAAATAGATTGCAAGTCAAAGACACAAAGACTGTGAACACCTATAGAATGTGTGTTGCTCCTAACGGTGCAACTACATTTGTATAAATGATATGTATTTGGAGAAAACCCCCATAAAATCCCCAAATATTATTTCTATCGTGGGCCTCATTGGACAAATATTCATTGTGAAACAAAAGACCTTAAAGTCAAACAATTCCAGCTAAATACATAGACAACAGATGAAATAAGCAAACTTGCAACACGACTTCATATTGATAATTCAAAAGCCATTTCTTCACCAAGAGTTTAAACCCCTCTCAGTCTGCTGTTGCTTCAAGGCCGCTTATTAGAACTGCAGTAATGTATAAGAATATAATTTACTGAAGAACTTACTAAATCTGAACATTACTTTTATTGGCATTTTTGCTGCCTATTTAGAAATGACAGACAAACATGTACGTCTACAATTGTGCATGCATCCAAAAAAATACAGTAAGTTTTCTGTTGCTTCATGTCACGTGTCCTGATTACGTAGCGGAAAACACACTGACGTAACAGACTGAGTAATGACATCGGAAGCTAACGTAGCATTACTAGCTACCATTACGATGTAACAACATCCCCCAAAAAATCTTTGCTTTCCCCTCTGCACATATTGTTTGGAAAGTGCAGCCCCTTGCTCACCTCCTCCGCAAACCCTGAGAAATCCTGGGGATACACATGACTTACTGATTGAGTGTAGACAACCTGATAGCAGTTTAGGATCACAGTAGCGTTAACACACTGTCAAATGCCAGGCAATGAGCACCTCAACAGGGGACAGATGAGAGTAACATGTGAGCGTATGCTGGCCGTGTGTATATGTATGCGCATAGTATACGTAAGGGGTGAGCATGAAATGAGTGTGTATCTTGTATGTGTGTGTGTGTGTGTGTGTGTGTGTGTGTGTGTGTGTGGAAGAGCAAAGAGTGTGTATACGTCTGTTTGTGTGTGTGTGAGGGCTACCCTGCTCAGGGCATTGACTGAATTGTTTCCACATGTGTCTTAACGCAGAGTTCTGGGCGGGTTTCGGAGGACAAGGGAGCAGAGGGGGGCTGCAAAAGTTGCTGGTGGTGGTGGTGGTGGTGGGAGAGGGTGGGAGAGGGTGGTCAGGTTTCATAGCACCATGCAGCAGCACATCTGGGCTGCAAGAGCAGAATTAGAGTTCCCACGACTGAAAACACATAGTCTACACAACCTCACATGCGTCTACACACACCTTGATAAACTACTATTTGTACACAAACATCTGTGGTGTATAAGCAGTCGGCATGTGCGCACGCTCCACCGTAAACACCGCTGCAACACACAATATGCGAGCTACCACACACATCGTACAACCAGTTACATAGTTCCTCATTAATGCAGTGCAAGTGCTGCTTATTGTGTCACGCTCTGTTGCTTTTTAACCCTGGTCTCTCTGATGCTTAAGATGCACACTGTCATGCATGCCCACACACACAAATACACTTAAACACAACTTCTTCCCTGGCACAGCTGTCCCAAATGCTGCGGGCACACGGGCGTTTCACTGGCACGACACATGGAAGGAAAATCTGAATGTGTTCTCACTAATCAGTCCCCTATTCCACCCAGAGAGGGGGATGGGGGGGGTGGACTAAAGGATGAGGGATCGACCTGGGACTGTACGACCTGTATAGCAGGTGTTGAAAGGTGAGGAGGCAGGAGACAATGTGAGTGTCAGAGTGAAAACACGAGAAGAAAGAGAGAGTGACAGAGCGAGATAAAAGCAGGTTAGAGGTGAATGGACGGTGAGAGCGGGGCGGGAGAGACACAGAGGGAGAGAGAAAGACGGAGTGAGATGGGATAAATGGGGGCATGCCAGTTCCATAAAATGTTTAATTGCCAGCAGGTTTATTCATGTTAAGAGAGAGAGAGAGAGAGAGAGAGAGAGAGCAGAAGAAAGAGAGAGCTTTAACAGTACAAAATCTGTCTCGAGCCCCAAATCTAATTTACACAACAAACAGAGAGAGGAGAGAAGAGAGGGCAAAAACGGAGGGGAAGGGGGGGAAAGAGAAAAGGAGAGGGAGAAACATGCTAATTGGCTACAGTTGGGCATGTCTGGCCTGAGATGAAAGAGGAAGAGGAGCGAGAATGAGGGAGCAGGAGGGAGGGATGAGAGTGCAACTGGAGGAATCAAGGAGACAAGGAAGAGGGAGGATGGATGGATGGATGGATGGATGGATGGATGGATGGATGGATGGATGGATGGATGGATGGATGGATGGATGGATGGATGGATGGATGGATGGATGGATGGATGGATGGGTGGGTGGGTGGGTAGGTAGGTAGGTAGGTAGGTAGGTAGGTAGGTAGGTAGGTAGGTAGATAGATAGATAGATAGATAGATAGATAGATAGATAGATAGATAGATAGATAGATAGATAGATAGATAGATAGATAGATAGATAGATAGTGTCATCTGTACCATATAATGTGTTGCAGGCATTACTGTTGCTTCCTCTCTGTTTCTTCCTCCCACAACTGTTATTGAATATTTGTTTTCTTTCTGAAAAACAGTAAATGATCAAATGAAAGAAAATAAGACCAAACGACAGTCATCTGCAGAAACGTGTTGGTGTTGGGAAGGAAGATAGTACAACTCAAGACCATTTCAGTAAGGAAAAATATTTATTTTTATTGCCACCATCTCTGTGCTTAATTCGTTGCAATTTCTTGTTTGACCGCACCATCAGTCAAAGAACACAAAAGATTATTTTTAAAAGGAATTAAAAAAAAAAATGGAAACCCAATTAAAATGTCAGTCATTTGATCACATGTGGCGAACATTTGGTCGGCAGCTACTGTTCATTGGTATAATCATCAAAATAGATGAGGGGAGAAGACGGGGTGGTGTTGCATTTCACTGTTCTTATTAACACTGCAGTGGTATTTCTCCATCTGTAGATGTATAGACTTTGAATGAAGTCCACAAATGTATCAGATTGGACTTTCCCAGCTGTGCAGAGGTTTGGCGTTGTCAGCTGCACTGGTGCAGGAATACTGGAACTATTTTGGAGAGTCCTTCATGAATTGCAACAACTTGTAACCTCGACTTCTGCACAAAAGGCTTAAAATTCTATTGGTCTCTAGCACATGTCGGGACCGTCTCCCCCTCATCTCAGCCCATTTTACCTCTCAGTCTGTATATCTCCCCCGTTGTGTCTGTCCTCATCTCCTGTTTCATCACATTTTACACCTCCTCCTCTCTGCCTCCCTTTCTGTGTTTTTACTTAAGCTTATTCCCGTATTACTCCAAATCCCCCTACGAGCCACATGTGGCGAGCACAGCCCAAATGTCACAAAGAAAACACGATACCAACTTAATAGGTCAGCTTTGTTCCGAGAAAGGTCAGAGCGTTTCTTGGACTCGGCCAGCCTTTGGACCTGGCGAGATGCGGTTGTGTGTTTTAGCTAAACGAAAGGTGGGGACATTCTTAAAAAGTCTATCTCTTTGTGTTTCTCCCTCTGTAACGCAGACCTATGTCTTCAGGCTAATAGAGCATCTGTGCTTTGTTAAACATATTACTGTTACGCAAGAATCTGGGGCAAAGAACAACAACACTTGCTAAATATGTTGTTTATTGAAGTTAAAAATGCATTCAATTGCGGTCATGAATTCTGCTTGAGAACCCTTCACTCTGATTAATCATGAAAACAAAGCAGCATTTAAAAGGTAAATAAATGGAGGCCGCTGGTGGAGACTTCACCTTTGGTGCGTACCTGACCAGCTTTGGACTTGGGCCAGAACCCGGTCAGGAAGCAGGTCAGGGGGTGCTGTTCTGTGGGAGATCTGCTTGGAGTCTGCTCTGTGTGTGTTTTCATGTTTAGCACGGTTTAGTCAGTCTCCGATTTACAAACATTGAAGGCCCCGCTGCTGCGCTGTTTCATTTTTCATTTAGTTGCAGCCCAAGGCCATGTCCCAGATTGGAGACTGCTACACAGCACACCGCTGCACTCTGCACCACACCGAGCCGCTCCCCTCCTCATTGTCTGGTCTGGTCTGAGTAGATGAGGACCTGCCTGTGACCCCATAGCCCGACACACACACACACACACACACACACACACACACACACACACACACACACACACACACACACACATTCTTGCACACTCACACACATACAAACCCACTCCGTAAGCAGACATATTTCTGCTTGTGCACACAAACACACACTCTTTCGAGGGAGACGCAGACAGAACACACACAGTCAGACAACATACGGAACAAGCCGTCTAATTCCACTAATACGAAGAAATCTGCAGGGACAGACAGGTATAATACAGCAGCCATTACAAACACACACAGAGACATTACATACACTCTAGTGCACAGTTATGTGTTTAGCGAGGTTTAACTCTAACACACACACACACACACACACGCAGACAGTTACACATACACACACTGAAACACCTGATAACCAGTCACATCCATACTATACAGTCCCTAATGCACACACACACACACACACACACACACACACACACACACACACACACACACACACACACACACACACACACACACACACACACACACACACACACACACACACACAGGTTTAAACACACACAGATGCTTTACTACCACATCTGAACCTTCTAACACCAAAACAGAAATACGTACACACAGAACATTTACACACCCACACACACGCACAAACGCAAACACACGCGCACACACACACACACACAACAACTTACAGTAGATACAAGTGTGTGTGCACAAACACACACCTGTGGTTTCAGGCCAGCACACAGAGAACTCTTTAGTCTTTGAGCTGTCTGTCCCACTTAAAGTGAGCGCTGCTTGTGAAGAGGACCTGACAGACAGAAAAAACACACACATACACACAACGAACACACACACACTGCGATGAGTACACTGCAGGACCAGAAGACCTGACTAAGCTGAATTTCCCCCTGCTCCCCTTTCCTATTTTCCATCTGCCTCAGCGTAGGAGAACCTGCGTAGGGAAAAATAATGCCCACCATACACACGCCACGCTTCACTTTCTCTACTCTCGCTGTGACACTCCTTTAAACACACACACACACACACACACACACACACACACACACTGCTAATCCAGGCTGTCAATCTCTGCAGTTTCCCTCTGCTTTCTATTCACTGATTTCTTTTCATGCAGCCTCTCAGTATTCTGTCTCCACTCGTTCCCCTAATTTCCTTAAATCCAGCCTTATCTCTGTTCGGTACCCTATCTTCTCCATCTCTCCATCCCTTTGTTGATTCTGTGGTGCTGTGTGGTTGACCAACAGCCAGGGAGAGACAAGTGCAAGAGTTCTGGCCAAACTTGCCTGCCTCTCCGCCCAAATTACATGGGACAGTCCCAATTACCCTGTGGCCAACCAAAGCATTTCCTGGGTTAGCACTGGTGACGCGTGCCCCCCCTTTGCTGTGGTTACAGGGGGTGTCATTAGACGCTTGTTTTACTGCAACCCCAAGAACGTGCCCGCCGGCCGCATCCACGCCGCGGGAAGCACAACTGCAATGTTCCAATAACTTCGCTGGGCCTGATGGATGACAAATGGAAGAACCTTCGGGGTAACACTGGAGCTAGTAGTAAATTCCTGCTGGCCAAGAGGGAGATGCAAAGGGAACGTTTCAGGGAAAATAAGAAATTCTAGACGGGCTGCTGTGACTTCTGGGACGAAAAAAAGAGTGAGCTGTAATAGTTTGTGGGATTAAAAACACCGGGATTAAATAAACTTTTTGGACACGTTATAGCTTATACTATACAAGGTATAGGTCCTGAGGTATATAAACCATATATTCAGAAAAGCGTGGGTTTAACAGCAGTGCTGTTGGTTGTAGAAAAAAGAAGTTGCAATTAAACATGCAATCAGTTCAAAAGTGTCAGATTGAGATATGAAGGCAACAAAAATGATAAAGACATAGATTTCTCAGGGTACAGTATCTATACCCTGATTTTTCTGCAGACATATTCTGTACATATCCATTGATACACCTGTATGTGAAAGTCCATGAGAGAGGGTGCATGTCACCCTTCATGGAACATTTTATTTCCTCAACTAATGTAGATATGGAAAAAGTGTATTTCAATTTTATGCTACTTTATACTCCTGACAAAAAAAAAAAAAATACTTTTACGGCTGATATATTTATTTGACAGTTGCATTTACTCATTGGTTTACAGATTAATGTTTTATATAAGGATTTATACGAAGTACACGGTCACAATTTATAACATAATTCAAAGATATTTATAATATTAAACTAATATTGCTTACTTGTTAATGGATAAATAATAATTCAGTATTATAATATATATAATAATATAGCCCTCAAAAGTACTTTTGCTGCTAAATGTAAATGTGTTTTGTTTACATAAACCGAATGAGCTTTTTTAAATATGGGACCAAACAAAGCAAAGCGGGAACAGGGGAAGGAAGGAGAGAAAGCGAGAGAAAGAGATGGATCTTGGAGAGGAGAGCAGGAAAACGGAGAAGGGAAAGTGTAAGGGACTGACGCACAGAGCAGGATGAGGGTTTTGGGGGGGGCGAGGGTGAAGGGTGGAGGGGAAGGGGGTGGGGGGCTGGCGAGAGGTAGAGTGACGGAATGGATGAGAGGAGAGAGGGATTAGTTGAGTGACAGAGATGAAGGGATGCTCCTTTGTGTCACCCGTCCTCACTCTCACTCTGTCCATCACTCATCGGGAGCATCGTGGGGCGAGTGTGTGGCAGCTGTGCATGCCAGCTGTGTGCAAGTGTACGTGTGTAATCAATTTGTTTGCATACATTTCAAAGTCTGTTTATGCACATGTGTGTATTGTAGGTATTAATATTCCTTCTGTCAATCTGTCAGCATTAATATGCACCATGTGTCTGTGTACAAAGTGTGTGTTTCATGTACGTATGCAGTGTGTGTATGTATTGTGAGTCTACATGCAATGTGTCTGCTTCTTGTTGCCCATCTGGTGCTGCTATGCTGTGCTGCTAAGCCAGCTCTCTAATAGCTCCAATAAGCCTGTGGTTTGCTGCCTCATACACACATACACACACACACACATATACATATATACACAGTTATGTACACACTGGCACATGAATACACACACACACACACACACACACACACACACACACACACACACACACACACACACACACACACACACCTATACACACATGCTTGTCTCGCTGTTAGTCTTCTTCCAAGAGAAAGAGGCCGAAAAATGACCATTTATTTACTTTGAGCTCTGGGGCTGCGGCAACACAGCCTGCCAGTACCAGGAGAAAAAAAAACAGAAAGAGTCAAAGAGCGAAACAGAGGAGGGAGTAGGAAGGCGAAAGGTAGGCGAACAACAGAAGAGGACAGAGGGAGGAACAGTGGACGAACAAGAAAAGAACAGAGAGCGCTACAGGTTGTGAGAGAGAGAGGGGGAGAGAGTTTGCTGGTGGATGTGGAGTAGCAAGCTGTGGTTTGGTCCGGTGCAGCGTTTGGTTGTGTTAGTCTGGCTGTGGCTTGTGTGGGTTGGGCTGCAACAAGCAGTGAAACAAACCCGGGCAGAGAAAGTGGGTGAATTCACTCCAAGCACTTGAAAACACATATTACAAGTTCTTAATAAACTTATCTTCCAGGTGATTTTCATCCATGTCAAGGTTGTGTAAGTGTCTGATGAGACGAATTAAGGTTCACCTCAAGCATTTCAAATATTTTCAGGCATATTTATGTTTGTCCAGGTCTGCTGGAGCGAGCAATGCGTGCCCTACCCAGCCGGCTCCTGGCCCATGCAGCTGTTGGGGCTCCGTTCAGTAGCAGAGTGTCTTTCCAGCTCGCAGGGCCACACCAGGTCCAGTTCCAACAAACTGAGAACTTATTTACATTCGGCGGGGGGGGGGATACGCCTTTTCAAATATGCCTTACAAGTCATTTCTAGCCAGATAAATATTTCTACACATGTAAACAGGACAAATTGTCAACTTAACTTTGACGTGATTCTCCTGGATGTGGTGGATTACGCTCAGATTCAAAGTTGTTCCAGTTTATCCAACAAAACAGGTCTCTCTTCAACTAGATGTTTATTTGAATCCCACTGGGAAAAGCCAGGTGTTGCCAGTGTACACAGGCCTAATGTGGTTTAGGGAGTTTACCTCAGAGTGCAGACTACAGGTGCTTGTAGGAGTGTGCAGCAGTGCTCAGAAGATAAGATGCTGAGATGGGACGGGAGAATGTAGCCCGATATGTACAAAAATACAGACAAGTAGATTGACTGACACACACACACACACACACACACACACACACACACACACACACACACACACACACACACACACACACACACACACACACACACACACACACACACACAAACAAATGCCTGTCTACTCTGAAGGCTAAGGTTGCCACAGTTACCTGCTCTCTCTTTTTGCTCCCTCTTCTGCTCTTTTTCATCCCTCTCTTTCTCCCTCCCTCGTCTTCTGTTAATCTGTTCCAGAGCATTGTGATCACATGGAAAAAAAACATAGCAAGTGCACATATTTCCCCCCTAGCCAAGAGTGAAAAAAACACATACACACAGGGGTGGGGTGGGGTGCAGGGGAGTCGGGGTGGGGTGCAGGGGAGGCGGGGTAGGGGCCTGGGGGTGTGATGGGGAGAAAAAAAAAAAAAAAAAAAAAAAAAAAGCGAAATAAACTGTTTATTCAAAGGCAGCGCTGAGCCCTTTTGTTGTGGTGGGGACCTGTCTTTTATTAGCAGCCTGAAAAGCCTTCAAAGGCTGGAAAGACAGAGGACATGCCAACAGACGAGTGTATACAAGGCAGAGGAGAGGAGAGAGGAGGACGGGGTTGAGGTGGGGGTTGGGGTGAGGGGGGGCAGAGAAAGGGGGACGGTGAAGGGGACAAGGGCGAAAAGGTTTAGAGAAAGGCAAAACGAATGGGGTCCGAGGACATGAATGGGTAGAAAGGTCTCGCGGACGAGCTGACGGAGGGTTGCGAACTTGAAATTGTGCCACTGGCAGTGAGGACACAGAGCAAAGACCAGCGCAGAGGGAGGGGAGGTGGCGGGGGGTTGGGGGTGTGGGTGTGGGTGTGTGTGTGTGTGTGGGGGGGGGGGGGGTGCTGGGACATTTCCAGATGGACCATAATATGGGGAAACTCTTCATGCCTGTTCTCATATGTTTGCAGCTTTTAACACTGGCAGGAGTTTCACAAAGTCTTGTAACTGATTTTGTCTGTGCGTGTGCATGTGAGTCTGATGCAGAGGTTAAGAGGAGAATGATGTTTTTTTTTTTATCAAATCTTGAAAGATTCGAAATATTCTGGCAAAGACGATTTGGTGTGCGCGTCTGTACCTACATATTCACACAGTTATGAGAAAGTGTTTTTCAGCGTGCTGTGTGGTTGCTGTTTGTGTGTCTGTATTAGGGAAATGGATGTATTTGAGGATAGCTTGGAGAGGCAAAGGAGACATTCCCTCATTGCGTAACTTCATTTCTCTTATCTCTGCTCTCAAAGCAAACTGTCAATGCTGCGTTCCCACCTCTCTCCCTCTCTCCTTTCATCCCTCTCTCTCTCTTTGTCAGAATCAAGTCTTCAGGGGCACAACCTTTCTGCCTTCCTGCCCTCTCACCGTGCTTTCCCTGTCATCTCCTGAGCATTCAATCTGTTTGTCTACTCTGGAAAAGTGCTGTGAAAGTGATGTGGCCACGATGATCCAACCTTAAACCACTTTGTGTCTCCGTGTGTGTGTGTGTCGGTGCGTGCCCTCAAAATATGCTGATGGTATGAGGCGTTCGTGGGCGTGTGTGCGCGCGCGTGTGTGTGTGTGTGCGTGCATAATGCGTGCAATCTATTTTAGTGTTTGTGCGTTGCGTGTAAGCGTGCGCACGACAGTGCGCGGTGACCGCTCTTGAAGCTGAATCAAAGTGCTCTGCTTTCAATAAGAGTCACAATCAGTAAAGTGGCAGCAAGCAATGACATCACTGCAGCTGGGTCCCCAGCTGGAGCACAGAAAGGACTTTGGCAAGTGTGTGTGTGTGTGTGTGTGGATGTATGTGTGTAACCAGTGTATGTTTATTTGTAATATGCATATTTCATGCAATTCGTAAACTCTGTGGCAGAGCAAAATGCAGGCAGGTTCATGCCAGTGTAGAGCCTTTCCTTGCAGCGTTTATGAATAGGTGTGTGTGTGTATGTATATGGTGGCTGAGAGTATAAGTGAGATTTCCAACCTCAGTCGTCCCCATCAGTCTCTCTGCACATTCTGTGCCTTGTTTCTATTGGAGCAGACAGTGCTGCGGTGAGAAAAACAACAGGAATTTCATCTGTCATTGATTAAGCCCATTAACGGTGGTGTCTGATGTCTTTTACACTCATTCCACACACACCGACATGCAGCTGCACTCACAAATACACAAAGTAACACACACACACACACCCAACTCCCCCTACAGTGCACTGCTACCAAGACTACCATACAGTAACGGACACAACATGGAATATCATCAAGATCCACACCATTTGTGAGTGAGTGAGTGAGTGAGTGAGTGTGTGCGTGTGTATGTGTGTGTGTGTGTGTGTGTGTGTGTGTGTGTGTGTGTGTGTGTGTGTGTGTGTGTGTGTGTGTGTGTTGTGTTTGTGTTGGGTGTGAATGGATTTTCACACGCTAAGTCATGCAAGCCGGAAAATACTGATCATAAACTTCCAACCAGCATGAAAAACCGACAACCCCACAGAGAGCCAATACACACACACAAACACACACACACACACACACGCACACACACACACACACACACACACACACACACACACACACACACACACACACACACACACACACACACACACACACCACGCTTACTGGACGCTCAAGCTACTGACTCGATATACAAACATGCATGTACGCACACACACATTATACCTTGCACTCATTTGAACAAACCATGCTTTCAAACACACGCAGAGCAGAGCCACTGAAAACACTCTGCTACTGAGCACACTGTGCAACCAGACACTCCAAACTCACTAAACAAACGTCTGATGTTGTCACTCTGGTATTTACCACACCACCACTGTCATTTTATAAGCCAGGCTTTGAATGTGCAAGCATTGTGATTTTAGCTGTGTGCTGAAAGTACCGCTCACATAATGTGACAGTTATTGGTTGAACAGGACTGCAGTGCTCCATCTCTGTTTCACTGCAGAATAAAAACAGGCAGAAAATGTAATTTATTAGTTATCTACCTGAACACTGGAGTTGTAAAGTACACATTGAGACACAACTCCCAAATCAGTGTCAATTCATGCTTAAAGCAGCTCTTTTGAAACTTGTATAATCTGAAAAGTCAACTGAATCTGCAGCAGTCCAAACACTGGAAGTGAGGCTTGAAACTAAAGGTCAACTTAATAGTCTTTTAAGAGCATTCAACCAGATTGTTTCTGCACTGTTAGACCAAGTGGAACATTTATAATGCATTTGAATGTACACAATCTGACAGCCAATACTCTCATTTAGTTTTCATTCTTTCACTTTGGAAACAATAGTTTGAAAAATTAAATTAATCGCCAACCAAGTCATGGTGATAGAGGGGTTATAACCTCTGTCGCTGTACAACAATTGTCTTTTCACATTATGAAAGCCGAAGCTTCAGCTGGTCAGTGGATCTTAAACTTAAACTGTTGAATGAAATGTAACGTTCAGTTTACAATCTGCCTGTCATGCAGATTACTGGAAATTGTGCATCTAATGAAACAAAAGATATTTCAAACATTCTAGTAGATAAAAATGCAGCCAAAACATGTCAGTTTGGTTTTAAATATTTGACTTAGTTGCATGTGGCAAACAGTGTTTTTCATCATTTACTTTATATTTTCTAATTTTTATAAGGAATATCAGGTTTGGAGGCTTGATGAAAAAGAAGAGTTTTTAATCTACTTAAGAAAATTTAAAGAGCAGCATGACAAGATTTAAAGAAAGCAGCAGGGAGATGTTAAATCTACAGATTGGTGACCAATTAAATAAAAAAGCATCATAAAGCATCTTGGTAGGAGGCTGAGGCCAGAATGCAGAGAACATGTAATAGGCCCTAGCATATAAATTGTTCAAGTCTCTGAACTGTACTGATGGGATGAACACCACTCTTTCCTCATTTTGGGGGTTTTAATGATGGCAGTGCCAAGAGCACCAACACGTCTCACAGGTGTATAGGTGGGTTGAAATCTGCTAACTATAAAGGCCATAATTTCCATGCTCATTAAACTGTTCAATGAACCTCTGGGCCTCTGCGGAAGCATCTGTATTTGTTAAATTTTTTCAGTATTCGTGGGTTGTGTGGGAATATTTTTTTGGCTCGGCTTAACACAATGGAATTTAGATGACGATAATTAGTTGTGTTTAATATGAGTTTCTCTGTTCTTTTCCATTTTCAGTTTTTAATCCAATATGTAGCTGTTTGGGTATTTATAGTCTCTGGAGTTTCCTTTCACTTCGGTCAGCGCAGTTCTCACCAGATCATTTGGATCCAAAATAGTTGCTTCATAATAAAAATGATTTTCCTCCAACCCCACTGAATACAGGCTACTGAGCTGAAGAGAATAATTAAACCCAATGGTTGTCTACCAGCTGTCACTACTTGATTCATTCATGCTTTTCATTGCAGAAGAGAAAGGCAGTTATGACTTGCATGATGTAAAAATAGGGCTTTCAAAACTGCAATTTAATCCTACATTAACCCAACTTTTAGTTTCAGACGAGTCAAAGACAAAAAATATTGTCTCTAGAATAGAATAGAAAAGGGCTAAACACAGAGCATACAGCAGTGTAGCAGAACAAAAGACTGAGGCCAACAGCAGAGACCTGAGGGAGCAGAGCAGTGATGAGGGACGGCTACCAGAGACACCCAGCAAGTCACATGGGTGTGCAAGCAACTCACGCACACTAATACACGTGGGCCATAAAGCACACACCAACAATTATACACACAGATACACAGGCCAGGAAACGGTTCACACACATGCAGCCAGTGCTCACAAGTACCTACTCACACGAGTAATTACTCAGACAACACACCTGAAACACATTTTCAGGACTGAACACATAAAGTCCTGCTTGTTGTCATGAATCCTTTCTTATCTGCACGTTGCCTTTCATCGCTCGCTCTCTGTGCTTCTTTCTCCATCGCCGTCCTTCCTCTTCCTCTGTCAAATTCCAGAGATCCGTCACATTCCATATTTCCATCACAGGAGACAGCCCCACGGCCCTGCCGCTCTCTGGAAGTCCACGGCTCCGTCCAACACACCAGCCTCCAGAACTCTGTCATGTGCTATAATTTAGCTCTCTCCAGAACACTTTGCTTTCCCTCTGACTGTCACTTCCCATATATAACTGTCACTCAGCTCATTTGTCGGGGGTCTAGGGAAGAAAAGGGCTACGGGTGACTGAGCGGAGGTGTCATCAGAAAGAGTCCTTCTTGGTTATTTCCACTGACCCCAGCACACATATATATACACACACATCTAACCTAAGTCTGAATGACAAAGAGTAGAGGGGGAAGGCAGGTGGGTTTAAACAGAGTGAGAGGTTGAAGAGAAAAAGGAAGAGAGTGGCAGAAATCAACAGAGAGAGTGCGAGTGAGGGGGGGAAAAAAAAAAAGAGCGTGAGAGAAAGAGGAAGAATGAGCAGAAAAGGGAGAATAAAACAACAGGCAAAGTGGGAGAGAAAAGGAAAAGGAGAACTCCTCCGGAGTGCTTTTTCGCTCCAACGGGACAAAAGGTTACAGCATGACGGGGGTAGGTGTCAGGTGATGTGTGACAAGTCCAAATTAAAGATGACATAATGGCGGGGGCCCGGATCGGGTCCAAACTTGGGCCTGACTGAGAATGAGGGTGGGGGCAGACTGTGGCAACCAAGTCGAGCTGGGCCACGCTGGGCTGGGCTAGGCTGGAACTGGGCAGCAGGGGGCTACCCTGCAGGCTCCTCCATATGGAACGTGTTAGCCTAGGGATTGCTAATGAAATGCAGGCTGACGTCAGGCAGACACCCACCCATTGTTTCGCTGCTTAATTTGTTATAATATTTGTCCTACAAATGAGGATATTGCCAGGACAGAGGAGGAATAAGAAGCTACAGCCTCAAAAAAAAAAAAAAAAAAAGAAGGTGGGCAAAGGGTGTCACAGTAAAAACAGCAAACAGGGTTTTACCATTCATAGTTGGAGGTAGGGAAACACTTACTTAGCATAGGGGTCTTAGCATAAGTGCAGAACACAAGAAGGGCCTGGGGCCTCAGCTGTCTAAGTGGGAGGTAGAGTGACCGGAGGACTAGCATGGGTGGGTGCACTGGAAAGGGAGGGACTGCTGTGTGTTAATTGCATATGGAAGTTTTTAGCATCAACAAACATTTCTGCATTACTCACAACAATTTGTTTTAGGAATGCATCATTCATGCCTACTCCTGCAGTTGCCTGCTTGTTTTATGCATCCTCATTTACACTCCTACAGTAAGAGCTTTTTTAATTTTTTTTTTTTATTCTCCCTCTGTGTGTGTGTGTGTCTCTCTCTCTCTCTCTCTCCCTCTCCTTCTCGCCCATTCACTCAGTTTCCAACATACAGAGAAGTCTTCCTAAAATAGGCTGAATGGAGCAAGTTTAAGAATGCTTTTGTTATTCCAAAAAGGAGTCGTGCTGTAATTGACCACCACCTGGGCATCTGGCAGAAGTCACAGTTAGCCAGAGAGAGCAGGGGATGCAGAGGGAGAGGAAGGAGCTGTTGTGGAAAAAAAAAGAAAAAAGAAAGAAGAAAGAAATGACAAAACAAAGATGAACAAATGGAGACTGAAGAAAGACAAGAAAAGAGGAGAGATTAATGGAGAGAGGGGGTGAAAGATGGAAAGAGCGTGCTATGCCCCTCTCTCTCTTTCTTTTTCTCTCTCGCTCTACCCACTCTGACATGTCAATTCGGAGGTGCTTTATTGGCATGAGTAATGATGGTAGGTGTTGCCAGGGTAATTACATAGCACATTAAAGGGTTTCATAAACATTACAGTTCCTCCTCTGCCCGGTGGCGAGGCTAAAGGGGCAGTGAGAGGGGAAAAAAACAGAATGGGAGAAGTGGACATAGTGAGAAGGAGCAGAAGCAACACAAAGGAGACCGGAGAGGAGGATGGAAGAGTAAAGGGCACTCACTGGAGGAGAAGGGGGAGGAAGAGAAAAGGGAGAAGGGAGGAGTGTGGAAGAGATGAACAGAAAAGATGACAGGAGTGAAGGTTACCATGCTCATGGATTCCATCGCTGAGCGCCTGAACATGAAACAGGAAGAAAAAAACACAACATGCCAGATCAGCGTCCAACACAAACCACAGCTGCAATTCACATCACAGTGCATGGAGAGCACAGGATAACTCTCTCACACACTCACTCACACACTCACACACACACACACACACATATACTGCGGGCATGAAACACACACCTACACAACTCTGTGCATACTCTTGTTGACAAAATATTTGCATATAACCAGGAACCATTCACACTATGGCCGCAAAACCTCCCACACTCAGCTGTGCACAGTCTGTCACCGAGGGTCATGACACACTCACTCAACCAAAAACACACAACCACAAGGACCATAATTAAACAAACATCCAGCCAGTCCCTGGCATTGCATATTTATGTACAACCTCATTGGTCAAAAGCAATTAACTTGTACATCCTCTCAGAGCACACAAAACAGCCTCCACCAATCAGTGTCAGACAGCATGCAGTGTAACGCCTGCTGCAAATCTCCATCACGCAGGTTTTTTGTGTTTACCCTTAAGTGTTGTTCAGTTTCATACATCTTAAATGTCCAGTTGATTATTCAGATTGTCTCTATTGTCGATGGAATTCGTTTCTGTCTCTGGTTTAATTTTAGCAAGATGGTCAGACATTCTTGAATAGTTGGCTCCAACCACAAGGTTCTGTCAGGAGTACCTAATGATATTGATATATGATCCAGGTGCATACAGATGGCGCCTTCCAAGTTTGATGTCTTCATGTTTTTTACATACTTCATCGATGCAAAATGTCCAAACTTCAACAAGTGGTCTTGCCAGATGGCAAGACAAAGATGAGACAGTCTCGCTGCTGGATTGCATATGTTTTTGGCTATAAGGGTAGTATTATGCTCTTGGTTAATCTGAACAGCACAGATGTTTTGTGTTATTAAGTACTTTGGCAAACCTCACCCACAACAATGACAACAACCTCCCGAGGCTGCTGAATAAGTCACATTATTAAAGTTGTGTCCTGCTAAGAATGCAGGTGTAGCCTGAGGAAGACGACCAACTGGGCACACTTCTCTCTGTAAAACCAGGATTTGGCTTAACAATGACAAGCTAGATTGCATGAATAATTACCCTGACGCGAGTCCAAAGCAGCATCAAACCCTCCAACTTGAAAGTGTCAAAGTAAAGTTATTCCAGTGCCTCAGCTGGGCTATGTATAGAGACAACAGCTGCAATGGATTCCGGGATGGAGCAGAGTAAACGTTCATATTCACTGGATTAATCTTGTTAAGCGAGAGAAGGAGCAGGCTGTGCACCACCAACATCGCTGCTAATAAAAACAATATTTAGCTTTTCTCTTCATCTCAACCACGGCTCACTATCGCTCGGCGCTAATTAATTCCTGCTCTTACTTAGTTGCAGCTGTCGATTCTCTCATCTCGGAGACGCGGACAAGTGGCGAACAGGTTCCCATTTCAAAGCCAGGCACACTGTACACATTCCTTGACTTCGCATGGGCCCCCCTGTCATCAAAGGGCCTTTATTAAGTGTCTCATACATTTACACATTGGGGAACAGTTTAAACTTGGCCCATGATTAACAGAGTGGGGATATCTATCCCAGAAACCAATGTTAGGCTGACATCTCAACATCTGATGTGAAGTTTAGGGTCCATGTCTGCAGGTATTAATCAAAGCCACAAGCCCCGCTCTCCCTCCGGA
Source organism: Embiotoca jacksoni (assembly GCF_022577435.1). Classification (NCBI taxonomy): domain Eukaryota; kingdom Metazoa; phylum Chordata; class Actinopteri; family Embiotocidae; genus Embiotoca; species Embiotoca jacksoni. The sequence continues at coordinate 10,405,041 of NW_027185403.1, forward strand.
GATTGCACATACACACAGGCCTGCCTCACTGGTCCCTCCTCCCATCCAAACATATACAGTCCGTACCTTATAGACAAAACTAATTGGACCAAATCCATTGCACTTGACACATCTAAAAAACTAAAAATCTGCACAGTGTCAACAGGATGATGGATTGCATTTATAGTGTTCAAAGTTCTCAAAGTGTCAAACACTTTAGAGTACCCAGCAGGGGGATGATATTGCCTGTCTGCCAACTTGTCTCTGACTACATCTAAACCAAGCCATATCCAAACTTGACTCTTTACCCACACCTCCGCACATGCGGGCGCAACTGCTGTAATGAGTCAACAACTGGCCCAAAGCTCTGAGCACTCTGAGCTCTGCATTAGGTTGTACTCCAGTCACCCATAACAGAGTCCTGCATGGTGACCTTGGGGTCAGGCCAGAATGCCCTCATATAATGAGAGTGCTGTTTGGGGATTTGTTGGACTGTGATAGAGAAAGGGCGAGCACACGCAATGCACCCTGGGTCTTTGTCTGGGTGCTGACGGTATTGACGAGCGCTGATCGATGTTAATTGCGAGACAGAATGGCCATATTGACCAGGCTCCCTGGATGAAGAAGCCTGCAGGCCGAGTCAAAGAGAAAGAGAGAAACACGAAGACAGAGAGCCGGTCCTGGACTAACAGCAGCCACAGGGCCCCATACACACACCAACAGAAACACACACACGGGTCTCATTCACTTTAATGAGTCGAGAGAAGAACACAAAGGCATAACGTCCATCAATGCCAAGTCTATTCATCACAACAGAGGGTATATGCAAAAAAAAAACAAAAAAAAAAATCTGGTGTCCTGGTGTGTGTGTCACTTCGGTTGTGTTTATGTGCATGTGAGTGCATGCACATGTGCATGAATGGATAATATGTGTGGCGGACTTCATCCGCATGGAAGTAGGATGGTTTTCCAGTATGGGGAAATGAGAAGGGGACATCCATGTTTGTGAGGATGTTTGTGCATACAAGTTGTGTGTGTGTGTGTGTGTGTGTGTGTGTGTGTGTGTGTGTGTGTGTGTGTGTGTGTGTGTGTGTGCGTGTGTGTGTGTGTGTCTTAGCTGAGGATCAATAGGCAGGAGCTGCAGAGGCAAAGACATGGGCAATCAATATGCTGGCTGCAAACAGAGGGAGGGACAGAGTGAGCAGATAAAAAACAGCCGTGGAGATTAAAGAGACAGATAGAGTGAGCAGAAAATGAATGGGTGAAAGAGTGATGTGACAGAAGGAGAGAGGAGCGAAGGAAAGGCCTGGTTGGTTTTATATCCGTTTATCTGAACCAAGTTATTTTGAAGTTACTGTTTATATAAGTTTTGTCATTTTCTAAGCAAAGGTAACGCTCAGTTGTATTCAGTGTTATTGTTCTGCAAACACATGTCGACCATTTTGCCCATTATCAAAGCCGTAGACACATCAACCAATCAGTAGATTGACAAAGAGAACATTTTGTAACTTACCATATGTATGCACTTTAATGAATGAGCATTCAGTCTTTTTTATTATCTCTACTTTTCTGTTTGTACTTCAACCTTGATGTGAGCTCATGTGGCTGAACCAGATATTTTAACTCTTTTTTTCCCGAAACAATGTTTGTGTAACATAAATTTCATGGATTTACATTGGAAGTAAAACCACCTCAGCATCACGATCCCTTTGGAAAATCCATTATTATGTACAAATATACTTTTACAATCTCCCACTGTTGAGCATAAAGGCTACTACTGTCAGGCTTTTGTGTAGAGCATGTGAACAGAGCTGGGCTATTTTTCCTGCTATTTCTTATTTCAAGATGTGCTCCCCATTCTGAACCCTTCCATCTGGGCTTAAGAGTACCAGACAGGCCCATACCTCATCACCAGAGTGTGGTTCAAATCCCTCTCCACAACATTTACACTCGTGTCCCTTGCAGCATTGTGGTGAGCGGTGAAAAAGCACCCAGACACAGGTGCAAAGACGGAGAGAGCCAGTAGTAGGAAAGAAGGCCAGAGGCTTGTCTATGGAGCATGACTGGAAAGGCATTCAACCACAGTGCCCCTATAACCAGCCCAGCTCGGCTCTGTCCGTTACAGAATTCTGTGTATGTGTGTGCATGTGTGTGTGATTTGAAAGTACAATGTTGAAAAGAATAAGCCTACAGTTAGAGCCAAGATAACTGTCCCTGATGTATGAGGCCAACACCCTCCCACCTCCATTACACACACACACACACACAAATGGACAAATTTACTCTCTTTTTCTCTATTCTTTCTCTGTACATGTGTGAGTGTGCGTGAGTTCATGTGTGTGTGTGTGTGTGTGTGTGTGTGTGTGTGTGTAAATGAAAGGTATGGCAGGAGTGTTGTGTTGGCTTGGCTGACCGTCTGCGGTTGTGCGGCGGTGAGAGGGAGTTTTGGGAGCGCAGAGCGGGCGTTGCTGCCGAAATCCCTGAGAAATGTTCGTTTTGGATCCATGTCCATGCTTACATACCGCCCTCCCGACTGTCTCTCATTCTCCGTTTCATTTTTCCCTCTTAAGGTTTAACTTAAAAGTTATGAAATGGGGAGTCAAAATACATCACTTGAAAGCACGGCAACTCTGAAGGGTGTGTGTATAGTGAGAGAAAGAGAGGGAGCACTGCCCTCAACCTTCCACCCTCCATTCTGAATCCAGGGCCACTGAGGCTGCAGGAGTGAGGTTATCTTTAGTTGAGATAACGGAGGCCAAGAAGTCCACTTGGTTTTAAGACAGATGTTCCCCAGAATAAGTCAGGTGTGCTTGTGTTACAGTCTTTCGGCCCAAGACACTTTCAAGAGTCCATTTGCCTTGAAATGCCCTTTAAAAACATTTTTTTTTTAAATGTTTTTACTTGTATTTTTCTTAACCCTCCGTGCCAATAACAGCTGTGGCGCAAGGCATTCTAATTTCAGGTTGTCCATCTTTACATACATCTCCAACTTGTAAACCTCCCATCTCAAGAACAACTTGAGGAAATTTCTTCGAATTTGCCACAAACGCTTACTCGGTCCCAAGAATAAAGTGATTCAATTTTGGTGATCCATGGTCAAGTTCACTGTGACCTTATGTCTGACCCATTCGTTTGAATGCAAAGTCTCAAGAACGCCTTAATGGAATCTCTTCAACTTTGGTACAAACGTTCACTTGGTCTCAAGAATAGACTGATTTGATTTTGGTGGTCAAAGGTCAAGTTCACTGTGACCCCTTCTTTTCATTGAGATATCTTAAGAATACCTTGAGGGAATTACTTCAAATTTGGCACATATGTTCACTTTGTCCCAGGGATAAAGTGATTCGATTTTGTTGGTCAAAAGTCAAAGTTCAAGGTCACTGTTACCTTACCTCTGTACCATAATTGTGAATGCAGTATCAAAGGAACACTTTGATAACACTTTGGAGAAATTTGGCAAAAGTATTCACTCTGAACTGAAAAAGATTTTTGTGGTCAAATGTCAAGGTCACTGTGACCTCAAATCCGTTCGAGTCCATCCATCCCATTCTTGTGAAAGCAATATCTCGGGAACAGCTTGAGCCAATTTCTTCAAATTGGGCACAAACTTTCAAATGGGCTCAGGGATGCACTTATTACATTTTGGTTGTCAAAGGTTAAGTAGTCTATTATCTCATATCTGTCACATTCTTGTGAATGTCACACCATAACACAGGAATAGAGTTGGAGACTGTGACCATAAATCCCATTCACTCACATACTGTAGTCACGTTTTAGAATTTGTAGCTTCTTTGCAACATCCATATTTAAAGCATTGTCTACTGGCATGTCTACAACTTTGTTTTCCATCAGAATAAGCTTTAGTTAAATATATTAATTGAGTCTGGCTTGACATAAATGTACACTGAAAATTGACTGGCTGGCAGAGGCATACAACTCCGAGGCAGTAATCTTATTTTTTATTTTATTTTTTTTCGGCTGAATTGCTCTCCGCACCATGACATCATTCTAATTGTTTCCAATACTATTTCCACAAACAAATATCAGCTGGAACAAGGTAACATAACGCAGACAGCAGTGCAGAAGAACGTGCCCGATTCGAGAAATTTATTGAACCAAGTCTGTTTGAATTGTAAACAAGTGAAGTTATCTCACCTCATTACCAGACGTAGGGAACACTTGTTAAAATGGATATTTTTGCTTTGTAAGTTTGGTCGGCATCGCATAGCGACTGACTAATCCCATTTTGATCCAATAAGTGTGCGTGCGCGTGTGTGTATGTATGTGTGTGAAGGGGAGATAGAGAGGGAGAGAGAGGTGGGAGGGAGTGAGGACAGGAGGGAGGGAGGATTGATCCGCGTCTGTTAAAATCTTGTTCTGTTTTTTCTTGGAGTGAGGTCTGTGCCTGCCGACGCGCCTCTCCTGTGCAGCCCCCCTCAAGAAGAGCTTTTTATGAAAAGAAACCTTGGAATATTTGAAAGGGAGAAGAATCTGCATAATACCAGTGAAGTGGATAAAAGCGCACGGCTGGGTTCTTTTTGCGTTCTCTCTTGCGTTTTCTCCTCTGGTGTCTGAATGAAACAGGGAGGTAGATATATGGGGGAGATCGACGGTGCAGGTTTTGGACTGGGTGTCGATCTGTCAGTGTGATTTTGAGTAAACACATTTCCAATGCGCTCGCTTTAACTTTTATTTCTTCAAAAACTGGCGAGCTCGACTTCTCTCCAGCACCGCGGAGTTAGTTTTTTCTCGGAACGAAGAGACTTTGGTGTTTCTCCCCCTTCAGAGAAACTGCTTAAACTTTCTACGTTTAAAAAAATAAATAAAAAGATCGGATTGCATTTTCCCCCTTCAAACATTTTGGAGGTGATGTCATCGTGCTGTGTGTTGGCAGGTATTGTGTCGAGAGGGCGCAGGGAGGACTGCTGCAGCCAGGCGGTAACCAGCGGCTGAGGAAAGCGGGGAAGTCCGGAAAATCAGGTGCAAAGTGCGGCTGTCATTTCCTCGCTGTGTCGCGGGTGGCTGAGTCCGCCACCCAGTCACAGCTGTTCCCATCCTCTCCAGCCACCCCTCCCTCCCTCGTCTTTCTTTCCCCTTTATTATCCCCTCCCATTCCCATTCAGCACTCTCCATATACCTCTCTGAGCTGGACCGCTCCAGGACCTTATCACCCTCTCTGTCGAACACTGTTGGTCGGTGTCACCTGAGCCACAGATCCGTTGAGCCAGCGTGGGAGCGCAGACATGACCGAGGCCGCCTTGTATTACCCTGCGCCCACAGAGCCCCCATCTCCAGGTCGCCGTTTACTCCAGCAGCCAGCCCAGGTAGCCCACCTTCAACAGCTTCGGACCCTACTCTACAGGGACTAAGCCTGCCTCCTGCTACTGTCTGTGGCGGGACAAACACTCTTTTATCATCTCATCAACTACAGAATTATTTTTGGAGACCAGAAGCTTGCTGTTGCGCTGAAACATTACGCATTGGATTACATAAAAGATTACGCACGCGCCGCATCTGTTCACGGGGCCAAGCATCACTGTGAGGGTCAACAAGGTCGATTGGAATTGGCTATCTGTGAAGCGTGAGCGCGCTTTCACCTGTTCCTCTTCTTGTCGGGTACGCGCAGCGTCTCGAGTCCTAACCCTTTGCTCCCCCGCCCATCAGTCCCTCCACCGGTCTGGACAGCTGTTCGAGGTTGCCCGGCGGTCACAGTGGCACAGTTACCCCTGCTTCACACCCCACCTTACCCGTGCCCGCACATTTACCTACACCGGGGGAACCGGGGCACACCGCCGCCGATGCCAACAGGAGTGCCCGCTAACTCTTTGACTCTACGCAACATCCAGCGGATTCAAAACACAGAGGGGAACTCTCCGGACTGTCGGACTGGCTCAGACCGAGCGAGGAGACCGTCTCTGGGCCAAGTTCCATAGTGGAGGGGGGAAGCAATGTGGTCCCTTCTTTCCACGCTGACCGTCTTGTAAGTCTCTAAAATCACTTTATCATGTAATAATCTGATTTCGCTACTTAGCTCCTAGCTTCTTTTTTTTTTTAGTTGTTTAAACTAGTTTCCAGCCTCCGCTACAGATGAAGAAGATGGAGAGGAAGGTTGCAGTGTCTAGCGATTACATCACTCCTCATCAGTCCCCATAGAAAACATGCCATGGAAGGCCCTGTTTTGATTGGCTGACAGTTCAGGGTCACTGGGTCAGAGTCAGGGCCGTGTTACTCATAAAACCTGCCATAAACATCTCCATCACCATCTGCACTTACTTCAGGGATGGCCAGGCTGGCTTAGAAAAGGACATTTTCCCATCGCCAAGAAAATGTGTTTTTCCTATTGAAAATATTTCAGAAGTTGAGTCAAATAACACAGGCTTTATCTAGTGGGATAGGAAAATGATAAAATGCCAAGAGCAAATCTAAGGGAGGAGGATACAGACTCAGGGGGCTTGAGTTTGCCCATTTGAGGTGTGTCTTGTTAAAAGCCAGGGGATTTATTTTTCTTCCTTTGTGTCGGCTGTACTTCTCCCAGATGGCAGTCATCTCCAGATACTTCTCATTCCTTACACAACCTGGACAGGGTGTGTGCTGCTGCTGCTGCTGCTGCTCCTGGTGTCTCCATGACTTTCTCTCTTTGTCTGTCTCCCTGAGCCTCTCTCCACTTACCCACCTAACTGCCTACATCTGTCTTCCTGTCTTGCCTGTATCCACCCCCCCCTTTTTTTTTTTTTTTCCATAGATACTTGCTCAGATAAAAAGTATGAATTAAGAACTGATAAATGATGGCACCCCTGGCTGTATCTGAGGAGGAGCAGACTCGCCGCTTAGTCTGCTGGTTTGAGCCAATCATCTCTCCATTCATTTCCGTCTCATCTATCGCTATACTTTTCTTCATCCACATGCCGTTTTACAAACTTGATCAGAAGTCCTAAGCTTGTGAGAAAAGCCAAGGGCCTTTAGCCACAACAACCTGTTACTGCTGCAGCTCCATGTCTGGGCCCTCTGCTTTTCTAACATTGCTCCGCCTCAGGCCCTATTACTGCTGATACCACTCACACATCCACTGGTCTAACCATGATTCTTAACCAAAGCCTGCTGCAGAACATCTGAAACTCTTGCGCTGTCCTGAAGCCCACTGCTCCAATGTTGGCCTACCACGTTAACCACTGCTACACACGGCTGAAACCGCTGCACTGTGCTAAGTCCCACCAGGTCGACCACTCTCATTCCAGGCTGGTGCCCACTCTTCAGCGCTGAGGCCTGCGAGTCTAACCACAGCCTCCATATGGTAGATCTGCTGGAACGCAGGTTTATGATGTCAGATCGTTGCTTGCATTGGCAGCGGGCCAGGGCGCACCGGGCTTTCCCTCTCTCCATACCTCCTTCTGCCTTTACTCTCCCCGACTTTTACTCTCTCTCTCTTATTCTCTCATTTTCTCATCCCTCCCCCCACCCCCGGCTGATCCTGCCTCCCTCTTTCCTCTCTTCTTCTCTTTCTCTCTGTGGCTGGCATAATATGGAGTGTCTGTGGTTTTTGTGGGAGCGGGGGAATCCAGCGCTGAGGCACTTTTCCGACAGTGTCCTCGGCGGCAGTGCAGCAGTGGTGTTTTAACAGCTGAGAGTCCTCACAATGCACAGGCGCTCAGGTTTTTTCGGCTGCGCAGGCAAAATGTGAGGGCCAGCGCTCTACTGCGCTTCTCAGGATGTCTGCATCTATTAGAACGACTCGGGAGCCAGCACACCAGCTATGAGTAAGAAATGTTGAGAAAGGAGAGGCGAAGGAAAAAGGAAACACAAGGCTTGTGATCGTATGTGTTTAAGAGTCAGGAGGCAGTGACGTGTTACAATGTGCATGAGTCGACCACCCCTCCTCTTCTTTCTTTCTTTATCTTTTTGTCTACTTCTCACATCAGTCCTCAGTCTGTGGTCACACCTCTGTCTCCCATTTTGCCACTTTTTTCTCCTCCCTCCTCCGAGATGTGTAACCTTGGTGTTTTTGACCCCGTCTCCTCCGCCTCACATCAGTGCATCTGCCCATTCTTTCTGATTTTATCTCCCGCCTCTTTTATTCTCCGTCAGCCGTATTTGGCTTCATCTCCCCTCTATTTATTCTTACATCACCTTCCTCTGTCCTGGCTTCTCCCAATGCCTTTGTGTACCTCTCAGTCTACCTCCTTGCTATCTCCCTTTCTCAGCAGTGTGTATGTCTTTGCTTTGGCCCAGCTGTCAGCTGCCTGCTCCTCCTGTACACACACACACACACACACACACACACACACACACACATCTGCACATCTGCACATCTGCGTGCATGCCCATGGGAGTGTGGAGGAGTCACCTCGCTAACCCCAAACATAAAGGAAGATGGGAGGCAGGGAACGATTGGAGAAAGGTAGAGTGGACAGAGAGACGGTGAGGGAGAGATAAAGTTAGAGGAGAGATAGGGAGGACAACAAGTCAGAGGAAGAGAGGGGAGCAGAGAGAGTGAGAGAGAAGAGGCATGCAGAAAGATAGCGAAAGATGAGGTGGGGAAAGACAAAATTCATAGAATTGCTTTTCAGCCCACACACTTGGTTCTGAACTTCATCAAGACATCAGGCACTAATTCAGAGCAGTTCAAGGACTGCCAAAGTAGATTTTGCGCAACACAATCACTCCCTTTGTAAAGTTGTAAATAATATTTGATATATTCAAGGTCAAGGTCTAAACTTCATTTAAGCAATGTGATAAAGTGAGAAGAATTTTAATTGTAACTGTTACCAGCTGTTTCAATCAAAACGGACATAGATAGAAAAAAATAGGTTTTCATATGAACCGTACACGTAAATTCTGTGTGCGACATCACCACCAATCGATTCCTCCATAACTCATTTTTCCACACTTTTTGGTAGCTCATGTTCTAACTTATTCACAGCATCTCTTAATGCAACCGCAGCCCGCTGCTCTGAAAAGCCACATCACAGCCGAGTGTACACCTGTAGTCCAGCCCAGCTGTCTACATACACAGCGCAGCCAAAAAAGGCAGCCCATTCCCTCAGATGTCCAAATCAAAACATGTTCTAGTTGTCTCGGCATGTTTGCCATTTTGCTACGGTCCAATCAGGTCATTTATAGGCCAGGTTTTGGTGTGGCAAAAGTCATAGACGGGTCATGAAAGTGGGTTCGGACAGAAGGCTGGTAGCGTTACTATAAGCACTGCTCTGGGTGTTGTCTGTCTGCCGATCCCTGGACATCTGCCGCTCTCTATGTCGAGTCGCTGTGCCAGCCTCACATCCAGCAGTGTGAGTAATCACCCAATAAGGAAATGAAATGTTGAACGGACAGGACGGCAGAGAAGAAAGAGATGGAAATGATGGTGTCATGCCCGACTCTTCCAACATTCAGTGTTGCTTACATATTTCTAAACTCATCTGTTTCAACTTTTTCCAGATGTATCCAGATGTTGCTGGTGATGTGCAATCCATTACAGGTGAGAGTCAGCATGCATGACAAAGGGTGATTGAGCAGCATAAAAGACAAGCTGTATATTGGTTTTACGGGCAGTTCTTCAGGCGTGCTCACATCTCTCTGCCAACCGGCTGGATGTCTTTGTGGGTGTTCCAGCAGGTACTCGGTGTGGATGGAGTCAACTTCAGTGTGCATGTGGAGAACCAGACACAGGTGCGAGACACCATGAGTCGGCGACACCACCGCGTCTACCAGCTCTACAGCCGCACCAGTGGCAAGCATGTCCAGGTGCTGGGACGCAGAATCAGCGCCAAAGGAGAAGACGGAGACAAATATGGTAAGACACACAAACAAACGCAGACACAAACGGTGGAAGACATGCACACACTTATATGTACGCGTATGCACACTGAGAAAGATGCGTACTTGCACACACGATCTAACGGCTGCCAGATACAAAGACTTAAAGGTTGACCAGGTGCATGCATGAACGGAGACAGAATGCAACTGTGCAGGCACATTCACAAAAGCACACATACACACGCCTCCCCAGGCTTTGGCAGAGGGGCAGTGGAGCTTGTCTTGGGAGTACAAAGACCTCATCGACTGGCTGCTGACTCAATGATTCACAAGAGAGCAAAGGGAAGTGAGTGAGAGTGAGAGAGAGAGAGAGAAGGTGTTCGTGCAAAAAAAAAAAAAAAAAAAAAAAAAGTGTGAGTTAGAGGGAGAAGCCTGGCAGGTAGAGTGTTGGACCGAGTGTTAGAAACTCATCTCCTTCATCGATCCCTCCATTGATTTCTCATCCTCCCTGTTGTCTCCTCTGGATTTAAAACAGCAGGCTTCCTCTCCCTCCCTCCCTCCCTCCATCCATCCTCTAACACTCTGTCCATCCCCCACTTCCTCCCCCCTCCTCTGCAGCTTCTCCATCTGTAATGATGGCTAACCCATTCTTAAACCACACAGAATCAATGGGAAGTAGAAAGCCAAGCCATAAAGCTAGAGTTCATATTTCTGTATGTGGTCCAGCAGTGGCTCATACGGCACATCCTCTCCATTCACAAGAGTCTCAGGTCCCTGGTGCGCCACTTCAAGCCAAAGATGAGACCGCAGATGCAGGAGCCGCTCTGTTTTTTGTCAAACACCACTTCAAAGATGAAAAATTCCGCCTAAAACTGATCAACTATGCCGACGAGATATTACACAGAGGCAGCAGGAGCAGAGCGAGAAGAAATAAAACAAGTGCGTGAAGGTGTACACGTGAAGTGAAACAGCAGAAGGGAGACGAAGAGGGCAAGAGGGAGGGAGGTATTGATTTCTCTTGACCCCTTTGTTGACTCAGGTCATGTAGGAACCGTTTTAGGGATTTATTTTTAAACAGGCAGAAGCGCTCTCTAAAGATGTGTAGTTAGTGAGGCGGTATTGCCTGAAAGGATGAACACGCATGCACCTGCACACGTACGCACACGCACACCCCTTAAAACAACAACGGCATCAGACAGTGCGAGTGTTGTCCCGCTCCTCTCAGCCCACCGTGCTCCATCTACTGCGAGCGCTTATCTTTTTTTTACAAGGCCCATTTGTGGTCAGTGGCCTCGCATCCACGCGTGTGATCGGCCTTATCCGACGACCATCTGTCCAGCCAGAGACATTTACATCCGTCTGATTTACCAGCGCTTTTAATAGAAACTATGAATCCTTAAAACTGTGAGATTCGGTGTGAATGCCTTATCTGGTTTAACAAGTTTTGTTGAAATTTAAATGGTGGCTGGCAATCTGTGCAATTAAGGGTGGCATTTCCTGGCAGTAGGTCCGTCGGCGTAAGCTTGAATGTTGCCCTTTGCTATGGCAAGTAGTCTCACACAAATTGAATCAGAACAAGCTATACATTTGGGATATGCTTATCTTTCTGTCTTAATATATGTTTGGTACAATCTAATAAACCTGTGAAATAATATGATTTAGTTGTAAAGCACCCTTTTGTACAAGAAATGCAGCTCAAAGTGCTTTACAGCAAGAAAATGACATGCGGTGCTGACAGATGTAAGACAGATGTAAAGGAAAAGAAAAACTTGTTCAAATGTAATTTCAAAATAAAATAAATGCATAAGAACAGATAGAATTAAACACAAGACAACACGTTAATAAAACAAAATGAAAGAGTTAGAATTCAGAAAAAAAACAACTAAATGCATTTTGAAGGCGGAGTGGTGCATAACTGCAAGAGAGCTTCATGTGTAACTCGTTAAAGGCTAAAGTAAAAAGATATGTTTTAAGCTTTCTTTGTTCTCCAACTCTGGTGCATAACTAATCCCCAATTTTATTTTTGGCTGTTGCTGGGAACCTCCAGTGAGACAAAACACAAAAACATACTGTGGTTCTCCACATTACCTGTGTCTCTAATGTCTGTCTGTCCCTCTGTCTGTCCCTTCACAAGCCCAGCTCGTAGTGGAGGCCGATACCTTCGGTAGCCAGGTGAGAATCCGGGGCAAAGAAACCAATTTCTACCTGTGCATGAACCGCCGAGGCAAGCTGGTAGGAAAGGTGAGACTTTTGTCTTTTCGACATGTTAAAAAAAAAAAAATAACAAATAAAAAAAAAAGGTTTTTACTATCTTGCAGTTTGCTGACCTGCCTCTCTTTCTTTCCGTGTGTGCATATACCTTTGGTTTCTCTGCTCTCTCAGAAGGCCAGTAATCGAAGCGCTGACTGCGTCTTTGTGGAAAAGGTTCTGGAAAACCATTACACAGCCCTGATGTCAGCGCGCTACGCCGACTGGTACGTTGGCTTCACTAAAAGAGGGCGTCCTCGCCGTGGCCCGCACACGCTCCCCAACCAGCAGGACGTACACTTCATGAAACGCTTCCCGCCTGGGGAGCAGCCTGACCTCACTACCCCCTTCCGCTTCACCACCATCAGCAAGCGGGGAAAGAGGGTGCGCGCCACTGGGCCCCGCTAGTAGTGGCTAACGCTAGCACCCACTGTCTTGTCACGCAAAGCCTTGACCTGAGCCTGCCAATGGCTAACCCAGGCATCTCCTCTGTCGCACTCGACTGAACACCTACCTTTGTTGGGACAAACATTGACCAGAAACTTGATGAATCATTCATGGGGTTTAGCTTTACACCTCCTAATTTGCCACTATAGCCCCCTAGTTAGTGATCAGTCCTCTCAGTTTTAGTTCCCTTACTGGACCAAGTGGACGATAACAGTACCAATGCTGGAAGCTCTTTGGACCTGGTCTGCTTCCTTTCAAAAGGCCAGAAACACTGACAGAGAACCTGAAGGGCAGCCAGAGTCCCAGGCTCTGCAAAGGCCTTTACTCCACAACCACAAAAACCACAAGGCCTTCGTGTGTCTCCTGTTCTGGACCAGCTGGTCAAGTATGGGATTACAACTGGACCATGCAGGGAGAACAAGGGAGGTAAAGACTGACTGAACAAGAGAGTGGGTGCTCAGCCTACGGATAAAGGGAAAGCAGGAAGGAGAAGACAGGAAAATGGTGGCGAGGACAAAGGGACAGAGTGATCCGCACGGATCAAATGGACCAATAATGGACTGTTGACATGTGACGCACTTATTTTGTCTCACTGCTAAATTGGTGGGAACCTGTGAGGCTGTTGGATGAATGACAGGATGGATGATAAAAGGATGAATGAGGGAATGTCTTGTCCGAATGAATTACTGAATAAATGCATGTTTGTAAGAGGAATACGATGAGGAGATGCGTGCTTGTGTGCGAGTGAGTGCAACAACCATGAGTGAAGCTGGATCACGAGGGACTCTGGAAAGGGACCATGCAGTCCCAAGCTTTAGGAACTGGAATGTATAAAAAACAAAAAAACAAGCTGCACCAAAAAAAACAGCCTGCCAATCACAGCAAACCAAACCAACGACCAACCAAAGACAACTGGAGACCTTCTTCATGACTCCTCCCCACGCCCTGCTCCCCATTCTCCCTCTCCCCCCTCCCCCCGACCCCCCGAGGACACTTCACCGTCAGCGTTAAAGTGCAGAAGGTGATGAGTGCAGGGGCGAGCCCAGCAGGGAGGGTGCCTTCTCTATTTGCATCGCTATAGAAACGACCCCGGGGATGATGCTCCCGTGCGATACCGTGGATACCGAGTGCTGCTACCAGGACATTCAGTGGAACAAACCAAAGTCTCATGCATACACACAGGAGAACAAATATTAAAGGGAACAATTTATTGAAAGTTATATATATATTATATATATAAAAGAAGACAGAAACCCTAAATAAGCAATCTTACTATGATGGTTACTATAATTATTACGATAAAATTATTTCATTTATTTATTTCAGCTCTGTGTGCAGCAGTCTTTCTCGACTCAGTAAACCTTACAGAAACATTTCCTGTGTCTCTCAGCCTCTTTAAACTGCTTCTTCACCTGATCTTTTCTGTTCACCAATTTTATGCAGAAAGAGATTCAAGGTCACGGATGCTCCAGATGTGGTCGCCTGGTTTTAGCACTCAAAAGGTTGATGGGCAAAAATATTAATTGGAAGTCATTTTCATAATTGTTTATTAATTATTCAAAATTTAAGTCATTTATTCAGCAAAATGCCAAACATCTGCTGGTTCCAGCTACTGGAGTAGGAGGGCTCGATGGCTTTCTCCGTCTTGTACCATTCTGAATTTAACATCCCAGGAAAGAAAAACAAGCAATCTCAAGACATCACCTTTGACTGTGGGACATTTTAAAAGGAATTAGGTATATGATTATATAACACGGTAACAATCAGACACTGTTCCACACTTTTCCTTTATTATCTCTGGTTCTATTAAGACTATTGTGGGAAATGTTGTGAATCAGTGAGGGCGACTCAGTTCTGCCAATATAGGTTTGGAGGACATTCGGTGTATGGTAATTTATTAAGCATTTATTTCACTGTTAAGTGAATCAAATGCCAAGTTATTTTATCCAAAACCACTTCTCATTTGAATTTACAGATATTCCATGTCACTATAAATATTTTGATAAAAAAATTTGAATCTACCACGTGTGAAGATGCTCAGTCATCCAGAGTCTACAAAAATAGATATAAAAATGTTATATACCACGATAGATTTTGTTTTATATTGCCCAGTCCTAATCAGCATTCGTCACTATATTTTGGCTTTTTTTTTTTTGACAGAGATTATCTTTTAAATTAAAAAAAAAAATCTTGACAGAGTTATTGTTTCAAAATGACCAGAAAACTCAACAGATCTGAAAAAGTGCAAATACAAGGGACCATGGCAGCTTCACTCTTTTCCTCCAACCAGGTGTGGGAGTTACTGGGAAGTTATTCAATCCGACAACAACTCAAATGTACAAACCGAGAGAAATTCTTTGCCCAGCACAAGAGACAAGGCGTGAGCACTTGAAGGCCACGGTAGAACAGATTCTCAAGTTTTCATAGCTCTTGTCACTGTGATTCAGTCATTAAACTGCATGGAAAACACATATCTAAGATTTATCAGCCTCTCAAGGGAACACTTTAAAATTGTTTAAAAAAAACACACAAAAAAACTGCTGAGCATCAATTGTTATGCAGAAACCAAGTTACCTTCACGTTGCAAAGCTTTGCTGTTAATCTACAGCATAAGGGATCAGTCAGAACAGTGGAAGTAAAACATGCAGTAGTGAGATAGAGTTTCATAGCTGCTTCTCTCATTTCTCCTACTCTTATCCCCCCCATCCCTCCCCTTCCTTCCCTATCCTAGCAGGAGGTCACTGAAGAGATGTCACCGCCAAATGACCCAATCATGTCGGCAAGACACAAACAGCTGACTCAGGGGGGAAAAGGGCTGTACCAGAGGATTCCTATTGCAAGACAGCAAGAATCTGTGCTGGAGGGTGGGGAGGGGGGGGGGGGCAGGGAAGGGGGTAGTATAAGGAGGAGACAGTGGGGTGGGAGGGAAACTGGGTGTGGGGGTGGGATAAAGAAGAGCGAGTAGGGGGTGGCGGCGGTGGGGTGAGTTGCTCATTTCTGGAACGTTGCTCCAGTTCCACTCGGGAATGATGGAAATATTCCGCGTAGCCAAACCCAGAGTGGAAGGTGTATGGTAATCATGTCGGGGAAGGAATGCCAAATATGTGCGTGAGAACGGAGCTGTGACCTGAGAGCTGCAGGAATTATGGGCCAAAATCCCACAGACCCAGAGGAAGCACACACACCCATATCCAACACATACACACATCATATATTAATGGTGCTCCACCAAGCACAAATCCATCCCACATTACTTATTCCCAGAATTTGAAACATTCTACTATACTGAACTAAACCCAGAAATGTAGAAAACCAGCCCCCTCGGCAGGCCACCTCCCCTCCTCCTAGACAACACACACACACTGCACAATAAAGTGGACAAATGCATTGTGAAACGCATCTACGCCACACAGAACTTCACTGTAAATGCACCACTCTCGAGCATTTTCAAATATACACCCCGTCCTCCACTGACACCGTGTTTGCAGGAGTGAGTGTGTGATCTACTGTAACAGGTTGTTCAGACGCCAAACTTGGCTACCCAACAGTCAAGAGCCACAAGCTCATAAAAAAAAAAGACTGCTCCGTAGAAGAAAGGTGAGTTTATACTCCCACCTGGTGGCCGTGTTCAACACAGCCAATGTCGGCGGCGCACAGTTTCACCGACATGCAGCTCCTTAAATGAGAACCTCGAAATTGAAAGAAAAACAAAACAAGTGGCAGTTATGAAATGAAGTGTTTGCACACTGGTTAGTCTTAGTGACCTGTGCAACCTGTTGTAGCTCTTAAAATGTGGCCACGAATGAAACAAAGTTGACTTTAACGTTGCGAAAGAAAGGATGCAAAGCCTTTAGTTAAAAACAAAAACAAATAGCCACGTCACTTGTACTCACTTAATGAACATCTAAATAAATGTTATCTGCTGGTCTGACGCCTGAAACATAAAGTGAGTACAAGTGATCAGTTGTGCAGGATGGGGGCGTTTGTTTTTTTTTTAGTCAAAATCTTCAGAATAAAATTAACCAAAAGTCAACTTGTATCAAGTCAGTAATACAACACTGAAGTTGTTGCATTTGTGTCCACTTTTTATATATATATATATATATATATATATATATATGTTAAAAATATATACATTTTCAGGTAATGCTTATGAAACTGCTACTATTGGTGGGACTACTACTACTTTGTAATAAAAGTGATGGGACAAAAAGAGAACTACCTACCTAAAGGCTGCTGTCCATATGGATGACCACACATAACACACAAGACTTGCACATGCGGCTTCAGCGGGGGTTTGAGCCTTTCCGACTTCTTTTCTTTTGCAGCTTTTCTGAAGCGGAGTTCGAAAACCTTTATGACATCACTCCCATCAGTTCTCGGAAATAAATGACAGCAATTACACGATAACTTTAGTTTTCATGTGAAAAATGGGAAATTCCATACAAAGTTGCAGATATCTAATTTCCTTGAACGCAGACCGCCACGAGTTCCAAGCTGTTTGTCAGAAGTACAAAAGGAACAGACTGAAGCTCTACTGAGCTGCATATACAGGTCAGATGGAGGCAGCAGAGCACAAATCCACATACATACATACATACATACATACATACATACATACATACATACACACAGACAAGAACAGATAAGACAATTAGACACTCATTCATGTTACAGTTGGCTCAACACTCCACAACTGTCAAGTACTTTATTCACAATAAGGTCATTTTCTTCTTTAAAAAATCATTTTTAATATACAACACAATTTTTGACAAGACAACTCCGTTTACAGCTAAATTTGAGCTCTTGAATTCCAGCTTCTCTCATAACCAAAGCAAGCACGTAGATGATGTGGGAGAGAAAGATGGCGCGAGAGGGACAGATGAACAAGGGTCGAAGTTAGAAGAAAGAATGAGGAAAAAGACAGAGAGAGAGAGAGAGAGAGAGAGAGAGAGAGAGAGAGAGAGAAGATGGAGGGGAGGGTAAAGAGAAAGAGGACTACGCTTAGTATGATTTTTGTACTAAGAACCAAAATACTCAAATAAAATTAGAAAATAACAGTAATAAAAAACAGTAAGAAAGTAAGAGTTAAAGAAAAAAAAAAAAAAAAAAAATAGCAGAGGTGTACCGGGATGCTGTATCCAAGGCAACCTCACATGCATGTCTGTCTGACGCTTCTGCTCTGTTCTGCCGTTTCACAAGTCCACATACACAAACACACACTCACGCAAACTTGAGTGTGTGCGCCCCCCCTGTATTCCAAGCGAGTGTGCATCTCCGGGGGTTGGGGGGGGTGGGGTGGGGAGTGGGAGGGGGGAGGGGGGGAGGGGTGTGTGTGGAGAGGGAGAGACAGGGAGGCGTGAGAGGGAGTGAGAGGGAGCAGGGAACTCATCCCAAACGCGGTTCTCCCTCATTCACTCCCCTCCATCTCCCATCCTTCCCTTCTTTCCTTGAACTGAGCAAAGAGTCTCTGTCTCCCGCATCACAGCTCCGGTCATCCTCTGTCCAACTGTGCCACTGTGTGTGCGTGTGTGTGTGTGTGTGTGTGTGTGTGTGTGTGTGTGTGCGCACGTGTGTGTGTATATATGCGTGTCTGTGTAATATATATAAATATATATCTAAAAGCGATTCCATTGCTGTGGAAACCTGTTTTGGCAGGGGTTGAAAATTGAGGAGCAGAAGCTGCTTTAAGTTTGTATCAAGGGGACAAAGGGGAGCTTGTGACTTATATATGGACTATGTTAATACTGTCATTAGTGTACTTTACAAAACATAAATTAGTAGAAGGTGAACTTCTCGGGAGAGTTGCGTTGGTTCTGTTGTAGGGAATCCTCATCAGTGTTGACCTGTGTGTATGTCACTGTACTGGCAGGCAATGGACACAAGCTTAGAGTCTGTCAAAAGGGGCAGGGAGGTGGAGGTGGTTGGTGGGGGGAGGGGGGGGGGGCTGGGTGGGAGATGGACAGAGAGATGACGAGGAGGAAGGAGAAGAGATGAGCTCCTTTCCGTGACGGACGCACCCATCAGTCAATCACCTCTGGGTTCCTCCAAGAAAGGTTGTGGTGGATGGCGCCACCTGGAAAAGGAAAACAGTCCGCAATCACACACGGGTCTGAACGGCCTGCACGCCCGACTCGTCACACGACGCGCACGCGCGACGCCGACTGGCTGCGCTCCGACAGAAAGGTTTCGACGGCCGAGTGCGTGTCTGGGTACCTGCTATCTAGAAATGTAAGTGTAGGTGCGGGAAGGAGACCGTCCCTCTGACTGGCCGTTGGTTGAGACGTTCAGGAAGTCCCAGATCAGAATGGTGTCGTCGTGAGAACTGCTGATGATCTGGAACTCGTCAAACTGCAGACGGAACACGCGGCCAGAGTGCTCCTGGAAAACACCAGTGAGAAAATGAAGTCGCCGTGCCGCGTGCAGACAGCCTGATCCCCGATGTCTGCCCCGCAAGCATCCGTAAGCGGAACTGACGAAGCAAATGGCTTCTTTCTTCCTTGAAATGTTTGCGTTACTGGAAGCGTCCCAATCAAGTCTGTTCACCAGGCATTTATTGCCGAGTATCTACTGATACAGAGTCCCAAACTGATACTGGTGTTTTGCTGGATAATACAGCATGCACAGTGCAAC
This sequence comes from Embiotoca jacksoni, assembly GCF_022577435.1. NCBI lineage: Eukaryota > Metazoa > Chordata > Actinopteri > Embiotocidae > Embiotoca > Embiotoca jacksoni. Next base: position 10,424,097 of record NW_027185403.1, read on the forward strand.
ACTTCCAAGTTCACGAAAAATGTAAAAAAAAAATAAAAAAATCTATTGTATATTCTTGACAACTGAAGAGGCCTGTAGAGCGTCATGAAAAAAAAGCAAAAAAACTGCTTGCTAAATGTTTTTTTTCACAAAATAAAGAAATATATATATATATTTCGTTAATCACAATGTCACTTCGTGGAGCATTGGATTTAATCTTTTTCTAACAAAATAAGGAAGTAAACAAACTACAAGGTATTTCTTATCAGTTCCACTTTGTGCAGCATGGTAGTAAGAACACACTCAAAATGACCATTATCATCACAATTCCACTTCAAAGGGGGCATACTAGCACAACTAGAACATGCACAGTCAAAACAAGTTAAAAAAAAAAATTTAAATACAAAAAAAACTTTTTCAGTTATCGGAGTGAACTCATTGGATTTGGTTGAGCGTTCATTTTTTTTTTTTTAGGGTGCTGCAGCAAATGAAATGCTTTGCACAATAGTCGCATTGCAGACATTACAAGTGACGGTTGTGCTGCTTTCACGTTTACACTGCACCCACCGTGGCTGCACACAGGCCACATGCAAGAATGCACTTCTGCTTCCTGCCACAGAGTGCGCTCTCCGTTTATGACAATGGAGGGAAAACAAAGACACCGGCTTAATGTAGCTCAGTATCCAATGCCGAGGAGTTCACAAACGCTTTTAAATGGGCCGGCATCTTATCCGTTGAGACTGACCGAGGACATTACGAGTAGAAACACGGCTCCCGTTGCAGCTCGACGGCCTCATTATATAGTTAAAACTGTTAAAACCAAAGCCACTTTGAATTTTAAAGATGTAGGACATTTTCTTTCAATACTATATTAGCTTGAGATTTAAAGCCAACTTCTAAAAAGACACCTTCAGTGAAAGACGCTTGTGCCGTTCGCTCCGCCAGTAAGCCACTTGAGAACATGCTAATCAACGGTACTCACCACTAGAGTGCGCAGGCATAATGTGCTGGCCGGGGCTCGCGGGTCCAGGGCTGCCTGCAGGTCCCACACCTTAATCTTACTGCAAAGGGAAACATGACGGGAGAAAACGTCAGAAAACCAAACCAGTCTCTGCGCAAAGCTCCCGCGCGTTAACGGCACTCACCCGTCGTAGGCGCCGCTGACAATCCTTTTGTTGTCAAAGCGAATGCAGCGCACCAACTCCTCGTGACCTTCCAGCACTCGCAAACACGCCCCGCACTCGATGTCCCATAACCTGCAGAGAGGCAAACGCTACTAAACAAACGGTAGTAAACGCGGCCGACGATATTTGCGCAGCAGCCGGTGCTGACCAAGGACGGCTCAAAGCAGGATTCTTCCTTCAAACTTCATATGTAATGATTTTCAACTCTTTAAGAGTTGTATCGATATCGAACTGAGAGTCGTGTTCATGTTAACAAATCCCTCTACTCAAAGTGATTTTTTTAAATCGACCACATGACGAAAATGTTTTAATAAACAAACCAGACATCTTTTTAAGACGGCTACCATTTCCTGCGTCGACAAGCCGTTGGTTTAAATATGCTGGTTTGTGTGGTGTGGGAGTGTTAACACACATACCTGATTGTGTTGTCAGATGAGCCACTGACCACCAGACGATCTCTGTACTGTAGACAGGCGATTCCCCGCTTATGGCCATTTAGAGTGCGCACAAACTCGCAGGTGCTGGTGCTCCATACCTGCAGAAGGAGCGACACGGGGGGGGGAGCTTCGTAAAACAATAGCCAGTACAGAAGGAGACAGGATTTTGCATTCATAAAAGTAGAAATATAGTGAAAACCTATGAGAAGCACCGTCTAGTCAGTTGCATGCCGCAAACCTTTCCCGCAGATATTTAATAAACCTCCGCCCTTATCAAGAGACATGTTCCTCTAGTTGCCCTGGTCACCTTGATCGTGCGGTCCCCCGAGGCAGACACTATGTATTTGTCATCGAAGTCAACCACGTTGACGGCAGCCCGGTGTCCCACCAAGACGCGACGTAGGCTGATGTCCGTAGGCGAGGCCATGTCCCACACTGCGATTGAACGGTCCTTGGAGCAGGTGACCATCAGGCCGTTCGCAAAACGCAGGTGAAGAACTGCCTCGTTGTGGTGGATCAGTGTGTTCAGTACCTCGCCCGTCGTCACCTCCCACACCCTGCGGAGGAAACGGTGGCGGGACAGAAAACAGAAGCGGCGAGATACATGTCAGTGAGGCCGAGTGTTGAGAGCAAAGGTGACGAGAGGGAGGAAAAGATGGAACGGGACAAGAAGGGAAAAATAGGAATGTCGAGGGAGGGGCGTGGGACAAAGAGGGAAGAAGTGACAAAAGGGTGAGAAAAGAGGACCACGGAGGAGGAAGGGGTGAGTGGGAAAGAAAAATGAGAGGGGTGGAGGGGACAGCAGGAAGAGTGGTCAAAAAGAAGATGGAGACGGAAAAGACATGTAATGAGAGCAGCGGAAAAAGGAAAACAATGGAGACATGAGAGAGAATGATGTTTATTGGTTTTGGTGCACTGGTGCACACTTGTGCACACGCACACGCACGCACGCACGCGCGCGCGCGCACACACACACACACACACACACACGCTGCTGGGCACAGAGTCGAATGCAGAGCACACTGGAAAAGCTGACAACTAAACCTACAAACAAAGTGCCTGTCAAGCTGTTGCTAAGGAAGTGAAGTCACATTTTCCTTGGATACCGCCCAGCGAGTACGCCTGAAGTGTGAAGTAATAAGAGAATTAATGTTGAGCTTCTGTGTGCAGTAGCCAAGCAAGTGTCAACACACACACATGCCCGGTATTTAAATATGTGCAAGAAAACATATTCCACTATCTCTTTACGTCTTTGTGAAATAATTAACTTCAAATTTTTTTTTTTTCTCTCTCATGTACGTGCAGTATATTTCTTGGCAGACTGTGAGGAGCAGCTGTTGGTTACGTGGGAACTAATTGTAAACTGGGGGCTGAAAAACAGGCATCACGACTGGCTCCGAAACGGACCGCAAGCATGCAGTGTGCGAAATGTTCGGTGAGCTGCGATGACTTCGACGAGCAGGTTAGAGAGGCACATTTTACCGACACATTCTATGAATCACGTGATGCCAAAAATCCCTTTTCAACAAAGATTTATCTGCAAACTAATATCGTTTGAAAAATAACTGCACCGTATCTGTTAAGATTGCAGAGAAGTATTCGGCACAGGTGTTGTTTTTAATCCGCTCGCCAACATTGCAGTACACAACTTTTGTACATTTGGATGTCCGAGTCATTCCGTTTCTCATATTTCCCTTTTGGTCTCATTATTTAACAGGGATAATGCTGTATACATTTATAGTACTACGTGAAGCTAAACGTTTCTATCGGTTGTCTCTTCCAAGCATTTGTTCTACAGAAGCACTCAATTCAGGAAGAAAGAAACAAAAAATTCAAACAAGTTGAAGACCTTCTCCACGATGAATGATTTCACTTAAAAATAGCAGTTTCACCTATTTCCAAGTGCAATTTGATTATTTTTTTTGTTTTAAAAGGGAAGTCTTCCTGTCTTATCAATTCGCAAAATAAAGACAAAAAAAAAAAAAACCACTGCTATTTTAACATCACAAGACTCCACCTATCAGACGGGAGACACTATTTGTAATTTGTTAATCATGAATCCATTTATACGAGAGAATTACGGCTGGACGTTATGGACACAAATAAAATATCACTATATTTTTGACCAAACACCGCAATATCAATATTGCACTAATATTGTACGATTTTTGATAAATAATCATCCATAATGTGGATGTAGTGACCATACGGGTAAGCAACAGAACAGTCTGGTAAATTCAGATAATTACATCACTTTACCGTAACGCAGCCTTTAAAATCAAGAAAAGAAAAGACCGACGCCGCATCCCCATGTTACAATGTCAAAAATCGAAGAAAACATCGATATAAAATCGATATATTGCTCAGACCTAGAAAGAAAAAAGAACTAATCGTCTCATAATCTGCCATGATAATTGCACAAGTAAAGAGATCATTTCAATTTAATAGCCACACTTAAATCCAACTCTCCTCTTTGTTCTGTTGTCATTGAGAAAGTATTTAAAGATATATTGTGGAGCCACATTGTCCTCTTGAGGTTATAACTGGTAAATACAGTGAAGTGACACAGCTTTCCTTTAGAACGGAAATACGTTTTTCAGTTAAACATTTTTTTCCCCTGATGTATTTATATATATATAAAAATAAAATAAAAAAAGAGCCATGTCTCCTTCTGGAGTGAAAACGTGTACAACTACCATGTGTGTTTATCATCGACATGTATGACCTACATATTTCCTCTTCTCGTCTGACCAAACCTGATTCCAATCATAAAGCGCTCCCTTCAGTTCGTGAACATGAACTGCAGGGAGCCATTTGTTTCATGAAGCCAAAGGTCTAGCTTCTGAACATGAAACAAACACGTCATGTACTTGTGGTACGCAGAGGATGCACCTGAACGCGGTCGAATTTCTAGAAACATTGCGCATTTCCTGACGCGCGTCTATTTGGCATCTCTGGATGCTTGCCTGCTCTTTGGCCCCCGCAGTGTCAAGGTTAACCAAGGTGAAGCGCGTTCAAACCGAAAATGGAAACGTGTATGAGCAAACGTGGAACGATATCCAACGCGTGTCTGGCCGAGTTGCGCAGTAAAATCCCATCAACCGTCCAGACGTCACGTGCAATTAGCACTCCCGAGACACAACGTGTTCCCCTCTGTGACAAGATGTACGATCATACCTGACGGTTGAGTCGGACGACCCGGTGACAATAACCCTCTCGTCATACTGGAGACACAATACCGAGCCCGTGTGACCGGTCAGTATCTTCAGACACTCCAGAGACTGCTTATCCCAGATCTAAAAAAGGAGAAGGAAGAGAAGGGGAAAACGATGAGCGGAGCACGACACGAGAGAAAGTGGAAGAATAAGTGGTTTTCGAAAAGGATGCAGATTTGGGTCATGCCAAGAACGGCCTATTCTCGCAGCAGTGTTCATGCACTGTTCGTGCCCCATTTCCCTACCGCTGCGCCGAGCTCAGCGTGCACGCAAGAGCTATTCAGCTCTTCCCTGCGTGCGCATCAGCCTTCCCCGTGACAATAAGACGACAAATCTGCTGTTCTCCTCCCTCTATCCGCCCCTCCTCTTCATCACCGTCACCATCTTCTTCTTCTTCTTCTTCTTCTTCTCACAGGCCAGATAAGTGGAACACACAACGAGTCTGGAGCTGAGCCCTTTTATCCTATAATTCACTTGTTCTCTGTCGCGGTTCAGCCCAGCGCCATACACAATAAGATGTTAAGCCATACTGAGCCAGAAGAAAAAAAAATAAATATAAAATTCAATTCATAAATACACAAACAGGGCTGGAAGAGAAAAGACACACACGCACACGCACACACACACACACACACACACACACACACACACACACACACACACACACAGAGAGAGAGAGCAGGCAGCCAACAGTTTTTTTGCCTCTCTGTGCTGCTGGTGCTTAAACACACTAATGGATCCATGATAATTACTTCTACACCAGAATGATTTCCACCTTCAGCACACTCAAACAACCAAAAAAACAAACACTTTTGTTTTCACTCCCACTTTTTATGAGTTGAAGCAAAAGATCAAAAGCTTTCTATTCGCACAAAAAAAAAAAAGGATGACGGCGCTCAAATTGTGTTCACTCATTTGTTTAAATCCTGACAGGTGTGGCACATGAAGATGCTGAGCAGCATGGTTATTGCGCAGGTGCGCCTTAGACTGGTCACATTAGAAGACCGCTCTAAATGTGGAATTTCAAATCAGTCAACACGGATGTCACGAGTTTTGACAAGAGCGTGTAATTGACGTGCCGAGTACAGCAATGTCCAGCAGAGCTGTGGCCTCTAAGACACTTCGAATATTTCCACTCTACATTTCTCTGGCTTTGAAACGCAGATTGGAAGAGGTTAGAAGAAGAACCGATGGGTGGCAGTGGAAAACATAAAGCTGGAAAGTAAGTCGGACTCGCTGTGATGATTCAACTTTCAAATGCACGCGTACCTTGATGGAATTGTCCCTAAGGCCACTGATGATCTTGTCGTCGTCGTACTGGAGACAGTAAACCCCTTTACTGTTTTCTGAGCGACACTGAATCCTCTGCAAGTTGTGTCTGCCGCATCGCCAATTAGCCTCAATCGTCTGGAAGGAAGCACATTAGTTGTTGGGATTACACAACAATGAACTCTTTTTTTTTTTTTTTTTATTAACTGCTCATCATTTGATGCGTCTACATTAGTGTTGTAACATGTGAAAAAGTACAAATTTAGCACTTGATTCAAAACAAATACTTATTTGAACAAGACATTTTTTTTTTTTTTTTTTTTTTTAAATCAATGTGAAGGTATATAGAACTAAATTATGTCACTTTCGTACTAAAGTCCAGATGTTGACTTTATGTTTTAACAGACGCTATAAAATCCATGTTTCGGAGACTCTGTAGTACAGTCCACACAGATCAAACATTTTCAACAAGGAAGATAAATGATATCTGGTAAGATAATAAAACCTACAAGTTTCTAAAATGTTGTGACAATGCAACTGTCGAGTTACTCGTGGTGTTCCGTCTTACCTCGATGTCTTGGATGATCTTGGGATAAAGGGAGTGATAGTAGGAGTTGGGCGGGACTTCTGATGTGCGGTTCTTGAACAGATATTTCTCCCTGGGGGAAGAAGGATAGAAGAATGTCAGCGGCCGCTTTAGTGTCTCTGGGTTACGGAAATCCCAGCGGACTCAAAGACCAACCAAGTATAACTTTACTTTCTCCTCTGGTTTTTCCTTTAACCACAGCTAGCTAACAAGCACACTAAAAAGCTAATATTTTACTAATATCGTCAACAAACACCCGCTGAATTTTGTCCGTTATTAGTCTCTTTTTTTTTTTGGTTTTTGTTCTTGATCCAAAAAAAAAAACCCAAAAAAAGGCTCCATACGAGTGTGTGCCTGCATCCTCACCACTGGTGTCTCTCTGACAGGCCTTTCCAGAGTGGATCAGTTCGGACCATGCGTTCAATGAGCTTCTTCCACAGCATACCCTCGGAGATGACCCTCTGCCACTCCTTACACACCAGCTCTGCCGAGCACAGCGAGCGTGCATCCAGGAAAGACAGGATGTTCTCCGCTATGTGATCCAAGCCTTGGGCTACAGAGAGGGCGAGAAGGAGCCGAGTAACTGTGTGCAGCAAAATTAATAGGATTTCACCTGGTTGGTTATCTGTGCTTCGGGCTGATTATTGTCATTTTTCTTTTTCTTTTCGATAATCTGTGTATTTCTTTTTTTTTATATTGAAAAAAATACTTTAAAAAGACCCCAAAACAACAACAACAACAACAAAAATCCCACAAAAACTGGGGTAAACGTTTTTTTTTTTTGCTTTAACTTTCTTCAGTTTTAGCTTTTTGTTGTTGCTGCGCTCAGAGGAAGAACTTTCTCTGGCTACTATGATCGTCTTCATGCAGCAGAACAGAACTTTTGGCTTGAGTGGTCATAAAATCTGGAGGATAATGCGTTTTCAAAATTGTACGCTTCGATAAAAAAAAAAAAAAAAAAAAATCATGAAATTGAGCACAGGGAAATTCACACACACGTTTATGTTTGCCTAACTACATTCGGCCCCGCTGCGGCTGGGGAAGATAAGACATCACACTGAAGATGCTGGCACTAATCGCTGCATGCATGTTCCATTAATCTGCATCAGTACCTGGCAGCGCAGTGATGAAGTCCCTCTGCAGCATGGGTTTGAGGTAGGAGTTGATGTGGCCGTGCTGGTAGTGGCACATACGGGAAATCAGGCGCTCGACAAACTCCACCTGGTCGGCCTCCGACCACTGGTCAAACAGGGCGATGCAGTGTTCCTTCTCCTTCTCATAGTTCCCCTCTGACGGACGCTTGCGAGACCCCACAACAGGACCATTACTAAGCTGTAAAGATCATCAGCAGATTTATTAATAGCTAGTTGTGTTAGAATGAAAAGCATTTTGGAGATATTGAAATTGAAGCCAATCAGCAGAGTTGAGTCTTCAGGTTTCTACGTGACACACAGGAACTCATTTCAACTTTCTTGTGTAACACGGAGAACACTGGATGGTGCCGTCACGTGTGGAGTGGGTGAATATATTTGAGATTTGTCAGTACACGGTTAGAGGGAAGCTTCGATTTTGAAAAGTATAATTTGAACTCAAACGTAGTTACAACAGTAGCACGGCATTACTTGAAATACCTTTTCAGTTACTGAAAAGCTCATTGATTAAAGAAAGGGGCTGAAGCTGCAGTTACTGAATTGGGCTTTATTGCAGCCTATCTGTAGGACTGAGAGTCTTATTGTTGCAGAAAGTTAATAATCAATTTTAATTACAAAGCTGTAAAGCTTGTTAAGCTCGTAGTGGTGGGTGTACGCGTGTGGGAAAAGCTTTAAAATAAAATCGCAGGTCGACAGCATTTGTCAACATCAGTGTTGGTTGTTTTTGTTTTTTTTACTCGAATGGAGGCATGAAGGGAACATCATAGTCACAAAGACTTCCGATGTCACAGGGTGCTGGGAACCCAAAATGTTCTGTTTTTAACACGGTTGAAATCAACAAAAGCTCCGTTATGTCAAGAGTTTAGACAATTCACACAGAGTCCCTCATTCTAATGCTGCGTACACACATTTGAAATACGGCGAATTAAAATGAATTCGCACCTTGAGAACTGTATTCTTCTGCGACAGGTCGTCCACGAGGTTCTGTGACTCCATCCCTGATGTGTTCTGTGGATAAAGAACAAAACAAAGAGAGGGCGTGGGTTAGCGTTTCATCCTCACACAGTCTGCGTTAAAGGCACTGTGAGAGCCACGGCGGCAGTGTGGATAGCGCTCGACGCAAGAGTGCCACAAACACAGCCAAGGAAGGGAAACCACCAGGACTTCTGAGGCGTGCACGCACAAACAGCCGTGCATACACACACACATGGAGTGAAGTAAACTGAGCACTGCAACAAAAGGGATCTATCTGCTTGCTTGTCTGAGATGTGGGCTAATGTAGTCTTGACAGGAAATTAAAGTGCAACATCCTGGATATGTGACTGGCACCAGCTTAGGCATGACTGTAATGAAACGGGTAGTGGTCTTGCTGCAAATACAGGAGAAAAAAAAAACAACAACCGAGGTAACTGGATTGCACCGATTTTTAGCGTGTCTCACAACGGTTTGAGACATTTGGAAGTGGACTGTAAACGCACTAAGAGACTTGAGTCATTTCAATAAATACGGGGTTATGGCACAAATAACGTTTTAAGAGTTACATAGTGAGATGTTCTTGAGACTAAATAGATCAATTAGATAATTATCTGCCAAATGTATTCGACTTTTCTGGTAAATATCAGGTTCTTTAGAGTGTGTATACTTGTTTGGGAGCCATGGACAGTCAGAAAACAACATCATGAACTTGCATTCATCATTAGACACATTTAACACCGACACGGATACCAACTGTACTCTTAAAGGTTCGCTGCAAGTGGCTTCAGCGGTGACTGAAGACACGTCGGACTGATGACGTTAGGAGGGCATCTTGAACCGTCATGCTTGCAGACTGCAAAACTAATATTTCAATCAAACTAGCATATCCCTGAACTATGCTGACCCTGTGAGACATAACACTGCTCTCTGGAAGGGAATTTACCAGAGCAGCATAACTGTCAGATCACAGCTACATTTGAGAGCAAATGAACGCATCATTGGAGTTCGCAGGTTCCCTCCTAATTTTGCACATTTTTTTTCAAACAATGTATACTCTCAGCTCCTTCACATAATAGTTTGGGGAAATAGGACACAACAAGGTCTTTACCTGGGAGAGGGTCAGGCCATCGTATATCCGTGTGTGTGTGTGTGTGATGACTGAGCCGAGGTCAGCCTCTCTAAACGGTTGTGTTGGCAAAATATCTAGGACAGAGTTCTGTCAGTTTATACATCATAAAAGTTAATCTGTTGGTTCTACTCCAGTGGCTGAGGAATTGCCTTTGGTAGTCTAACACAGCCCTCACCAAAAAAACAAAACTGTATCACTTTGTTATGTAGTTATCATTTTCTAAGTAAAACCCAGAACCCCTTCAAATTTGGAGCATAACGTCGGAGCTGTTCCAGGTTTGCTCAGTGCGATTATCCATCTTTCTCGGTGTTGCTGCTACATTTGGAGAGTAAAACCAAGACGTGGTCCAAGTACCAAGACCAAAGCAGACAGGACAAGAAGCCAGAATGGTATTGCTGGTGTTGATGATCATGCAGAGCAGAAGAAGAAGAGAAGGAGACATAAACCAAAAAAAACAACAACAACAACAACAACAAAAAAACAGACAGACCAGGTTTAGCCAAGCAGGCAGGCAAGCAAGCATGTAGCCTCTCAGAGCTTGAAGGAAGATCCCCCACCTCGGCCCTCACACCTCCAGGTAGAAGGGGAGAAAACATTACTCCTCAATGCATGGTTTTTCTCTGGTACACCCGGCATCCTTTCTCCAACTCACACCATACTACTAAGGAAATACTGTACTATTCAAACTTATACGACAGAAAAAGTATCCAGTTTTCATTACAAGCCAGCGTCAACTTACAACTTTTGACTTTTTAGGTCTTCTAGGAAGAAGTCTGTTGTAGTTTGTGCCGCTAGAATTCCGTTTCGAGCGGAGGGTTTGAGGATGCACCAGAGAAGAACCTAAGAGCAGAGTGCTTCCAACGGGGAGGAAAGGACAACGGAAGGTGAGGAGGTAGGAGGGTGAGGGGGCGGGGGGGGGGGCGGGGTGAGTGGGCGCGGTCTGCACCAGGGTGATATGAGAAGTCGTGTGGAGTGGGCGAAGAAAAGTGAAGGGTGAGGAGATGGCGAGGGAGGAAGGGAGAGGAGGAGGAGGGAGAGGAGGAGGAGGAGGAGCAGCAGAATTAAGAGGAGAGAGGCAGAACCTGGTTGTGAGCCCGGGTGGAGGGGATGCTCTGCAGGCACCTGAGTGCACACAAACTCTCAGCCACCGAGGAGCAGCCCAGCCAGAGAGAGCGAGGCACAGAGCACTGTGTGAAAGAGAGAGAGAGAGAGAGAGGAAGGGAGGAAGGGAGGAGGAGGAGAACGAAGTGGACAGGGTGAGGGAGGGAGGAAGAGAAAGTGAAGAGCGCGAGACCAGAGATGGGAAGTAAAGGAGGAGAGGGGGGGAGGGGGGGGGAGGAAGAGATGAGGGAAGTCGGGAGGAGGAAAGCAAAAGAGAAGAGTGAATGTCAATGGATGGACAGATGGGTGGAAGTGGCGAGGGAGTTGGTGAGGGACAGGACGAGCGGAGTGTGGACGCGTGTGTGAGAATGCAAAAAAAAAGTATGCAGAAATAAATAAGGTTTGGTGTGAAATTGAGAGGAGGTGAGTGTGTAACCGTCAAAGGTGAAGAGAGAAGAAGAGGGGAGGAGGTGGGGGGGGGGGGGAGGATAGTGAGGGGAAAAACCAGTATTAGAGCTACACACACATTGGCACAGTGAGCGCAGGAACACACACTCCTTCACACACAAGGTACAGACTGATAAACATACACACAGAAGCATTATTAGACATGAACTGGGTGGGGATAGGTAGAGGAGAGGGGGGGGGGGGCAATGGGATTAATTGTCAATTATTGTCACTTGTTTTGAGACCCCACCCACTGTTCTGCCATCCCCACTCTCATGAGTGGTTAGTGAATAACACTGGGAACAAAACAAAACAAAAAAAATCAAATCAAATTAAATACACAAAGACAACTCGGAAGAAATTGAAAATGTCCTCGGGGACTGTCCTATGTTGGTCCCCAAACTCTGCATGTGTATACAAAAAAAAACAAAAAAACTTCTCAGTTTCAGTATGGGGACGCTTTCGCCCGTGTAACAAAGACAAGTGTCTGAATACACGCCGTGTCAGGTAAACTAGTCGACTTTTACACTTTGAATACGTTTTAAATATTGGTTTCTTATTCTGTGGTTGCGTAAGAACTTGGGATACATGAGTTTTTTTTTCGTTATTAATGTCATTTATTTCAAACACCTAACGCTCAAATAATCCATTAAAGATTCACGTTTGAATAACGCGATTGAAAGTGCTGTTTTATTTATTGTGATGAACTTTTAAACCGCTTCCTAAAGTCCGGGGGGGGGGGGGGGGGACCGCAAGTCAGTCTGGATGACTGCATTAATAATGCGTTTCTGTACTTGTAATTAATCACTTTAAAACTAAAGTGCATCTATCGCGCTGGAGCACCGCAGCTTCGGCCTGAGCTTCTCTCGGGCAGACTTTGCATCCGACACAATAAGACCGGTCCAACATAATCTACTGAACAAGCTCGCGTATTATTGACTAGGCCCGACTCGCTGTCTTTAACAAAAAAAAAAAAAAAAAGCAACACTGGATTTGTTTTGTGGAGAGAAACGCAGCGGCGTTTTTGGAGACGCGGCGTAAATGCGTTCCCGAAGAAGTGGAAACTTTCCGGGGTCTTTTTAAGTTTCGCTGACCAAAACACATCCGCGCTTCATCTTCATCGACGTCTTCCTCGCGACCACTTTTGACCCCTGTAGCGTTAATGGGAGCTACTCGTAGGCTACACCTAGCTGGCTAGCTCACCGGGACAGCTACCGCGTTTAAACAAGAAAACTGGAACCTATTTATGGACTAAATCTGGTCCAAGGAGCGAGGGGTGGAGGGGGTGGAGGGGGTGGAGGGACGATCAAACGGACGTAGTATACCAATTTGTATGTTTTGGTGTGGGAATAGCTGTCAAGCATATTTAGCATATTTAGCACGGTGGCTATTCAGCTCATTGCTAACGCTCGCTGTGAATGAAAACCAACACTTCCTTCTACGCACTTGAAAAATATAAACAGACGAGCAGCAACATCGTGGCGATTTTTTTTTTTTTTGGGGGGGTGGGGGGGGGGTGGGTAAGGGGGGGAGAGTGTGTGGAGGAGGAGGGGGGGGGGGGCAGACTCCCTGTCCGTCCGTAAAAATACGTTTGACGGCCATTCGCGCTCATCAACCTTTTCGTACGTCGTCCCGGAGCGAAGACATTAAAGTCACTCAGCGGTTCATTTACGTGGATTCGTTCGCCTCGTAGCCGAAAGTGTTAGCAGGACGGCTAGCCGAGCGACCGGACAGGGCCCAGTTAAAGTGGCGCAGCGTCACCGCAGTGAAACGCTGCCCCGAGAAACCCTCGGCTGTCTTCGGCCGACGGCTCCACAAGTAACCTGTCCATCTCCCCTGATTTATTATTATTATTATTATTTTTTTGACCATTTCTATCCCAAACGACTCATATTTATCATTGATCACGTGACGATGTCGAGGTCTCGTTTGATCGATCCGACCAGGATATAGAGGCTTTCTTAGCTGAATATAGCGATCATTTCGGGCCCTCCCTCTTGATTTCTGGTCCCACCACCTTCTCTCTCCCCCCCCCCACCACCCGCCGCCGCCGCCGCCGCCACCACCTCTTCTTCTTTCTCCTCCACCTCTCCCGACAAGCCGCTTCAAGCCCATTCCTGCCGTCGAATCGAGCCTCGGCGCTTTCCCCCGAGAAAAGACAGCCGGCGGTCCCTTCACGTGTTCGCGATGCCACATTGAGACGGATCTTACCATCAGTTCCACTGTTTTGTCCTCCATCTCCGGCTCCATGTTGACGATCCCCCCCGAAACTCGCTGTGAAAATGGAAACCCAGCCCTGCGTCGGCGGCCCGCAAATTCAGAGACGTCATTCACTTCGCTCAACCACACGGCTTTGGTAGGGCAGTGTCAAAAGGGTGGGTGGGGGATGGGAACGCCCATGCAATTACAAAGCACGCCGATTGGTCGGTTTTTGTCTAAGGGGGCGTGACTTCGCCACTTTGCTTTTTATTGATTGGCTTACCGTGCTACCAAGGCTTCCCCGGTGACTCCCCCAAACAAAAAGGCAAATGGATGAAGATGCTGTTGCTATCCTGAAGAGGAATACACTAAGGCAAAAATCAATCATCCGCATAGCTTTGCTTTGAGATGCTGCAGAATGTTGGCTACTTCCACATGCTACATGTGATTAAACTAAATTGATCATTTAAATCCGTTTCATAAAACTGTTAACAAAAAAATCGTGGCTAAAATTCAAGATCGAGTGCAGCGCCAGGTGTGTGAAAATTACTGTCAAATTACATTTTTTGAGAAGAGGCTTCGGGTTATTTCGGTAAATGTCCATTAAAATGTTCATTTTAGTAAACCCATAAAGGCTGCGCGCGGCTAAAATGTACACAACTGAATAAGGAGAGGGATAAATCAAAGTGGCACATTGGTGACACAACCATCAAACACAAGCAGAGTAACTGAGGTAACTGTGCACAGCAAATCCAGGGACTGCCTGTACATGGACAGATGTAAGACCCGGTCCCAGCTTTATTCAGCCAAGTAATCCAGACAACGCAGCTGCGCAGGTTCTCAGACACACCTCCAGTCGACATCATCCTTTACCTTAGTTCACCTTTTGGTGACGCTTTCCTATGAATCGCATTTCAAAATTGTAGCGCTGACAACCACTTTGAATTACTCACATCCCTAACCCTCAGGGCTGTTACACTATCTCAAAAAGTCATTTTAATGCCATAACTAGCACGTTGTTTCGCTCCTTAGCACCCCAGAGCCGGAGAATTCATCATTCATAAGTGCAGTTTTACTTCCTTAGTTTGTAACGTGAATAATTAAAGGAAAAAAAATGGATGTTTGGTCTATTTAACAAGGTAATTTTTTTTAACAGATCCTTAGAGAACTTCTGCCGTCACATTCCCTCCACAAGGCATTGAGAATGAAAACACTGTCCTTTTCTATAAACTTATTTCCCCTCATACAGACAAGCAAATAAGAAATGTCATTTTCTAGACAACTAACACATCACATTTAAAAATTTATCTGCAAGAATTCATTGACACATTTAAGATTAGAATGGTTTTCCAATTACAAAAGGCTGTCACAAATTTACAAAAATTTACAAATGCAATCAAATGTGTCATACATGGAATCGATTATCAGGATTCAGATATTCATAAAGTAAATTATATTTGACCCGATCATCGAGCATCAAGGCTAGGGGGACACTAATGAATACTTATATCCAAGAGATGTGATGTTATCGCTTTCACTATTTAAAATGAATTCAATTTCAACATGAAGTGGTTCCGATTATCCAATTAGAGAAATAAACCCCCTAGAAGAAGTCATGCATACTTCACTCACAGGGCTATGCCCATATTTTCATCTGATGTCAGGAAAGCAGAGAAAAGGTCGGCCTTTTACTGACAGGTTGAACACAGCACAGGATTGAGACCACAGCAGATGCGGAGGTAGCAATGGTTTTCAGCAGTTCAAATTTAATACTTTGTCCCCCTTTCTCTACAGAAACCCAGGTAAAAAAAATCCCCCACTCTCATAAAATACAACAGCAGCAGTTACCAGTAAAAAAATGAAATGCAAAAAAAAGAGAGAGAGAAAGCATAGAAGGGAGAAAGAGAGAGAAAGAGAGAGAGAGAGAGAGAGAGAGAGAGAGAGAGAGAGAGTGTAGGGACATGATGAGGCAAGAAAGGAAAATATATTTTCTATATGTGAGGAGCGAGTCCAAAGTTCATCTTCAGACCAGGTTAGGGGCAGCGAGGAATCTGGGAACTTGCTGTTGTGTTCATTCAAAATGGAGGGGAGGAGGAAAAGAAGAACAAAAATGAGTCGAGTCCAATCCAACTAGGGGAAGGAACCAGCACTCTAAGGCAGGGATTTATTCAGGAAGGGCTTTCTCCCTCTCTGGATGAAAGAAAATCTCACTCCTCTTCGGCCTGTGTGATGTATTTTGTTGTGTGTACAGATGTATGTGCACGTTTGTGTTTGCAACATGTACATTGGAAGGTGTGTCTGTCATATATATGGTCAACACAGTTGCACCTCTCACTTGCTGTAAGAGAGGTGGCATTTTCCTTTCCGTATTTCTTCATTCATTCCTTTCTTTTCTTTTTTTCTCTCCCAATATCAGTCCAAGACTACCTAGTAGTCATCCAAATCAAAGAACTCATCGTCCTCTCCTTGGTACTCCATGCCCTGGAAATCCACCCTGTACCGTAAGATACCTGAGGAACACAAGAGATGATCGATTAACCAGCAGAATATAAATGAGTGGAACACGTACGTCATGTTCCGCAGATGGTTGTAGCACAACTGGAAGAATCTTTCTTAGGATAAACTGATCACGAGGGGCAACAAAAGACCAACAACATAACATTTTGTTTCAGTAAATAAATGATCAAGGAATCCCTTGGAGGCCTGCCAGTCGTTTTTAAGTATAACGGCATTAGATGATTTTCACCTCACCTGTACTGCATCAGCAATTTCATAATAATTCTGCTTCAGATTATGTATCAGTCAAAGATTCTACATGATGAAGGTCTCTATAATACTAATTCCTAAAGGACAAGAACACATCAATTTGAAAAGGCCTTACCTGTAAGCAAGAACTCATGTTTCCTATAGTTTGAACAGTCTGATTAATTACGGCATTAAGGTTGACTTATGATGCTAAACAGCTGGAAATATTAACAACATGCACCCTAAGGCCATCCTTAAGACCAAAACAACATTCACACAGTTGGTAAAGGAGAGATAATGTGAAACTTTATTGATCCCTTGAGAAATGTTTAGTGTCTGCCTGTCCTCTAGAGGACAATTACAGCCCGAGGATTTCCAGTTTTCTTGTGTATCCAAAGGATCAACTCAGACTGGGTAAAAAGCAGGAGGAGGGTGAATAAGAAAAAACAGAATGGAACAGGAACAATCGTCCCTTCTTGTTAGTATACCTCACATACTTGAGAGACGTGAACCTGCACCTTCCAGCTGATTGTCAGTACAGAAAAAAAAAACGTATCATTTATCATGAAATAACCACACACATCTTTCACACTTCCTAACTTGACTTTGAACAAATGTACAATTCCAATGTCATAAGTCCTCTTGACCTTTTTCACGGCAGATGTTTGGTTTTGTAGAGAAAGCACCTCGTGTATTAATGATGGCTCAGTTTCATTAAATGTCCCAGTACACAATGATAGTGAACGAACATGCACAAAAGCAGGACCTCTCCTAGGTGGGTTACAGCCATCATTCACGCTTGTGCTTTCCCTACGCTGACATGTACAAATATCTGCTGTGAAAAAGGTCTTCCTTCTATAAAACAGTGTGCTCACCCCCAATGCCTCCGAAGCCCTTGACGAACTGGGACCCTTCCTGGCTTTTGTCTGTTACAATCTCCAGAGTGGCTCCAAATTTCTTGTAGTTGTTTGCGAACCACTCCAGCAGCGGCATGCTCTCGATCAGCTCATGTTCCTGCCCCGTCTGGAAACACAATCGAGAGTCAGGAAGACATTGCATCATGGGTAACGGGCCTGACTTAACTCAAGAGATCTAGCACCATTGCAGCACTCACCTCCTTGTCTGTGAAGTGAGACTTGTCTTTCTCCTGCTCCGGCGTTAAGTACAAAGTCTTTTCATCTGAAAATGAAAGAAGAAACATTAGAATTTTACAATCACAACAAATGTATTGCCTTACGTCTCGGCTTTAACAGGACACGTGTAGTTTGTGTACCGTTCTCTGCTCCGTTGCTCTCTGCCCCGTGCACACGTAGAATGTAACGCATGGTGTCTAAGTTCTCGTACACTATGAGGATCTCCACTGCTCCCATTTCCAGGGCTTTGAGGGTGTCCTCAACACCGAAGCAGTACTTCCCTGTATCCTGACTGATCTCATCAAAGTACCGCCCTACAGGGAGAGAGACCATTATTAGGGAAAATCTCCTCCACAACAAAGCCTGTAAAGCCTTAAAACGGCATCGACAGACGATGGCTCACCTATGAGCTTCTTCTCCTGGATGAACTTGACATTTGAGAGAACCTCTGCTGAGAGCTCGATAGCCTGGTTGAAACCATTTTCTCCTCCGTAGGAGATGTCCACCAGCTTCAGAACCTTGGCCTGTAACCTCTGGAGAAGACAAACACACACACCGCTTGGGTACGCTGTCAAGACATCCACAGAGGCATTAATTGATATCATTACAGTCAGATTCAATATGAGTAACCTTTTCCTCAAAATTTAGCAGCTTGACAACTGAATCTTCGTATTTTCACTTAAAAAGTCACTGACGGGAAAAAGAGGAAATGGCTATTAACGGAAATATACTGACATAATGACATATTATGCTGTTTAGATATGTGGGAAACTTTATGTGTTTATATATTTTGTGGGACATTTAAAACATTGTTTTTAGAGTGCTGTTGTTTGCGGGTTAGCACCAACCCAAAGAACTACCAACTTCCGATCCATATAAGGTCTGGGATATGCAAATTATTTTCAATTTGTTTGCCTCGTTTTTACTTGTGTAATGTTCTGCCCTCGTAGCAAAATACTTAACACATATATTTCTTAATAATGCATGTTAGGGAGTTAACACGGTGTTATTCAACCAGGAGACTAGAGCAAAGTTAAAATTGTACTAAAGGGGGCAGAGTAAATGACAGCAATATGAATAAGGTTAAAATAGCAAGCTGTACTCAGAGGTACCATCGCCATCATGGTATGGCTCAATGTAATATATCCCAAGATTAAAAGGTCTATTAACATTAGAAATAAACTACCATCGTTGCAAGAAATACACACTTCAGGCCAAAAATGAAACCACACCTTTAACACCAGGATGTCAAATCTATTTAATTCTTCAATCTAAACTAAACTGATAATATATGTTTTTATAAAGGGCCTTCATAGTAACATTTATTACTATTGTACAGCCAGTGTGTGTGTGTGTGTTTTTTCTTAAATATAATATTAAAATGAACTTTTTATTCGGGTATTTATCTTGTTTGTTGTGCAACAATTACTTTTGAAAAGCCAACAAGCCAATCTGCCTTTTTTTCTGGTATTTATCCCCCACAGCGACAAGTGTTGCATGTGTAAGAAATTAAAAAGAGATTGTAAATTGCTTATGGGTCTGGTTTTCTGAATTCTTTTGAAAGACATTCACATTAATCAGTTAGTGATGTGTTACACAATACATGCTTAACTGTTGCTGCGTTCTATCGGAACAGACAAATACTTACTGGGTCAAACATGTCAGACTGGCTGAGTTCGGTCTTGAAGTCAGCAGAGCCAGCCAAGACCATTCCTGCCACATTGACTTTGTCATTGGACACAAAGAGCTGGACCGCTGTCTCAGCTACTTTTCTCACATAGTTATGTCTCTTTTCCATTCTCAGACGAGCAAAACGCAGAGCAGACTGTCCTCCTCTGCCTGAACGAACAACAAAAGATAAGAGACACGATCATTAGGTGTTTGTGTGAAGGCTAAACTTAAGGCCTCAAAATAATATTTTACAATTTCTCCAAAATCTCTATTTTGAAAACGTCAAAAGGTCAGTGTTGTGTGAGGATTGTGGGTCAGTACCGTGCTTCTTGGGCAGGTCCACAGTGAACTTGTGCAGCACCTCCCTGGTGTTGCCCTGCAGTGTGCCAAACAGTGCCCCACTACCGTCGATGACAATAAAGCCAAACTTACTGTCATCAGAGAGGAGGGCTGTCAATGCCTGTGTTAGTGGGAAGTGAGGAAAGAAAGGATAATTAGAACGTGACAGACAGAAAGTGTAATAATGATAACAAAAGAGGAGATTACATCCCCAGAGTATTCGCTCAAAGAAAAACAATGTATCTGCACCCAGAAACCATGCAAAATCTCACCTCGGTATGAAACTTGTTGTCGCAGAGGTACAAGGAGGTGTTGATTGGCTTAAAAGGCTCAAAGTCAATATTGACTTTTTTCTCCTTGCCTTCCTCTGTCACAATGGTGCCACAATAAACAACCAAACCATTGGGTGGCACTGGCAAGAGAGAGAAAAGTCAGAGGCCAAACAGTTAGACACGTAATAAACATTGTTACAGACACAAGGCACAGTTTCTGAAGGAGAAGCTAGAGATGGCATCGAGTGAAGGGCAATATTTAGAGAGATGTAACCGTTGAATGGTCTGGAAGTTCAGAATGTTTTGTGGCAAAATGTTTGAAGTTTTATACTTTTTGAATGTTTAAACAATTTCTCGGTAAAGAGTCTCTCCAGCTGCCTCCGAGAACCATTCTAAGATAATTAGCAGGGTTTTTACTGTAATACATACCCTTGTTGTAGAGTTTTAGTCTTTGCTGTACGGAGGTGATCGCCCCGAGAACAGAGAGCCTGTTGACTCGACTCTTGATGTTGGAAGCAGTGCCAAACTCATCGGCCAACATCTTGGCCACTCTGGATATTTGGTCCTTTGGAGGGATGATCAGTGAGATCATACTAGTGCCATTACTACGGGGAGAGAGGGAAGATTTAGTGCGAGTGCTCACACAAACGCGCAATTACATAAAGAGAAGGTGTTGTGAGATGCAGAGTTTAACAACACACCGCTCGTTAGTATATTACAGGTTAAACACCACAGCAACGTATTTCACGTCTACGTCAAGAGTGACGCCGGTGCGACGGGTGACCCGGAGCAACTAGAACCAACTTTATTACAGCAACAACCACAGCTGACCCGATCCACCGATTCATGTTGTTGTTTTTTTTACCTCCAACTTTCTTTCTACAAATTTACTTCGGTCAAAACAAAACCTTTCCTGGCAAAAAAAAAAAAAAAAAAAAATCCCCTCCACAAGGTCTGAAAGGTGAAGGGACAAACAGAGTGGGCTTCCCGCTACACAGTATACAATGTCTGCCCTTGAAACCAAGGACTGAGTTTCATTTCCACTGCTCCACACTGTTGTCTCTCCATGCACAAGTCAAAAAGACAAAGCATACCAGTACAGGCTGACACTGCGCGCACGCACACGCACGCACACACACAGAGGCAGGTAGCAGTTGCTGGTTGAATGTAGGGCAAATAGTCAACTGTGTGTGTGACATGGCAGGCGAGGGGGGCACAGGACAGCAAATTCTGCGCAACACTAGACGGCAAGCTGTCGCAGAGCAAAGCTTCATGTGCAGTATAGCAACACCCACATTTCACATGTCGTGTCTGATCGTTCAGGAGGCCCGCTGGGTGCCTGCCGGCCCCCAACACCTGATTTGGAATTCTTTTCACCTGACTACTTTGAAGCCGGCGAAGCTTTTAACGCAACGCGGAGCCCCCCCCCCCCCCCCCTCGCCATGAGGTGGCTAACTTCGGGGACTGTGGAGGGGAATGAAGAAGATCTGCCGTATGCCGGACACGTAAAAAGGCAAACGGCATTTGAAGTTGTGAAACGTGCCAACCGGAGCACGTGCAAAGCCCAATTGCATGCTA
Organism: Embiotoca jacksoni; assembly: GCF_022577435.1. Taxonomy (NCBI): domain Eukaryota; kingdom Metazoa; phylum Chordata; class Actinopteri; family Embiotocidae; genus Embiotoca; species Embiotoca jacksoni. Next base: position 10,445,507 of record NW_027185403.1, read on the forward strand.
GCCGGCCTCCCTCTCTCATCAACGTGCTTCTTCTTCTTTTTGTGTGTGTGTGTGTTAAAGACACCCATGGCGGCCTCTTTCCCCCCAGAGGTGACGTCTGTTAGTGGGTCTCATTGGCCACGAAGCTAGCATCGCCGCTTACCAGCTTTCTTGCCCTTTTGTGGGGTCTTGAAACAGAATTATCCATAAATGGCAAACGCGCCACAACGCGGACAACACGAAACGCGTCTCCTCGCAAAACTTAACACACGAGGTTTCCGGGCCGGCAAACACGATTAAAAGGCGACAGCGGTTAGCGTGCAGTTAGCCAGATGGCAGCAGAAGCTACGAGAAGCTAAGCTACCGATGCTAAGCTAACCACTCCCAAAATCCGGCCCCGCTTCTCCGAGCTCCAGCTGTTCGCGGCGGTCCACGTTCCCGTCATCATCCGGAACCGCGAAGTATCGGTACGGTGTCTTTGCATCGACGCACGCATCTGAGATCCGTTACTTACCCGCGGGCAGCTTCCAAACTCTTGATCAGCTTCTTGATTTTCCATATCTCCACGTTCCTGTCCGCCGCGCTGGGGTCGTCCGCCATCTTTCTGCTGTAATCGCTTTCAGCACCTAAAAAAAATACGCGAAAAAGAAGAGAAAAAAAAAACACGTGCGGTGAGACGATCAGTAAACAAACTGACCGATGTTCATGGTCTTGCAAGGCTGGCGATGTTGTTGTTTTTGTTTTTTTATCCTAACTAGCCGGGACTAGGTACCTCTCCAAACTAGTGGCGCGGTGTCTGTTAAGGCACCTGGACCAGTGCTGGCAGCTGGACTGACCGTCCGTAAAGGACTCTACCCGGGCTGCCTCCGTCAGTACAGAGCGCGGAGAATACCAGGCCTCCGGTCTGCCAGGCCCTAGCGTCCACCCTGTTCTTATCTAATACGACCTACTTTTCTCGCGTTCCCCTGGAAACCGTACGGAAAACAACTGCCATCTTCTCAGACGTTTGAGAATATATCGGTATAAACCCGGCAGGTACAATACCTGCCTCGGACAACGCCGCTCCGCTCCGCTCTCTGTCTGCCGCGCTTACGTTGAGTCGGTGGTCCGAGGAATGACGTTGCTATCCCCGACCGGTTTCTGACTCCTCCAACACGCTGCGCGTGGTGTGCTAACCAACGGGGGCTCACATGTGGGAGGTGTTTAGAATTGTGGCGTTCACTTCCTGGAAACCACATAGAAACCAATGACGTCTCCTGGATGCCATGTCAATCAGAAAATTCGGAACAACGATTGGACCGAATGTGAAACATTTGTCGAAGCTTCATTGGCGTCCGTAACGGTGGATTATGGGACTTGTAGTTCGGTGATTTGAACACTTCAGCTGAGTTATCAGGTTTTGCAAAATGGCCCAGATATATTTACTGTTACTTCCGGCACTTTAAGCAACTTATTCTTCTTGGTTTAGTACTTTAGGCGCATTACTGATTGTAACACATTTTTTATTTAGTTTATGCATATTTAGGATGAAGAGTGACATCTGCTGGCCACCTTTAAACAAGTAATAAATAAATTCGACTTTCCAACCGAGCCAACGACTCAGTGTCAGTTCCACTGGTCCACAATCTTTGCATTCATAACCTGTCCCAAAAGACAAATACCTGTACAGGCGTGCAGTGTACACACTGGCAAAAGTCCACAGAGATTGGTTGCATTTTTTATAACATCCATTCTGGTCCCATGTAGAGGAACATCTAGGGTGAAAGGGATTCAGTAGGCTAATTCACTAACACAGATGACATCATTCATGAACATCGGAAAGCTCTCCACATCAACCAGATATCAAGTTTCAGTGCCACAGAGATAACCCACTCAGCAGCTTGAAAGCCACTTTGTCACAGATGCATAACATTCAACACACTTGTTGTACCAACAAGAGAAAATGCTGTTTCAAATTAGGGTCACCATTATTAGAGAAGCCTCTTCTAAATGTTGTTAATAAAAATGAAAATACTAAGGTGTTTAAAGTCAAGGGACTTGGTTATCCAATTTGGTTCTGCCGTTGAGGTTGATGATGAGGATGCAGATTACTGAGTGGGTTATGTGTAAGTCTAAAATTGTAGTGTAGAGGTCAATGTAAGCATAGTGTGCTTAGTTTCAACACAATATTTCACTGCTGAACCCATCAGCGTAAATTTCAATGAAAAACATCTGGATATATTTTTACAGGAAAACATAGAATGGAAAAGAAAAATGAGAAAAATATCACAGTGCAGACTTCATATAGCCACACATCACATGAAAAATATTGGCGACAAAAGTTATTCACTGTAATGTTTAATACGTGTTGATATTTTTTTTAAACTTCTTAGAATTTTTGTTTTTTAAATGTACTCCAATTTCTCTTTGCATCCTTTATTATTACAAAAGAAGAAATATTAAATTTGAATGACGTGCATGGGTTTTTCTCTTTTTTTTTCTCAAGAAATATAAATAAATCTTCCAACACATATTCTTTACCTCTCACGAACATACTGGAGTTGAGATCTGATGTCATTTCTGCTTAGATATGACTCTTTCCATTTTTCAAGATTTTTTCTAAATCGACTTGGCACGTCAAAGGTATATTTACATAAAAATGTACCAAAATGCTGTGATGGTGAGAACCTAAATGAGAAGCTAAAATGGCCAAAAATAAATGGAGACCGGGCAGTAAGATCACCACAGAAACAAACCTACATTGTTTCATTTACATGAAGCAGTGGAAGAATCCTGAAGCCTAAACAGATTCAGACCACTAGATGACAGCGTTGGTTAGTATAAAAATATATGGCTTCCACAGTATGTCACTCATTCTTGTAAGCTAGAGAACCAGATCACATCCCTGGAGCTTCTGTTTCCCTGCGTTACTCAATGGGACATTCAGAAGTCAGGCCTTGTTGTGTGTTTGTATTATGAATTGCGGTATACAGTTTGTTAGATGTTATTAGGTTGCCATATGGTGGGTATTAGGCAGCGTCTTTAGTGAATTGTGACTGTTTGTGTCAGGATAAACATCTGTTTGTGCATGGAGCAACAAGCTCAAGGATGATCCCTGCTGTATTACCAATCTCTAGTGAGCCGAGGGAGTGGGCGGAGGCGATGACTACATAGTGGAGAAAATGTGATGAAGCAGTTTGTGCAACTGACTGCCTGCAAAATTGCCCAGAACTGGTATCAGAGCCAATTCATCACCATCTGCCGACCATCAGAGCTGTAATGATCTGTCACTTGGAAATGGATGGTGCTTGCTGTGCTGTGAATGGACGCTGTCCTGGCCAGGGCAGCGATTCCTCATTTCACGTTATATTTCTCCTCACACATGAACATTGAGATGAGCAGAGAAGGATGACAGGTTGTTGATTCTTTGGAATTTTAGCTAATTCAGACATCACTGAGGTTACTCTTATCATAGCAGTGAGAGATGCAGCAAGCGTATCAGGGTTTTCAACCTATTTTTACCCTGTGGCCTAAATTTCTAGATCAAACATTTCAAACGCTGTTACATTTTATCTTGTCATAATTTTGTATCTTCATTTTTTAGGGGAAGCAGAGAGCCTCAGATCAATTGTATTGAAACAACAATATTTCAAAAAATTGTATGCAGGCTATTCAACTAAACAAATAAGAGATAAATCATAAAGCATGGATCATCATTGTTTAACTTCTTACAAATGTTTAATCACAACTGAATTGTCTCTTTCTCCTTTTTTTCTACTTTGTGTATTTTCCACGTGTTCATATGTATATTTCAGTTTATGTATTCACTCTGTGTATATGTATTTTATTTGGACATAACCAAATCTTTCAGAGAGCCAGGGTATTGATGTACTTGTACACTTTAGACGAGTAGTGTCTTTGAACTTATTGTTGGAAGGACAAATAAAACTTGACTTGATTCTATAAACACCAAAAACTATAGTTAAACACATAAAACTGCAACCTTTCTAAATTAAACTGTTAAGAGTACTCACACCTGATGAGTCGATTCAAATATAATACAGTTACAACATAGAGCTGCGATTCCTTTGTTATTCTTTTTTTGTTGTTGGTGTATTTGTTCTCATTATTTTTCCTTTGTTTGTCCAAATGGGTTGATCTGTTTGAGTTGACCAAGACAGAGAGTAAGTACACTGATGACTGAAAGGAACCTTTTATTTAATGTTATTAATGTATGATTAATATAAGGGGGTAGGACTGGAACAAGGCCCCTAATGAATAGCAGCCAATGGACTTCTGACACCTCGCCCGGATCGGGGAAACCGGGGCAACCTGGGAGGGGAGCTCACCAGCGAGCGTCTGGTGGCCGGGGCTTCACCCATGGGGCCCGGTCGGGCTCAGCCCGGAAAAACAACATGGAGTAGACACCCTGTGGACCCACCACATGCAGGGACAAGCGTCGGGTGCAATGCAGACCGGGCCAGTCGATCACCGGCAGCATAGACCAGCTCTAGGGACGTGGTAGTCACCTCGCTCGTGGGGAAGGAGCCGGAGCTGGTGCAGGAGGTGGAGCGGTACCAGCTAGATACAGTATGTGGTTTTGATTTGATTGTTGGCTACTCGCATATTAATGATGATCTTGTTTCTGTTTGCTTGTTTTTATTGTTAATATCTTCATTTTGTTTCTTTACATGTTCAATAAACTGATAACTACCAAACTAAAGATCAATTTGGTGCAGCCTGGTGTAGTCTCCTGCAACCATATTTAGGGTTAGTGCATGTACTGCATGTACCAGTACTTTTAGTACTTGAATAAAGTCTCTGTATGTCTCTTCAAAAGTAATGAATTTCTCTTAAATGCCGTAATCTGTCTGAGAACACTGTGCGTGGCTTTAATTTTGTAGCAAAAAATGAATAGTAGAAATTTAAAGCACTGTGGATGATGGGCAGTTTTGATTTACTTATATGTAATTCTTTATATTTTTCCCATAGAGCCACGGTGTTCAACAAAAGTCTCTGCCCTTTTCAGGACGTCACACTGTGCAATGTGCAGTACCAACAGAGACCTTTCCCACCCCTGTACAGGTAACAATGTCATAGTGGGAGTGACTAATTGTCTGTGTTGTCATAGTGACATCTGTGTGTGCCACCGTGACCGAGCTGTAAAAAAGAAGGGAGCACTCTGTATGTGTGTGAGGTGGAAGTACATGCAGGAGAGATGTGCAGAGAGTGACCAGAAACAGATGCCAGCAGGTTCACAGAGGCTATATTGCCCATCTGTGGCCATCTGCTGAAGTAGAGTTGAAGACAGAAAGGGATGAGTGAAGGTGGGAGGAGGGACTCTCAGGGGTATTCAAGGACACAGTCTTGCTTGTCATCATGAGGAGATTTGAGTGGGGTACAAAGACAGTGGGAGTGAGGACGTGTCCAATTGGGCACTTGTAGAAAGAGGCCGTTACATAATCAGAGATAAACTTCTTGAAACATGAAACAAATCCAAACTCTGCGCCAAGAGTTTCTGTGACTCTTATAACTTTTCTGTCACGGACATGTTAAAGCCTTGATACTTCTCCTCCTCATGAAAACATTTGCTCCTCAGTGGGAGCAGTGCAGCTCACAGCGTACAGAAACCTTTGAACTCTTCAGAGGGAATTAAGCAGCACGTATTCTCTGCTGACGAGCTAATCGGTGACTCAGTATGTGTCTGTCTCTGCGACTCGCTTTCTCTGTTCTCCCCATTGAAAGAGGATCATAATCGTCAGCACTTCAATAGCTTGCTTATGACTTAACCCAATCTTCTTAGGAAGTGCTGTATAAGTATGAGAATGTACAAATGCTGGTGTCTGCCAGCCATCTGCTGTGCCTTTATGAGTTTTTGGTTCTGAGACAAGCGCAAAGATTTGGGTTTGCAGTTGAGGGCGGGTTTGGGTGCAAGTATGATTTTTTTTTTTTTGTATGTGTGCAAATCTCACAGTTGGCATTCTTGTCACATCCCTGGCTCACCACAGAGTGAGAAGGAGATTTACGGATCTGCGTCCTAATATTAAGTGGATTAATCAGGAGTGGAGAGTCGAGGTTGTCATAAATATAAATTAGGTCTTTTGAGGCATAGGGTGAGACATGCTTCATGTCCATACAGCGTAGGCTATTAGGAGTTTATCGGCGCAGTGGATTAAGACCAATAACCTCAATTTAGAGGCCAGGACACACAGTCAATCTTAATGATGCATTGGAAAGGGGTTAAACCCAAAGGTAATATGGACCAGCTGGCCTGCCAACACCAGTGACTGACCTAGGGCATAATCCAATTGTCTTTCACGCCTCAGGGAGCGAGGGCAGTTTAGTGTGTTTTGCAGTTTAAGTTGGACTTTAAAACTCTTTAGTTTTCATTTTCTGTATTTCCTGTAATGTAGACTACTAAATATTAAAGAGAAGCAGAATTGCTCAGGCAAACAATGTGCTACCTGTCACTGTTAGCCTGGGGGATAGTACTATGTTGAAGCCAACACATCCAGCTGATAAAACCAGTCACTCCCCAAAGAGAGATTACCCAGATGCTCCCATCAATCTTGCAGCTTTTCCAGAGTCTGATGGTATATCCGGTCAACAGTCTACAGTATGTTGGAGATTTTAATGTACATATTTAAACATGCAAAAAACACATACTTAAATTGTTTATCATTGTAAGGTTAATGTACACCGCAAAAATAACTAATTTGTAAATATATTCTTAAAGAGCAACGTCTTGGTTTTCACTACCTACGACAACCAAGTTTTAATACCACTGAGTTTGGCACACAGAGTAATCCATGCCATCACTCATGCAGCGCAGCTTTAAACCAGTCTGAAATCATTATATTGTAGTCACCACCATGACAATCTCACAGATAGACTGATATGGAAGAGGGGGGTAGGGTATGGAACATGGGAAAAAGATGGTAGAAAATGTATTTTCTTCCAGCTGCATTAATCAAATTGACTACAGAAAGGGCATTATCAGTTCAATGGTTTTAATACAGTGTGTTAAATGAAGACAAAGGCGTATCTGGTGATGCAAATTTACTTTAAGGATGATGATTGGAATTATCAAAAGTCAATGCCGTTTGGGTGACATGCATGCCTCTTAGTGTCAAATTTTGTGTACGAATCTCTCTTGACATCATCACTCACATTCATTGAATTGTAAATTAATAAATGTGTGAGTCATGGTTTTTGGAAGGCATTTTAAACTGCAGCTGCGTTTCTGCAGGAATGTGCACATGTTGTGTATGAGACCCACAGTGTGTGCACTATGATGTTGTGTATGTGAGGCTCCTGCTGGCACATGTAAACTACCGTTGCTCAAATGAGTATGCTGGAAAGACAGCATGGTACATGGACACTTAAATGTGGAACTGTACCAGCACCATCTCATCAGAATTTCAAAATTGAGAAGAAAATAGCTCTGAAAAAAGGCTTCACAATGTTTGCACAGTGAGAGAAACGCCTATAGTAAAAACAGTGAATATCAGCTATCAAATTTTATTTAAATGTAATCTGGCTACTTATTACTTCTCCTTAGACATAAAAAAGATTTATTTTCCGATAAAAAAATCTATACATTCATAAATAGATTCGCAATTATGGCCATTTAGTATTCTGCTTGTGGAGTCTAAAACATATTTTTTGTGTTTACATTATTTACAATATAAGTCTCAATGTGGACATTAGTGTTTGCCTACAGACCCCATCAGCATAACTTTATAGCGAAGACAGGTGCCAGCAAGGACATGGTATTTCACATCTTGAAAGGGTATATGGGGAAGACTGGGGTCAATATAAAGCGAAGAAGAGAAGAAATGAGCCTATCATAATTTTCTGTAATTCATTCTTAAATGACTGAATCAATATCTTGCATTCAAATATATAAAGAAGAAATGGATGGAATTGATCCAGTCAAAGAAGAGCGCTTTTAGTGGATGTCAGTGATCTCTGGGTAGTGGTGAATATTGAAAAGATTATCAGGAAGTAGACAAAAGCCAGAGACAAATGGGAAAGGGAAGAGTGTAAATGTAAAATTGGGCAGTGATATCGTTCTTTAACACACATTATCACTGTAATTACAATTTTGCAGAATTTTAATTCTGCCTCACTAACAGGAGGAACAACCCTGCTGACTGAGAATTAGATATGTCTTCACACTAATAACAACTATTGTAATATAGAAAAGCAATATTTTTGCCACTAATCTATTAATTTACATTACAGGAAAAAAATGCTCATGATTTAAGTCCCATACTGCTTTTCAAATTTTTACGAATGCTAATTTGGCATCAGTCTGCCTCTAATTCAACCATTCACATGCGGCCAACCGGTAGCTCTGAACTGAACCATTTAGAATGGTCAGTTATCACAACCCTGTGACTAGAGCTCAACCTGACTGACCTGCTGTGCCACAGATGTGCAGTTCTACTCTAAACGTCAGCTATTATTTTACACGAATTCATACAGGAGAAAAATCTGTCAAATCATTGATCGAATTGTTACCATGCTATGAATAAAGTTCCATCACTGTTAAGAAAAAAACATTACTGCATGAACAAACTCAACAAGTGTAAGTGGTTGCTATCTTTTACTGCAACAAAAGGACCAGTTCTGGTTTTGTGAAGCCAATTTGGAGTAGTGGCCAAAGCGCATTACTACAACTTCCTCATGTCATGCAAACTCGTCCAAAAAGCATTTTGTTTTGTGGCCAATGTACCAATAAGCAGCTTTCATTCAAAAAAAGGGGATGCCATTTTGTAATACAGTATCCAGTTTTCTGTAATACAGCCATGCAGCAAAGGTCTTTCTGCTGGAACCTGGAAGATAAGTGCTTAATTTAAACACCACTTCTTTTGACTGCAATAAATGAAATCCTTTACCAGTTTCCCCATTTATCAAATAAAGGTTCCTGCAAAATCACTTACCAGCCACTTTTTTTTTCTGCCAGTGTGCTCATGCAACACCATAACATAATGAGTTCAGTCTTTTCCAACTGCATTAATATGCATTAACACCGTTGAACTATATTAATGCATACCTTCAAGAACATATCTTAATAATAACCATTAAACTATATTAACCATTATTGATTAGTGCATAATCTTAAGGTATACCCGAAACATCTCATTAAAAAAACTTACCTAAAAATTAATTTAATAACGAGCGATATTTAAGACCGAACACAATTATTCATATGTCAAGTTATACCAGGACTCAACATTCCGCCAAGATCCAAATCTTAATGTAGTAAGAGCCTACCATCAGTTGATTTCTTAAGACTAACGGTTATTGAAGGTGAGGGACAATTATCGTGGGGGTAACACTTAGTGAATTATTCCTGGCATTTGGTTCCTACTTCAGGGCCATGAATTGATATTATTCCTCACACTTTCATCGACGCTTACATAAGTTAATGGCTCATGAAAAACATGAAACTGGGTACCTTCATCATTGACGATACACAAAAATTGAAAGCAATGCTGATTGTCCACTTACTTTACTTGTGATGTAAAACCAATCAAATAATGTCACGACCCTGAAGCGAGGGGTGCCAAAGGAGTACATATTTAATTTAACCAGCAGCCAGAGCAGACAAAGTACAGATTGTGACGTTAAGAAAAATGATGACTATCAGATCAGGTAAATGGCTTCATTAGGGGCTAAAATCAACCCCTACTGTGGAACCCGAAAAGAAGCGTTGAACATTGACATATAGAAGAGAGGGAATGTCAGCTGGAAAGGCTGACAACATAAACCAGCGTGTGGCCTTGCTGGAAGAAACATACACTATTTATGACTTTATGTTGAGTGAGCCAATATTAATGGCCTCACAGACTGATACCAGAAGATTTGACGGTGAAACACAGATGAACAGAGAGGAAAGAAAATGGAATGAGGGGTAAAAACAGGGAAGAGGAAGTGTCAGCCGCATTATATTTTGGGTTTCAGCAGGGTTGAGAGGTGACACAGCAGTTTCTGTTCTATGAGTGTTTGTTCAGTAATTGCTCAAAGTTACAGGGGCTGATCAGAGAACACAAGGGGTGGGGCCACTCTACCATAAAATGATCAAAGCAACAACTACAAAAAACACACGCTAATTAGCAAATGATAGAATGCCAACATGTTAAACTAGACAGGATAACCATTAAACTTGCTTTACATCAACATGCTAGCATGCCTTTAAGCAGATACATGCTGTCCTGCAGCCTTCAAGTGGTAATGGAGGGGGGGGGGGGCAAAAACATCTACACATTTACAGACACTAACACAAAGGACATTTAAAGCCGAGTTTTTATGAATAGACTAATTTGCACTGTAATTAATGACTGTGGCCAATGGGACTTATGTACAATAGTCAAAAGTGTAGAAACCAAGGCAATCTGTTGTTGAGCTTCATTTACATATTCTGTTGTCTTTGGACAGTACAACTCAGATAAACAGACTCGTGGGGCTCCTCTTTCAACTTCGAGTCTGGATATAAATTTTTACTTTGGGCAAGACAGTCCTATAAATACAGAAAAATACAATTAAAAAAACAGATTTATGCTAAACAAAACACACTTTCATTGTCTTGCTTTTTATGATTCTGCAATTAACTCAACGGTGTTTCTCTTGTTTCATACCATCTTTTCAGCAAAATTATTATTTTATTCACAAATAACTGCTACAGAACTGATTAGCCTTCCAAGCATTTCACTCGTGTCCGTCTAGCTATCTCCCTGCCCTTACCATGTTGTATGTCTTTCCTCTATTCCCCATCAACTCTCTCTGCATCCTACTGCAGGAGGCAGTTCAACCACTTAACATTTCCATCACTTGCTCCCCAACTCCTACTGTGAATGTCTGCTGACAATGTCCTATATTTGGTGTGCTGTGGAAAAGAGCTCAAAGAAAATTTTGTGCGCCAACATGTCTGTTAAAAATGCAGACACATTGACACACTGGTGTTTAGTCAGGAAACCAGAAGCAGACAGAGAAAGGTATTTATAAAAAAAAAAGCAATTCTCTGAGAAGCATCTTATTTAGATCTGGTTCCTCAAAAATTTGACGAATGTTTTGTGATGCATGTTTCTCTGGTTCAACATTAATATTAAAAAGAACATTAGGAACTGAATGTAGGAACAATAGCAACACAAACTGTGTGTGTGTGTTTGTGTGCAACGCAATAACACTTTCACAGCTTATTGCCAGCTGGGAAGTCAGAGGTGAGAGAAAGCGTGCACATACTGTAACTAAGCAGGTAAAAATCCAACAAATCTCTTTCTCTTTCTCGCTCTTGCAAACATGCACACACACACACACACACACACACACACACACACACACACACACACACACACACACACACACACACACACACACACACACTTGTGACACATTTGTATGTCTATCAAAAATACCCACTTTATCCTGAACAGGGTCACTGGAGCCTATCCCAGCTCACAGCTCACTTTGGGCAAAGGCAGGGTACACCCTGGACAGGTTGCCAGTCCATCACAGGGCCAACACATAGAGACAGACAGAAACAAAGACCATTCACGCTCTCATTCACACCGAAGGGCAATTTATAGAATCACCAATTCATTTGAAATACATGTTTTTGGATGGTGGGAGGAAGCCGGAGTACCTGGAGAGAACCCACGCAGCCACAGGGAGAACATGCAAACTCCTTGTTAGAACATTTCATATTCTAATGTGATATTAAATATCACAATCAGAAATGTTATTTCACATGAAGTGGATTCAATAAGAACAATCAAAATTAGTAGAATCCAACGGATTCTCTTCAGCAATTTACTCTCTTCAGTAAACATGATTAAGCAGAAACATCGACCAAACCTATTTTCTCCTGACTCAGAAACTGTCTTGTTCACTTAAATATTCCCTTTCTCTGTTTCCATTCTCTCCCTTTGACAATTTTTGGTGTTTCATCACAAATGTAATGTTTTCACTTTCACTTTTCCTCCTCTGATTTGCCGCGATCTCTCTCTCAAATCTTTGCCTATGCACTTTCTTTAGACTTTGTACCGTGGCCTACAATGAGTCTCAAAAGGGCCCTCTTTTCTGTTTCACTTGGTATGGCCAAAATTGCATTGGACAGGCACAGTGCTACTGTCTCTGATGGAAGTCGTTTTGCTGGGCAGTGAGTCAGAAAGCTGGAGCAAAACACATTTGCACACTGGGAGGCACACAAAGGAACGAGATTCACAGAGACAAAATGTCCTGTTAACTGTTTCTTTCAGGAGCGCAGGGGGCTCAGGTCGGCTTAAAGATGTCAGAGTCAGACACACGACTAACATCAAAGTTGTTCCACGGGGAATACACAGAGAACGCTTGTACTTTTAGAGCACAAGGGGGCTTAGTGGTGACTTCAATGGAGGCATTCAACATGTTGAAGTCTTCTTGAATGTGAAAGGCTGACTCTGCACTCTTTGAAATGGCAGAGCAAAAACCGAGTTGGCAAATTCATAAATATACTAGATTATTGACAGATTGAAGTGAAAATTGACAAACAGATAGGCATACGGATAGATGTATAGCAACCTGAAAGCTTTACCATGCTGACAGAGCTTTCATAAAACAGGACTAGAAAGATATAGCAATTCATCTTTACAGTCAAGATATGGATGTGTAGGTCATCCATCTGCCCTTCATGCAGTAAATGTCACCATCAAATATATGAATGGAGGAGAAAAAGGAGAGTGGAAGATGACATGGAAATGAATAGTACTATCCCGAAGAGGGAGAATAAAAAAGAAAACAAGCATGGGCCAACTATGCTTTGTGATTTTGTTTGTTTATTGAAATATCAGAAACAGTGACCTCTGCAGGACTTTAGGTGATTTCCACTGCAGGACACAGCAAGACAGGTTCAGCCTGAACCACAGCCTGTGAGGACACAACTTTGAGGTATATGTGATCCCTTCCATAGTGTTGTCAGACAATTATAGTAAGAATTCGCGACTATCAGTGGTAAAAACAAGCACTTTTAGTGGACGTACACTGACGGACACTAATTGCCCCAGGGTTTCATATTGCAGCCTGTCTTGAGGCTGCTGGTCTCTGGACCAATTTCAAAAATTACAGTACTCATTTGCCACTCAAGATCCAGGTTATAATAAAACTGTGGAGTTTCCATTTAACATTACATGAGTTTCATCTGGAAGCCTTCATCAGGGTGTTGTAATAAAATCCAAACACAGAGTGCCTTGGATTTCTTACTCCTGTTTGGAAAGCCATGAAGGGCTAGGAAAAAAACATTAACACAAGCTGCCACAGCTGCCACATTTTTCTGATTTATAAAATTGTTATGACAAATATGTCGACAGCTAATTACCTCCAGAAATGAACTGATGCAGCACAACATGAACATTTCTTTGAGCGGCATTCTGGCAACATGATGAATCCAACAACGAAGTCCAACATTCACTTTCTTCATTATGATTGTTCAGGATGAGAGGGGTAGAAAGTGGGCATAGAGTAGAGATGGGCAAAGACAGGAAGTCCATATATGGTCTGTAAATGGACTGACTCGTGAGGCTGTCTGAAAGCAATTCTGGTCTTTGTGTGTCTCAGGGCTTCACAAGCACCCAGGAGAAAGATGTAGTAAACAGTCAGGCAGGAAGGCTGTGTGTTTCTCGTCAAACAGACACTATTGATCTGAGCCACGAGTCAGATATCAAACACAGGGTCGTGGCTGGGAATTACCCCCCTGCCTTCTTTACTTCTCTCCACCTCCCTCACCTCTCTGTCTTTCATAAAGTATTTGTTCACTGAGATCAATAGGGAACAGACAACAAACAAAGCAAAGAAAATAGGATATGTTTCTCACTCTCTCACACACTGACTAACATATTGGTTTGAGGCTGCTTTCAAAATCATAGCGTTGACCCACATGCATGTGCCAACAGCTAATCCCTGTGTGAGTATGGATAGAAACATATCGAATCATATCAAAACAGTAAATGTCAAACTTTAAATCTAATGTGCCACATCGGTACGAGTCAATCAGGTCATCCTTAAGTCAATCAGAGTTACTGCTGATGTCACCAAAACCTTTCCCCAGACACAGTAAAACAATCAATGCTCTAATAACAGTGAACTAAATTATTCATACTGTACAAAAAGAGCAATTTACCAGCCCAGCTTTTTTTTTTTCTTTTCTTTTCTTTTCTTTCCAGGAGCTTTTTAAACTTCTCCTGCATTAACCAATTTGTAGAGGCATGGAAAAAAAAGGACATCGTGATCATATTGTCGCTTCACAGTAAATCAGTTGAAATTATGAATGTTCAGATTCACACACAGATAAACAGATGCATAGATAAATACATACAGTAAATACACTGATATCACAGCAGATGCTTCAAAAAGACAGATGTCACCTCTGAAATCAAGGACACATCCATATTCATGAATATCATATCTGCATAACTCAGCGGCTTTGTGTGTTTGGACTGGCCATTTATGGCAAATAATTATACAGTTAGGTTTGGTGCAAAAGGATCTGATTTTTAGGAGAGCTCTGAAAGAATCTAAGCTGCAATGGTGGCCACGTAGAGAGAACAAATCTCCGTCGATGAACCTGTTTTCCAGTGTGCACTGCTACCAAACATGCCACATGCACGCGTACACTTCCATGGGCATTGCATGTCAATTGCAGGATCACTGCAAAAAACATTGTCTCTTTCTCTCTCTCTCTCTCTCCTGTTAGTTGTCTCTTCACTTTCGCTGTCGTGTCCTTTGACCCCGAATTAGGGCCAAACATTCTATTTACAACCACTAAAGAAGGAATAGACACAACATTGTGATTGCCAGCGGAGACAAATGTTTAGAAATGGCATGTGAGTGTGGAACAATAAGTCGTGCACACCTCATTGAATTAGTAATGTTTTGAGCACATGTAAGTACAGAACGAGTTTTATATGTTCTGAATGTGTTCAATGTGGGTTTTTTTTTTTGGAGAAGGAAGAGCTATTTTATTAATTTAGAAAATTTTAAAATTTCGGCTACAGTGTTATTCATCACAGTATTAAGCAGCAGTGTCAGTAAATAGCCAGCAGGTGTCAGTGTGAGCAGCGTATGCGCAAGGGAGAGTCACAGGGACATTTTGGGAGAAAATCAGATGAGATTCTCTGTTAGGACACGAGCAGGAAAACGCTGAGTATCGATGATCCATTGACAGATATTGTTTTACAATTTTCAGGTAAGCTGGTGAGGTTCTCTAAACATCTGGGTTAAGGACTTACGGTTAGACTCTGCTTTGGTGATACTGTGATGTGTTGAACGTGTTAGTTAGCCTGTAAGCAGCTAATGTGGAAGTGGAGGTGTTAGTTTTCACAACCAGCCCTTTTGAAGAAGCCCGCAGTTTATTACTGTTCATGATTGTTAAATCATTAATACGGTGTTATACTGACAGAACATTGTTCCTATAGAAACTCAAGAGGCAGGGTTTACTCAGAATAACAGGAAAGATGATGTAATAGTTCATTTTTGTGCATTTCTGTTATTTAGGTTATTGTATATGTTAAGTGAGAAAGTCAGATGTGATTCTCCGTTAGACACGAGCAGAAAAAGGCTCTGTACTGATAATCCGCTGAAAGATATTGTTTTACAATTTTCAGAAACAACTTCAATAAATGTGCATCACCAGATAGGAGCTGCCTGACATGTTTCTGTGGTCCGCTACATAATGAGCAAGTTAACGGACAAAATTGAATTTTTTTTACAATTATTTATTATTTCAGGAAGCTTAAAGCACAGAAAATACACGTGACAACAAAAATGGACAATGTTTTAGAGCTCCCCCTAAATGTATGAAAGTAAGACTTTCAAGGGAGCTCATGTCCTTTTCAGCCCCGTAATTCGAACCATACGTGTAAATTATATCTTCATTAAATCAACAATACCTGTGTTAGCATGAGCATTTCAGTCCCGTAACCCTGAGAAGTAAATATAAATAAAGTTACCAACTCACCCGTCTCCACAAACCGCCCCGTGATGGTTTGTTGAGCTCCTGACCTCTTAAACAGGGAGAGTACTTCACTTTTTTTTTTTTCCCTGAGATCTTCTCCTCAGACAGGCAGCTGCTTCAAGTCATATACTTACACTGTGAAAATATGCAAAGACTCAGATCATTAAGTCGCCACTTCAACATTACAAGAAACTTTGGATAAAGGCGCCGCTACATCGTACAGAGATATGTAACTCACATTCAAGTCTTTTACAGAACAAGGGAGAGGAAAAGATGTGCTGAGATAAGATTTATCTTCAGTAAACAGATGCGTCCATTAGGCAGCCATATAGACACATCATTAGACACAGAGAGGTCCAGTGACATTCTATTATTCACTGCAGCACAGGCCTAATGCATTGCAAAAAGCGAGCGGGGGCTACTTCAGAATATCATTTAACAGTATAAATCTCATCTCAGGTAAGAAAGGGGTAAACAATCGTTTGAAATTCCAATTACACAATCCCTCCAAGAAGAATAATGAAAACTGAGATTGCTTATGTAAATTCTGCCTGAGGTGATGCTGACAAGTTATGCCGGAGTGACACTATGACAGTAGATAAACATACAAACACACGTCTCACAAAAGCCTGTATAACAAAGATGCAGCCTTCTCCAAACAGAACTTTCAGTTCCAAAAAAAAAAAAAAATTCAGATTCAAATTCACCTCTTTTATAACTAAAGACTTCCTTAATGGCATTTGCCAACAAAAGAACAGCACCTTGTCCAAAGAATTTTAAATGATCTGTCTTTGAAGGGAGAAGGAGAGAGGAACCCAGGAGACATGACCACCACGAGTCCTAGTCTGAAATCTGAAACTCTCTTTTCTCCTGGTGGGTTTGGACAATACTGATATTTTAATGTCTATTATTTTCAAATGAAAACAGGCGAGGAGAGAACAGGATTCCCCCATATTGTTCCTTATGCTATACTTTGTCAGAAACTATATGTGTGTGTATAATAAAGGAGAGAATATTTTCTTTAAACCACATTTCCTTAATCTTTTTGTCAGTGAAGGTCACATGGGCAGGGAGGTATGGGGGAAACACCAGAGGACAACAGCAGAGTAAGACCACCAGGGGCATATATTTTTTAATATAGAAAATAAAACAAACAAAACAAAAAGTCGAAATTTCACACCCGGAGAGGTAGATTGTAAAGAGAAAACGGTAATGAGACAAAAATAATATGAGTTTGAGTTTGACAGTAAACAAAATAGATGGGACATCTCACCTTTGTGGCCATCGGATCCCCATGAGTCAGAGCTTAGAGCACAACATTTCCCATGTGCACCAGCTGTTAGTGCGTAGTTATGGCTTCACACTGAGAAAGAAACAGTGGGGGAGACTGAGTAACAACAGCAACAATCTGTTGGCTTCGTTTAAGCCTTCACTGTATATTTCTGACCACCAGAGGGCAGAAAAATGCCAAAAACGATACTGCTTGATGGAGCTTTAAAAAGCACAATTCATGATCCAAATGTAAAGAAAAAAAATCCACAGCTACAAAACACAAATCACAGGATTGGAGCCTATATCATTTCTAATTGAATTGTAGATCTTTGGCAGTACAGACCTAATGAAATTAAAGTTGCCGTTTGATGTTTTCTTTGTTAAGTTAATATAATTTTTAAAGCTTTAAGCGTTCATCAGCTACTCATTTGTTCATATTCCTTGACAGTTCAATAATCATCAAGATTACTGTTTTTCTAATTTATTTGAATTTAATTCAGCTCATATCTATACTGCTGGTATTGCTGTGATACATACAGTAACACACTGATGTCACCTGCTCGTGATTGGTGCGGATGGCTGTCTGGTCATCACGAATTACACAAGCCTGGTGAGAGGAACAACACACTTTAGATCGGAATTCTTCATGTTGTCAGGACCTACAGATCATAAGATGCCAGACCAAAACCATATAAACTTATACAGATTAAAAATGCAAAATCAAGCCACATGATTGGTATTAACAGTGTTTCTTGTTTATATTCTGTCACTCGGATATCCTGGTGGCAGAATGACATCCTCAGTTAATTTACAGCGAATAAAAAAATGCCCCCCAAAACGTTGTGACTGCATGGAACTTTCCATGTGAGAATCGGTGTCTTTTTAAAAAATAGACACATCAACGAGTTTAACACATCACCCCAAAAAAATATAACAAAAATATGATCAAAATAATAGTTATACATTCAAAAATATAGCAAATGCTAAATACATTATCGACCTAGTATGTACAATGTTTTCAACCACAGTAGCATGGTAGTAGCAAAATAAGTAAATAAGCACAAAACTAATGTTTAAAAATAAGACATGGGACAAACACAGATGAAAAAATTGGAGATGACTTCAGAGACAAACTGAAGTCGTCCTTTCAAATTGTCCAGAAAGAAAGCTGGGGTAACAGAGTATTACAGTAAAACTCTGTTTGAGGTTTTTCTTCAGAATGAGAAACTCCAGGAGAACTTCTTCTGGAGCATCAACACCATCTTTCTCCCCATCAACCCTAATGCTAATGTTATCATTGTTGCATTGAGGCACAGCGTTCAAGGTGACAGAGATCAAAGCGGCTCATTGACTTTGAGCATTGTGTCATTTCACACAAGACGAACAACACAGACCCACTTCCAGGTGACAGGCCGAGAACAGGAAACAAATGAAGATGGAAGAACTTTAAGAAGGAAGCAGTGGAAGTAAAACAACAACAGAAGTGTGGATGAAATAGAGATGTTGGGGTTACAATGCACAAACCTGTAGCATCAAATTACAAGAGAGGGATCCGAGGTACAACCCTGTAGACTAGAACAGTGGTGTAAACTGTCACACAGCAACATGTTCACTTTTTCACTCTGCTTGGATTTTGTTGTGAAAATTCTCCAGTACGTTTGACAGTTGGCTAATTTTCTGAAAAATTAAAGACTCGGTGTGATGAGTCAAATCTATGTTAACTCTCGTGCAACGGCAAAAGAAGAACATAGCCATTCAAAGTGCATCAACTTTAATGTCATCAGGAAAACATCACTTGCCGACCTCGTCAAAGTGAAACGCAAAGAAAACAAAAACATTCTAACTGGTTGCCAGGTTCCCTACATGTACTGTACATTCAGGTGTTACACACGTGTGAATATCAGATCAAATATTGTCCCTCAGTTACGAAGAAAATAAAGGAAGCTCGTGTCCTAATGTGAAATGACGTGCTTGAATTACCTGGTTACTTAGAGATTAAGTCACTGTGTGCAGCTCATGAGCAGGTGGCTAGAAACTTGGTAAGAAGCGTGTCCTTGTCACCATCAGGGACTTAATGGGTTATTTTTTGAGCCAAAGCTGGTGTCTAATGGGAACATCAACAAGTTCTAGCTGTGCTGCTACATGCCAGGTTGTTCCTGTTCAATCCCGCCATCAAGTCAGCTAGAGACTCAGACATGATATAATTTATTCCTGACCGTGTCAGAATCACAACATAATCTCCTCGTTCCCTCCCCTTTGCTAAATCTCCGAATTTTGCATTGTACCCTGGTTAAAAAAATGCTACATAAATAAAATAAAAGTGCATTATTACATAAAAGCATGCACACGCATAATGCTTTTAAATCAAAGCTTTGCAACCCTCATGGCAAATGAGCATCTATTTCTGAAAACTAATGTTGGGTTTTCCATGCAGGAAGTCTAAAAAAAAATGTGATTTCTATTGCAGAATAAGGCAGGTGACGGAAGGAATTTATACACAATAAAAAAAAAAGAAAAAAGAAGTCAAGTAAGGTTTGCTCAGTCATGTTGTTGTTGTTGTTCTTTTTGTGACATGCTATGAAGGCTGTGAAGTCGCAAAACACCAACCACTGCACCAGCCTTTCTATTAATGTTTTGATTTAAACATTTGGGACTCGGCCATTTATCAGTGCTCGAGGTAATCTGAGCAACTTCTCTGTCTCTGTCCAAAAATGATAAGAAGAATGAGAGGATGGGAGAAAGGTTTAAAGGCCATTGAAGATGGGCAAGCATCAACACACTCCCGCATGGTCACAAATACCAAGATACCAAAAATAATGAGCAGAGATTCAGTGAAACTCTGAAGGCGCCTCAGACTGCATTTCAATTCATATATATAAAGGATGCCAGGAGATGTAAAGAGAGCTGAGAGGAGAAATTATGACTCAACGACAAAAGTGGGAAGAGAAGAAAGATGTAGTGACTGATGAGAAGATGACAGGAGTGGAGAGGAAGGGCGAAAGAAATGGCTTCGAAGAAGGAAACCTCAGAGAGTGAAGAGTTTGATCCATTCTGAACCGGAGTGAGAAGCACTGACTTACTAATTAACCAGTCAATTGTAATGCAGGCATTACTCCACCACACTCAGCCACCTCACACTTCAGACAATTCTACTTGACTTTCTTCACTCTTCTTCCATTTGTCTATTTGCAGTCCAGACCATACAGTAAGTGTCTGGGCTGTTACACCTTTTTTTTTGATCTCTCATTCTCTGAGCTTCAGCACACTCTATATAAAATAAAAATAATGGATATGACATTAACGTGCCAAGTCTAATCTTTTATTCCATTAGGTTACCATCAATAATGGAAGTCATGTTTTAGAAAGAACTGAGGGAGAGACAGCCCTTTAAATTCATGGCACCCAAAGTAGTCAAGTTATATCTGCTTTTATTGTTATTATTACATATGCAAGTATCATACGTACAGGGGAAAAATATTGTGTTTATCAAAGAACCACAGTGCCACATTGAACAAATAATGGACAATGTACTGGCATACAATAAATATTAAAAGAACTAAGTAGTTAGAGAAAATACTAAATTATACAACAATAACTGCCTGTCTGGTCTACAGTGGAGTGACTGTTTAACCTGATTGAGATCTGGTGATTGACTCAGTCAACAATTAAATATATTCTACCACTTCACCCTTAAAAACTCTGGATGCTTTGGCCAAATATTTAGGATCACTGTCCTGCTGAATGATGAAATGTCTTGTAACAAGTTTTGCTGCGTTCGGCTGAATATGAGCACACAGAAAGCTCTGTACCTCTGTAGTCACCCTATTGCTTCAGTCAGCAGTGAAATCAGTCATAATTGTTGGAGGTGCCAGTTAAACTGGCAGCCCCACATACCCAACCCATTGACAGATGAAGAGGTTTGCTTTGTGTCATAAGCTGTTTTGTTTTCACAGATAGAGGTGAATGTATGTTTCATTGGTCCATAGAATTATGTTGCTTCCACAACTCTACTGGTTTCTTTGTCTTTCTGATGCTTCTACAGTGGGTGTTAAGGCACTGAACATGCATCTCCTATAATGTATTGAGCTCTTGATACAGTGGATACAGAAGTGAAAGTGGCTCAAATGTTTCAGTGGGTTGCCCACTAATTCTAAGGTTGGCAGTTCAATCGCCGGTTCCTCCTGTCTGCATACCAAAGTGTCCTTGGACAAAACCCCTAAGTTTCTCCCGATGGCAGGCGAGCACCAAGCTCTGTCACTACTGGTGTGTGGATGTTAAAGAGCAGACCATTTAGAAGTTACAGAAACAATGATATATTCCTTAACTTACAATTTGCAGCGTTATAAGTGACAGTCTTCCACTACTTATAACTTTAAAAGTAGTAAAACATTTATGGAGGCACTGTAGAAGACTTAGAAACCATCAGATGGTTCATCAGAGGACTGGAATTATTATGACTTCATCTGACAGTAACCTAGGAGATTTTACTTGTAAAGTGGTGGTTGGGGCATTTATATGACTTTTCCAACTGTTATTATATTGGTGATGTTGAGACAGAAAAAAGAGGGAAGAAATCTCAGTAAAAGTGCCTGGAACATTGTGTGACAATAAAACTACAGAAAAGAAAGGCACGAAGTATACTTCATAAGAGTTTGGTTCAACTCCACAAAATCGCAACGCAAACAAAAATACCAGCAGTGTAATAACTTATTATTGTTCACATTATTATTGTTGTTCCACAGTAGGTTTCTGCTTGTTTCTGTATTTTTCCGGACATTAAGCAGCTCACAGCAGACCCCGTTCAGTGTATTATGATTGAATCTGCCAATCATGCACTTTTTATTTAACAACATTTTTTTTTAAGCCAGTAACAGTGGTGTAGTGCCATATGTTGACGTACCAGAGTACATCTGTGAAGTGTGCGCCCAGAAAAAACACACACAGGCGCGCTCGCCTGTTTAAGTTGTGGCTTGTTTTTTAAGATGGCCAAATCACTGTTCCTACGGTGGCAAGTTTTAATTTAATAAATTCAACAATACAATTCCTCTATTTTCAACAGTTGATTGTGCAATTTCTGTCACTACAGGTTCTTGCAATTAAAAGCTTTGTTTAGAAATGAAGGATTTCTGTGTACAGAAACTCTACATGGCTTTTAATTTGAAACAGGGAAAGGAAGTTTTGAGTTTGAATAAACACATAGTGCATAGCTTTAAGAGGGCAAATGATAGCAGATCAAAATTAGGCTTACAATAGAACAGAATAGAATAGAATAAAATAGAATAGAACATAATAAAATTGAATAGAATAGAATAGAATACACTAACTAGAATATAATATAACAGAACAGAATTCTTTTATTGTCATTGTACTGGTATACAACTAGTTAACATGGTGAATCAATCAATACACCTAAAATGGTAAAAGGACAACTTTGACAATTCTGTTTGTTTCTTGTTGCATCTCCTCCTTACGCTTTAGAGATCATTGGATCTTTAATCACTGTGACGAAGTTATTTCCTCACTTGGAGAAAAATAAGTGGCAGTGTAATTCCGGCTTGGTCTTGCAGCACTACACCTGCAGCCAATAACCTGAATTTAGAACTTTCACCATATAGTCATTAAATCATAATGTAAAGCAATATTGATGACACTCATTAGCAGAAGTGATTTGTCACTGACTCAAGGTATTACCGAACGTCCTTTTACTGAAAGCTCCCGAATGACCCAATCTTCCTTTTTTCAGTTGCAGTAACACTTCCAGCAGAGCTTCTGGCAGAAGAAAACATCACAGTCCAGACTTAAGAATTTAAGTATAAGAAAATTCAAGTATGAAACTCGCTTCCTTACATCATACCAAATGGGCCTTGAGACATATAGTCAGTCTGAAAGAAGAGGATAAGATGAAACACTCTTCCTGCATCCTCTAACGCTGGACGGAGGCCAGCAGTGATTGGATAATTATGATATAGTGCCATAAAACTAACAAAGCCCCTCTCAGAGAGAAGAAGCTGGCCTCTAATTCATTTCTACAGAACTAGGCATAAGTCAGTATTGGGTGTTTTTTTTTTCCTGCACTGTGTACATGTATTTTGCACTCTTATTGATATAAGGAGCACATAGGAGCATATAAGGAGCAGATAGTCTATTTCAGACATTGTGATCTGAAGTCCCTTTGGCCATTCCTAATTCTCAGGTGTTAGGCCTACGGTTAAGAGAACATGCTGCTAGGTCTTTGTGAGGGTTGATGTAAAAGGGCACATATGTTTGTATTGTGTTTTCCCATGGTGCCCGGTGTTAGTTTGCTCAGCTCCTGATTGCAAATAATCCAGTTTAAAACAAAAACAAATGGGAGCTTTTCCAACCATTCTAAAAGGATATATTTCTTCTGACTATTATTACAAAAATAAGCATCACTTTCAGGCTGTGATGAACAACTCAGAAGGTGTTTCTTCTCTTTCATCTGGAGGGCAACAGCAAATGGAGAGAAAGAGCAGAAAGACTATCAGATCAGGAAGAGATTAAAATTTCCACCTGTCCCTGCTTTGTGAACATTCCTCAGGGTCTGACTGTTTGGCCAGAGTTACGCACTGAAGCGAGAGACGTCAGAGACGAATGATGGAGAGAGGAAGCCACAGAGAGGGCCTCTGGGAAGATAAAGTGATAACAAATTGAATGGCCAACAAATTAAGTATTGAACATGGCCACATGTTGTTTTCATTCCTGTGGCCACAATAAAATGGTCAAATATTAGTGTGGACGCAGCCGAGGGATGTGTGTGTTCAGTTGGAATAAAGATTAGGGCTAAGTGAGACAGTGTGGGTTTGTCTTACAGCTGTTATATGTTTTGTTGTGCTTTTGAAATGTGCACACTCAGTAGAAGTAGAAGATATCTGTAATTGTTTCATTATATGGTCCATCAAGGCCATTATAAAATAAAGGGGGTTTTGCTAACCAGTGTGCTCATCTGCAGATAAGAAGACCTCTGAACCTAATGTCGAAAAGTGTTGACAGTTTCACTCGTTAGATGTGGAGAAAGCTTTATACGAGATCAAATTAGCACAAAAAGGTGCATCCACCTGCCCTGTTTGTATTTGCCATCACTCTTAATCCACTATCATTTGCAACACCATTAGTGCTAGAGCAGACAGGAAGCATAAGCATAGTTTATAAATGGATACAATGTTATTTGTCTCTAGCGACACACAAATTGCTGTTCCAGCAATGTGTTTCCTAATCAATAAATTCTCTTGGAGATCCAGCAACAAAATCAACTGGACTAAATCTAAGGAAATGTCTTAATCAATAAATTGCCCTCCAATAACTGGGACCAGCTGGTTGTTCAAACAGATTCCTTCAAGCGTGATATTAAACTCAGAACGGACACTGAAAA
Organism: Embiotoca jacksoni; assembly: GCF_022577435.1. Classification (NCBI taxonomy): domain Eukaryota; kingdom Metazoa; phylum Chordata; class Actinopteri; family Embiotocidae; genus Embiotoca; species Embiotoca jacksoni. The sequence continues at coordinate 10,470,121 of NW_027185403.1, forward strand.
ATATGTCCAACCTTCAACCTGAACACAGAACTAATCGTAACACTGAGCTTCTTACATAATGGAAGAGATTAATCATACTGTATTCCTATATATATATATATATCATGTTAATCTAAAAATCTATATAAAGTGCAGTATTTGTTTGCCTCTGTGCCATCAAGAGAAAAATGATCTTTGATTTGGAAAGCACATTTTAATTGCCCATAGCTGTACTTTGCCAAGGACAGTGAGGAACTCTGCTTATTTTCACTCTGACAGGGTAAGAGTTACTTGCCACACTGCAGAGACCTGTCTGATCCCTTTCCAACAAGGTTTTTTGAGTGTTTTTTTAATTTTTTAATTTTTAATGAATCAGAGCTGAAATTAAAAAAAAAAAAATAATATAAGCAAAGGTGTTTGATTTTTTTGGCAGCCACTTCTCACATTTCACCTCATCCAGTTGGATTACTGAAACAACAGACCACAGCGGGACAACTCAAGATGAAAGGTGGGACCCTGCAAATCATGAATGTCAGAACGTTTAATTGCCATTTTTGCCTACAACTGTCAAGTAAGGCATCTAACATGTATCAAATAAGTCATTTTGGCACACACGAGAGACAGCCAGAGTGGTTTACAAAATATATTTTTTATTTTTTCCTATTTCTTTAAGATGTATGTACAGCAGAATGAAGCAAATACAGTCTAATGCAATTTGATAAATTTTGTATTGTACATTGTATTTTGTAAAAACTATAAATAATACTTAAGGTAATTTGGCTTCATGCTTCAGTAATCAGATCGATAAAGTCCGCACTAGTTTGACATTATTCAATACACGTACTAAAACCAAACTCATACACCATTCAGCACTCAATATGTGAAACTAAATCAGTCATGTATTTCAATCACACAAGGTCAGAGGAAAGGATTCAAGTCTTCCTCATCATCATCATCCAGCTGCAGTTACCCTGCATTTCTGAGAAGCTGTAAAGCTTACAGGGGTCTCTTCTATAAAACAAGAGAGCAGTCAAGGTTGATGTGGTGGTTGGTTTGCCCTTTTCAAAGATTTATAATAAGACATGGGCTGAACCTGTGAGTCTGTGCGGTGTGTGATCTAAAGACTGAAGCCGAAGGCAGGGTAAACTTATTTGAGTGTGTGTTTGTTTGTGTGTGCTCATGCATGGATGAGAGAAGGACGCTTATATCTCTCCTATCACATAGTCAGCTTTGTTATCAGCTGTACTCCAAATCCCAGAGAGACTGAGAGAAACAACTGACTCTCAGCTGCTGACAAACAAAACTGAAGTGTTACTTTTACTTTTGGTTCAATGATGATGAAACTTTTAATGACCAAATACAAATAACTGACAGTTAAAAAGTAAGAGCGAAGTAAGAATGCTGCCTACATGCAACTGTTCTGGTGTTGTTCTTGTTATCAGGTTCACCTCTTCTATTAATGTTTATATACTGTATATCTAATATTTTCAGTACATAAAGAATGTTCTCTGTTATACTCGAACAACACTGTCATTTTAGTAATATTGAAGTCTGAAAATACAATTTCATTTTGTCTCAGTGAGAAGCTAAAGCAGTATTCACATTTTTCCTGATTGTACTCTTGTTAAAGCGAGAAATTAAAATAAATTGTAATTTTTAAATCAGTACATGACCACAGAGATCAAAGCTTGAGTTCCTGAATCCTGATTTGTTTATTTTCAATAAACTTAGTGGCATAAACTTTTTACACTGTACACAAGGAATGGTGTTAGATCATATCTGCACTGATTATAACGGCACTATAGCACTTCAACTGATGATTAATTTCATTATTGACCAATTTACAGATTTTATTCTTAATCCATTAATTTCTTATCCTTTAAAATGGCAGAAAATATTGAGAGACGTCCTTAAATGTCTTGAGTTGAGAGAGTTTTGAATTATATAAAACAAAAAAGAGGAAACTCTTCACATTAACAGCGAGAACTAATCAATTTAGGGATTGTTTTGCCAGAAATGTTTTTTTTAAAGGACACCTTGTTTATTAATAGTGTAATTCTTTTCAACTGATCGATTTATTTAATTTCAATCAATTTAATTTTACATTCGTTTTTTGCATCAGTTAATTGATAAAAGTATGATACTCTGTGCCTCTATGCCTATCTGAAGTAAACACCAGCTGTGACCAGCTGCAACAATGTGCAGAGCACATTTGATAAATACTAACCAGCAATAAAATAAAAAAAAACACGAGGCCAGTGGGTTGAAAGACTGATTTGTTGGCACAGATATAATGTCCTTTTTGCTGCAGGAGTTTAACCCAGCTTGACCCCATGCTTCAACTGAGCTGTGTGCTAATTAAGGCACCACGGTGTAACTAGGAAACCATCCTGGCTGCAGGCTCTATCTTGCCTCCAGAGATAGTGCATGGCTTTAGGGCTGGCCTCCAAACTCAGACACACGGCTGACTGAAAATCTGTTTCTGACAACTTTTAGTCTGCGTCTTTTTCTTTTAACTCATCTATTGGCAAATAAAACATCTTATGTACAATACCAACTGTTCCAACACCGACCATCCATTTTTTCCTTTGTTCTGTGTTTGTGTGTTGCTTACCTCTTTAAAAGGCCAGTTCAGCACCATTTACACATCAGTGTGAAACCTCCATCAGTTCACAGTTTCATTTTGATATTTAGATTGTTGGTGACTTTGGTTTTCCTTGTAAATTGTAAGTACAGAGCAGTAACTTCCATGTGTGTCTGTGGCTTCGCTGTATTTTCTGGAGCATTCGCTTCCTCCCTGCCCCCTGACAGTTTTCACCACAAAGAGACACACACACACACACACACACACACACACACACACACACACACACACACACACACACACACACACACACACACACACAGAGATAGCCCCCTTTTCTGCCAGAATCAAATGTATAACATCCTTTTGGTTTGAAGGGAATTTAATTGACTTTATCTCCCTTGAGCAGTCTGCTTGCTCAGTTCACAATGTCTTATACTGTTTTTTTTTCTTTTTCTGTCCATTGTTTCAGTGTTTGTCTCGGCAGAGTCTGCCGCACTGATGACTGTATGTGTATGACAGGTTAATGTGATGTAGCTGAGAGCTTGCTTTGTTTGTGCACTACTAATAGATCCCTGGCTGAGTAACGTCCACAAAACCGAGTAATGACAATAACAATCACTGACGTTGAGGTCAGATGTTGATCCATTTAAAATAAGACTGGTAAACAACAAGGGCAATGCCTAAGGAACCAGTTGAAAACTGTGAAGACTTTGTAAAATTTTGAAATCTTGGTTCCTGCTTTTTAATACTTTCCCATTCTGTCACAAACTGAGGGTCTAATTGTTACTCTATATTATGTTCTTCATTTCTTTGTATTTAGTTTCTCTCTCTGTCTTATTAACTCCCCCATGGCAAAGATGAAATACTGTGACATTATCAAGCACTAAATAGGGGGATTTAAAATTAAACAGGCATGGGTGGGGAGATGGAGCGTGACCAAGGAAATTAGTATCCAACGGCAAAACCAGATATGTTGAGTAGACCAATATACTGTAAAGAAGACACAGAATGATACTACAAAATATTTAAATGTTCATAATGAAACATTATTGTGAATGGATTTTCAGTAAACTCGTGTCAGTATATATGGTTATTATTTTACAAAATTCTAAAGTCAAAATTTATGACAAGCAAAATACAGTGAAAAGGTAATAAAAATAGTTTTGCTTTAGATGTGTCAAGGGTTATGTATGATGTCATAGTAAAAATAGAAGAAACAAATATTTTTTCTTCATTTTGTTAATGATTTCAATCATATTATCCAGCACTACTTCAAGTAGGCATTTCAAGTATTGTTTCTGTGCAGCTGTCAAGTAAAACATCTAGAAATGTTTTTTACGAATCAGCAGCATAATCTATGAAATAAAATTGATTGAGTAGAACAGGCAGAGATTAAACAGCACAACAATAACACTTTGCTCGTTCATAGGTACTGAAAATGCATACACATTAAGAAACCTAATACAGTTATGGCCACAACAATCGGGTGACACTTTGAGACAATCGCGATCTCCCTGCCATCAATCAGATTGACAGTTTATGAACTCAGTCGCAACCACCCCATAAACACTTTCACGTGGCAGAAACATCTAAGTAAGAAGGTAACCTGAGTGGACAGTGACATCACTGATGATTACAAGTACAAACTGTGGCTCCACAGTGACTGCAGTCGGCCATGTCTTCCTTTCTATGCACATATTTCTGTACACTGTGTGTTCTGGTTGTGACCTTGTGCCAGTTTGACTCTCCTGTGCTCCTCTGGACCGGCTGTGATAATGGGACTGTGTCTGCCATTTGCAATCCTCATGTTCCCTGCCGTCACCAGATAATGCATTACAATCTCAACCTCACAAGTCTGTCGGGCATGCCGACGGAAAAGACCTCAGACGGAAATTTGCCTTGCTGACAGCTCAACTCTTATCTGCTCCAGAGGACCCTTCCTCCCCCTTGTGTCTCTGTCTGTTTGTTCAGGCTTACAGACCTTTTCAGGGCAACTCTCCAACCAGCGGGAGACACAGATGGGACAGAGCTGAAAATAATGCAGATGATGACAACAACAAAGAGACAAATACATCGGAGTTTGACTTTGGTGGAAGGCTGCAAAGTACTAGAGGATACCACGAGCTGGACACTTGAATTCACGTACCACTGAACAGAGTGAATACTGAATTTTCTTTCTTTTAATCCGTCCATCCATATTTCTCTTTTTTCCAGAGCTGAGTGTGTCCGAGTTTGAGTGTTTTCCTCCTCCTGATAAATGTGAAATGAAGTAAATGTCAGGACATGGTTGACATTTTAATGACTACAAGGTAGCTGCTCCAACCTGAAATGCTGCAGTCAGTCACACCTTGGTGGTGGGGGGTGGGGGGTGGGGGAATGTGTGTGTGAATCCTGGTAAAGTGTGCATTACTAACTTGTCCATGTTTGGGCAAGATGATGATGATCACAAGTAAAAGGTATTAGGTTGTAAAGAGTATTTGGTCCCAGCACTCGTAACAACTATTCTCTGGTACGTGACCTTCTTCATGAAGCTCAGTGCCTGTGATCATCTGCCCTGGTACTGAGCCGATCAATCTTGTGATGGCAGTGATATCACTAAGGTTTGACGACCTTATCCGACATCAGTTTCTCACACAAGCAGTGACGCTACAACTCCTATCCAATGTTTCATCTCTCTTTCTCTCTCTGCAGGCACATGGGTGAAGCATGCTAGCCAGAGCTACCCTGTACCCTGAATGTCAGACACACTGCACACACACACACACACACACACACACACACACACACACACACACACACACACACACACACACACACACACACACACACACACACACACAGCCGTAGTTGCTACAGGCACCCTCAGCTGAATGTCAAATTAAATATGATGGTCAGTAGACCATCACCATGGCAACATAATCATCGACATCCCTATGTATAACGTATTATTGAGACTGTATGCATATGCAAACACATCCCAAAGGTTACAAGCAGCAGGTCCACAACTGTTCAAACTGGTTAAAAATGTTTGCAGAGGAACTCTACCTCACTGAAAGTGCACAGGAGTAAACAGAAAGAGTGTGTTGTCACACACTGTGATTTGTACAAACAGTATGGATGAAGTGTCAGTGCATCCTCCTACGATGGGAAGACAAAGAAGAAATTAAAGAGAGTTGAGAGTCGAGCACATGATAATAATTCGATAAATAAAATTGTCTAGATTTTCATAAATCTGGAAGAAAGCCAGACACACCTTATTACCACAGAACAATAATAAAATCTTCCATTTGAAGAGGTTGAAGAGCTCAGTCAGTCAGTGAGAAAGGCTTCCACTGTTCCTCTTTCTACGTCAATACCACACCTGTTTATGAAACCTCCTAAAGTGCATCCACTAACAGCCAAAGCACTAGTGCCTAATCTTCATTTCCAGTAAAAGAATAACTACTGCAATTTTGAAGCTTTATATTGACAATGAACACAACAGGCAGACCATCAGATAGGTTACAAAAAAGCCAGTAGTTTAGCCAGAGGATCTAAACACATATATTTGAGGATTAAAGGGAAAATTAGCACACTAACACTGCAGCAATAATCCCTCACGGTAAGGAAAGTTGAAAATTGAACCAGAAAGTTAATCCGGGTTCACAGAATGTAAAATGACACAAATTCAGATAATTAACTTCTTGAAGTAAATCAGCTTTGACTTCTTACGACTAGATTTTTCAAATTAGGCTTGTTTTGGGAATTTTTTCACAGTACGTTTATATTGACAATGAACACAACAGGCAGACCATCACATAGGTTCCAAAAAAGCCAGTAGTTTAGCCAGAGGATCTAAACACATATATTTGAGGATTAAAGGGAAAATTAGCACACTAACATTGCAGCAATAATCCCTCACAGTAAGGAAAGTTGAAAATTGAACCAGAAAGTTAATCCGGGTTCACAGCATGTAAAATGACACAAATTCAGATAATTAACTTCTTGAAGTAAATCAGCTTTGACTTCTTACGACTAGATTTTTCAAATTAGGCTTGTTTTGGGAATTTTTTCACAGTACGTTTTCCTCGTCTGCCCATAATGTGAAACTGGATTTAGCAAAATGACAAAAAAAACAACTGTGTGTAGATTCAGGAAAGAAGGCAGAAAACATCATGATGAACACTGCAACAAAAACAAAAGACACCAGCACAGGCTTGAGAAGTTGTTAATTCTTTGTGCTCGTGGTGTTTAGACTGAAACTATGACAAATAAATCTTAAGACAATAAGACTTAACACTGTGATAAACACACTACGAACAGAAAAATATCTCTTGCCTCGGTTATTATTGGTGAAAATCAAAAGAAAACGGATGGATTATCAGGTTATCATAAATATTCAGCCAAAAACTCCACAAGCCCTTTGAAAAAGTGTTTGGGCCTGAATTCAAATGAGGATAAGAGAAACTGGGCAGATGGTTAGAGCACTTGTTTGGTCTAATGAAGATTCAAAGCAGTGCGTGTAAAGCAAAAGACTGGTGAGATAATAATGAGGAAACCACTTTGTTCAAGTACGTGTGAAATACATGCAAATAATTATCAGCCAAATCCCCCAGGTCCTTGGTATGTTGATTCAGTATGTACCGGAAAAGAATTTCTCAACACATAAAAAACAAGATGTTTCTCGAAGAAAATAAGAGAGACAGAGAGAAACAGCAGCGTGGAGGATAATGGAGAGAGAGAGACTCAATTACAGTGAATAATAATCATGGGAAAGAGGATAATTACACATCGAGAAAAAGTGAGGAAAAAAATGATGCAAAGAAGGGTGTGCTCGACTTGGATTATTGTTTCGTATTATCTACTTTTACCTCTCATCATTTCCAAAAGACCTCTTTTCCCCCACACTGGCAGAGGTAATTATTTGCTGCAGAACTCAGAGTGCTAGGCGAGTGTTATAAAGCCCTGTGTCTAAATCTTGGTTTTACAAGCCACAGAACAACAGCAGTGGCACATACTCAGTGGAGTCTGTAAACAATGCTTTATAAACTACATTTGTCTTTACTTCAGGAGTGTGTGTTCACCAGCTGGTCACCGACTGTGTCCGTGTTCCTTTTAATGCAGGGAAGGAAACACAGTGGATCTATCAGAGCTTGTTAGTTAAAAGAACAATGCTATAAGAAGAGTAATAGTTAAAGAAACAGAAAAGGATCTTCCTGTAACCATCCCCCCCTCCACATCCCCCCCCACACACACAAATAAAATTGCATACAGCTGAGGGGAATTGTGTCACATTATATACTGTCATTTGATTAATAGCGAATCAAAAAATGTTGCTACTGTTAAAAATCAAGATATGAGCAACATTTTGTTAGTTATTGTGATCACCACTGTAAAGTAACTAGTGATGGGAGAGAATTCACTTTAACATCGCCAAAATATGAACTTTTAGCATGGCGAAAAGGCTGAAAGGCTCCATCCTCTTGGCTACAATTCTCACTTAAACTGTAAAGGTGAATCATGAAATATTCCTTTGGCTGCCAACCCGGCAAAGGCACTCACTAAACGTCCCTTTATAATCCACCTAATCACATCCTATTCATCTGGGTGCTGCAGCCCGTCCCATCACCCAGAGGAAACCCGCACAGACACAAGACAACAGCGCTAACCACTGCAATGCCGTGTCCCCTTCTCCTCAAAATACTTCTTTTAATCTCTATTTCAGAGGAACTTGTTCTTCAAAGCACTTGTTCTTCACATTTCATCACATTTTGTTGTATATATAATTGCTTTAAATAGCAGGCTTCCATACAAACGTGTTCAACAGCACAGACATATTTTCTGTCTCTAAAATGATATTTCCTGTCAAAGTTTGAAGGATTCTAGGGAAGGATGTCTAGCAACAAAAGCTGCTTGTCTTTGATTGTTAAAACTAATAATATAAGTTCATGTTGAAATAAGTCACCCGCAGGCATCTACTATTGTACTGATAGATTTCAAGGTCGAAGTTATCTGTGATTAAAGAGACAAGCTATCAATGTTTATACACACTGGAGCACAAAGACACGTGTAAGGTTGATGGGTGATTCTAAATTGACCGTAAAGGTGTAAATGTAAGTGGTTGTCTAACTTTCTTATGTTGGTCCTTTGATGGACTGGCGACTTGTCCAAGGTGTACCCCACCTTTGGCCAAAGTCGGCTGGGATAGACATTGGATACATATTTTAGTTTCTTGAACAGCACAAGTTACCTACAAAACATAGGTCAAGTCTTACTCTGATATGGGGATCTGGCATTAGGTAAATTCTTCAAAAAGTAATCATGAGAAAAACACAGCAGAACAAAAGCATAAAAAAGGTTGGCACTGAATGTAGAGAGACATAGAAACACAGAAAATGGGGGTTGACCTATATACAGTTAAATGTGTGAAGACTGATTAATTCTCAGGTTGTATAAACACATCACTGAGCTGTTGAGAATGAAAATAAAAGATTAGTTCAGCTCTTTTAAAACACTCCTATTTATCCTGTTTTTTTTTTTTTTTTTTATCTCCCCATTACAAAAATGCAAATATTAAGAGAGCCTTGAGCATTGTTGGTCTTTATGGAATATTTATCTATTTACCCCTCCAAAATTATTTGTAATCCGTCAACAAACCACACTACAAGAATAAATGGATGCCAAGTGGCGTTGGTGTTACCAGGTTAAAACACTGCAGGATAGGCTTCCACCAGGAAGAGAGCACATGATCAATCCAACAAGAACATCCTCCCCACAGGCTTTTGATTAAAATTTAAAAAAAAGTCAGTGATGCAGCATGTAGTTATGTTGTGCTGCTCTCATCAGTAATCAACTTGGCTTATCAGGTCCAGCAGTTCAACGAGAATTTAGAGACAGACTACAGTGATTTGTTCACCTGATTATCTCCCCTCCCCAGACCACTGATCTGTCCCACTGAGATGAGACAAATCACGGAGAATTAGCCTCCAATTACACTCCGCAAGCCGGCTAGCCTCTCTTCATCTGTCATCCTCAATTAGCCACGCAAGCAAATGTTTGAAGTTAAATACTGATTAGAGGGTTGTACTCTGAAAATAATTCCCCCTCTCCACCCACCTACAAAGCAACCCTCTTTCTAATGTAGCTTTCGATGCTTTTTTTTTTTTTTCCCTCTAAAGGCAAAGTGTTGGCATAATCACAATCAAATTGGTGTATGATCAAAGTGTGCGTGTCAACACCAAAATATTTATAATAAATCACAGCTTCACGCTGCATGCGTGAGATATGTGTGGTGATGAGCAGCAGAGGGGTTAAGAGGGGTTTTCCGGTGTGGGTCGTTGGTTACACGCACACACCGAGCTGTGATGTGAAAAGTCACGAGCAGTCGAACCAGACCGGCATTATGTGAGTGGTTTTACCACAGGAGAGCACAGGACGTTGCACTAATAAAGTTATGCTAACTTTGTAATAAAAGCATTGCATTTGACTACGATCCCTTCACGGTAAGAGCCTCCCCTAACACAGCTCCCATGTGGCTGAAAGCGATCAGTAAATAGTAACACCATACTGACGATAACACAGCACAGAGATTCAGGCAGAAGCCTCAAACGTTGTAACACAAGTTCAGTCACAGATGACACAGCTAAGAGGGGGACACCGTCACATGCTGGAAAAGACCACAAGTGCACTTTGGCATCTCCTTCTTTGAGGGTGTAATTGAAACACGAGTCAGCACGAATTGACTAGGCAGGGAAAAAAATCTGTAGGCTTCAAGCACATTTTAGTTGCCTCTCATAAAATACAAAGAATCTGGAACAGGATTTGACAAAGACCCTTTCTGAAAAGCAGAATCGTTATCAACACCTAAATAATATCCAAAAAAGATCAACAGTATTTGATCTTCATCTTATTTATCTTATTTTCATGTTCATTTTACTGGGAGTCAGAGTTAATCCCATAAAAGATGACTCCAGTCGAAATAACTCTGGTCACATTTAGCATCAAACACAATTTAAGTTGGGGTAATTGCTCACTCATTCAGCACACACACACACACACACACACACACACACACACACACACACACACACACACACACACACAACAAACCCGCACGCATACTGTAGGCAGCTGCTCTGCCTCTGGCGACATGACACCCAGCTCAGAGAACACTCTGACAAATTCTCTTGTGGCAAAATCAGAATCCAGTGCTTTGTTCTTGATGAAGCTGCCAGGCACATCCTCCGACAGACAAACTGCTTCATCACCCACACTGGATCCAATTCATTACCCACAGCTAAAGGCTCCAAGTTCCTCAAAGTGGCTCAGCTGGTGTGAGCATCCCGAAGAAGCTCTCTCACCCACTTAAACACACACACACACACACACACACACACACACACACACACACACACACACACACACACACACACACACACACACACACGCACACACACACACACACACACACCTCTCTCTCTTTTAAGGCAGTGTTTTGTTTGTTTCTTGCCTTAAACATTTCCCACTCTTTTCTCTAACACTTTTCTGGCCAACCTTTAAAATGTACATGTGCACTGACAGCAATAGAAGTAGCGCCCCCTGAACAAAAATTTAATCCACAAGAAGGACATTTGGGCACCTTTCCATTCAGGGACCAAACAAAATATGCCTGTATGCTGGGATTTTAAATTCATGCACACCGACACAGTTCTACTGGCAGCGTCAAGTAGCACCTTCAGGAGGTAACACCTGCGTCAACAGGGAGTAACGTGACATTGGTAACTTTTCCATTGGCTCAGTTTACACAGTTTAGCTGCACCATGATGAGTGTGAGTGCCACTGTGTAGATGATAACTGAGTTGACCTGTAGGATATTATGGTCCTTAAGAACAGGGCCAAACTGTGACCGGCTCTGCAGTTGTCTGTGGAGTGTCGCTGTGCTACACTGGCTCAGCATGTGCGTTCATGCAGGTGGATTAAAAAGGGACTGAAATCTTTAGAAGCTTTAGTGCTTTGGATTTCAGTTTCACTCATGTGTTCCTCATCCTACTTTCATTAAACCACCTGATCTGACTGCTACCAGAGCATTGAACAGCCAGTTATCATCACACATCTGTCCAAAATACATGAGCTAGTACGGGCTTACTGATCCTATACTGGTGAGTTCAGTAGAGCATTATGACTGTTAAATAGCAGCTCCAGGCATATCAGACATTTGTCATCATCATAACAATAATAATCATGTGGTTTGGTTAGGTTTCGGCACCAAAAACGACTTGATTAAGTTTATTACGTGCATACATCATGTCAGTTATGTACATAACTTAAAATAAGTCAACGTTGAGTATTTTCACATGGAACATGAGTTGTGGTTTCCTGGGTGAAAGTCCTGTGTTTGAACAAGACAACATTTGATCTGTGAAATAAAAAGGTGGTAACCTACTAGTAGGTTCTAACCCATTCAGTTGGGACAGATGTGTGATGACAATTACCAATTCAGCAGTCCGGTAACAATCAAATCAGCTCTACAGTATAGGAAGACTTCATGTGTTAATCAGCAAACAGAATATTTTCTGGTGTTGCAGGATCACAAAAGCTTTTAACTCAAATTTCCAGCTTGTAAGTAGGATTTTGTTTTATTTGACTAAATACCAAATAGGAACAGGCTGCAAGAGAAAGAGAGGGAGAAGGATTAAAAAGAGAGAAGGATGAATGCATAATGATGTCTCGTCAAGACATGCAATATATATAAATTCTGCCTGTCTAAAAAGGGTAAACGAGCTCAATGAGTCTCAAAGTCCTTGTCCTATAATCTGCAGCTGGTTTTACGGTGATGGTTCTGTTAGCTCTTAATATGAGATAATGAAGCACAATTAGTTACCTTCCCTTTCCTTCTTTTCACTTTTCATTTCTCGCCCTATCATTCACTATTTCTCTCATTTGAGTTCATTTAAGTTGTGCTGTGGTCGGCACAAAAGTGAAGCTACAAGATTGCTTTAACGCCTGGGACACACTGCTTTGCATTGAATGTTTGAGTCATTAAATGTTTGAAGTTTGACAAGTGAGGAGTTATTACCCAAAAGCTGACATGTAATTATTGTTTACCCTCATTCAGAGCAATACGCATTATGCCTCTTCTCTAAATGACGTGCAGAAGATGGGAGGCATGACGCACATGTGATATGCACGTCTCACACAGGCTGTGTTTGCTCTGACCTACTAACACGGGCGCTGAAATGAAAATCACGATGTTCCGCCACGCAGGCAGTGTGTCTCAGGCCTAAGTACTGATACTGAACATTAAATGCTTTTTTTTTTTTAAATTTTTTATTTTTTATTATTTGTATGTCAGTGGACAGACGAGGATCTGGGTTGTTATTTGGTTTCCATTTTAAAAACTGAATTCTAATTTTTTACATATATATATCTATACATATACATATATAGATATATATATGTGTCTGTGTCTGTGTGTGTGTGTGTTGACCATTACGCAAACACTTGAGGCAGTTTAAATGTTTAGATTCTTATTCATCACACAACACCATCAGGTGCGGTTTTCTTCTGATTACTGCAGTTTGTATGAAGTTAACTGATCAATAAAAACTAATCATGACATTATCTTTGATAGCATCGCCACTTTGCTTTTCGTGCCTAAAATTACAACAGACTCTTTAACGTTCAACTTTTTATTTCAGTGTTTGGTGGTGCGGCTGTTGGCGAGGATGATGCTGGGGGGCTTTTTACTATCTCTCAAAAGTATTCTCTCTTGCAGATCTCATTAACAAAATAATTACTGCTGCTGAGATCTATCTGAAACCACTATTATGAGTCATTTTGGTATAATATAATGACCACTTAAAGTCTAAACAGCTAAACAGTTCACACAATGCTGTCAGTTACAGAGATAGGCACTCTGCATTAATATACATTCCCTCACCCACAATGAAAATGTAGTATATACTTTTTTAAATATTTATGAGGCATGACACCCTGGAGTAGGTCTGCATATGAGCCAGCTGAAAGTGTTGCAGCAGCAAAAATCCTTGTTAGCTCTCACTGGGGAATGCAGTCTTATACTAAACATACAACACACAATGCATGTGTGTGTGGTTACATGAGAAGTATTGTAAACCGAGATGATCAAAAAGCAGATTTTAAATCACATCATATTTCCAATATTTCTGCTCTCTATCTAGTTCAACACAGTAGTACAATATTTATGCAATAAGTGTACATAACACCACATCCTGGCTGACCTGACACCTCTGCAGTAATGGCTCATGTTCAATTTGAGAGAAACTGAACAGTGTCAGGGGCAGAGCTGTACTTTGACATACCACACCACTGAATATAAACATACTGGTTTTATTTTCTTCTCCTTCCTTAAATGGTTGGCGTATGAATGAATGTCATATACTATAGATGAAAGAAAGAGATGATTATCCACTGTCTGTCAGATATATTACAACCTGCCCCACTCTTCATTCAGAACAGCAAAGTCAAACTGAAGAAACATTTAATTGGAATCATGGTAGATGTGGTACCGTTGCACTGCTGGATACGCAAACATACACACACAGTCATGCTGTGGTACATTTCCGTAATAAAACACCCATGTGCAGAGGGGTGCAGGCTACTGATAGCACAACACATCACTACATCACCAGCTACCCCTGCGATCTTTCAATTAGGACAAGAAATGTATTCCTCTCCTGCTACAGGCACTCTTTCTGATATAGCTACAAAATAATTAGGAGGATTAATTTTCTTTAATGACTGAAACATAGCAAGATGAATTAACTATTTATTAATATTTGTCTCTGGGCTACAGCCAAAGTAGCAAATAATAACAATAAAACACAAAACAGACCAAAAAATAGAACCCATTTAACGTTTACCCACACTGGAAGCACAAAAATGAAGGAGCCATGACCAAAGCAGGAAGTAATAAAATACAGGAAGAAGGTATGAAGCCATGCAGAGGATGGAATGAAATAGCGGCGCACACATGTGACGGACCCGTGTTCAGTGGAAAATGCAGGTAAGTCAGAACCTTAAAATTTAATGATTTACAGTATGGGGACTTATTTTTTGGGGCTCAAAAAGTTAGGCCAATCCCCACAATGTGTAAACCCATCAATGCCCCAATAACATGAGTAAAACCCACTACTACCCCCTCCCCCCCAAACCACTCCACACACACACACACACACACACACACACACACACACACACACACACACACACACACACACACACACACACATAGGCGAAGGACAACGAATGCAGATGCATGTTATTCATATCAGAGAGATATCAGGATGAGAGTCTGAGGCCAACTCGTGTCATTTATCCGCCACCAGCGTCTCCCTATTGCTGCCAATATCCAACAACTCGGAGGACAAGCACTCCACAGACCACCATCAACAACCTGACCAACTCTATGTGAAGGAGATGTGTCACACTGCACGAGGCAAACGGAGGTCACATCAAATACTGACCACTTTTTTGCCCTCCACCCTTCCAAGAAAATCAGTACTCATATTTGTAATTTTGCCTCATAATTTAAACTGCACATTTCTGAGTGTCATTTTAATGTGACCAGTCCAAGGCACACCTGTGCAATAATCATGCTATTAATTAGCATCTTGATGTGCCACACCTGTCAGGATTACCTTGGCAACGGTGAAGTGCTCACAATAAAAAAAGCAAAATTTAAGACAAATAAACCATTTGCGTGCATAAAAGAAGTCTTAGAGCTTTTACTTCAACAGGAAATGTGTAAAATTACATTAATGAACTAACAATTTAAAGGCACATTCCTATCCTGCTGTGTAGTGGTGCCATGCAGGAATAAATAACCAAGACGTCAAACAGGATATATTCATTGGGCCACATTGGCTTGAATGAAATGAATTAGATGACAGAATAGTGTTGACTGTTATAGGAATAATGAGAATGGTATTTAAAGCAATTTGCCAATGTTCCAAAACTAAGTAAAAATCATTATGGAAAGAAAGCCTGTAATAAGGCAAGGCAAGTTTATTTTTATGGCACATTTCAACAACTAGGCTTTACTCGAAGTATAAAAGGCTATAAGCGCATGACGTTTTTATTAGACGCTCAGTATGGCCGGTGTTTGCACAGAGACTGGGCTTCAATCATTGATTTGTGCCACTGATTTGTATAAACCAGATGGACCAAGAGACACCCTTTCAGTGTTTTTGCAGGTAACATGCATCTGATGTATTCTGGCAACAGCTGCTGCATCAGCTGGACAGGGTGTCCCGGGACACTGTGGGTAATATTTTGCAGTGCTCTGTATCCATTAGGTGGTAAACTGCTATAAGCCATTTGGTAGTTGCTCATTTGATGCCTTCATGGTACAGTTAATAGGCAGATTTGATTTGCAGATGTGACAGGATGGATTTGGTTGGATAGATGACTGGATTTCACAGTTGTGTAGCTCACACAGCTGCAGAGACGCAGGATTAAAATATGATCTGCTCAAAAGGACATTTCATTAACTTCAGAAATGGCGTGCATTTACACTACTATCACAATTGCAAACGGAGCATGTCGACTTTAAATCATTGGATAAAAAGTATTTTTTAAATACTTAATTATACTTACTTATTTTGCTCATGAACAGATTGCACTGCATATTGTGCTTTCCTTAAGTGTGTTCAGACGATCAGGAATCCAGCTCATACTACGGTATGGTGATTTTGTTTGGAATAAGCTTAATACAAAATCATATCTACATACAAACATTTTATCAGGATTCTTATATAAGAGACTAGGTACATGTCAAATTGTGAGGTTATATTCTCACTTATACACGTATCCCATATGTCACTGCATATACATCTACATTTGTCCCACGAGTCACTGCAGCGCCTTGTTATAACCAGTTTTAGTTTTCTATCATTGTGGCAAACAGAACGAGGGATTGAAAAGGAAAATCTGGGTGTTGCTGTGTTGAAAGTTTAATGATTGCTGGCTCGTATTGCCTCAGAGATAGATAATTATGATAACACACACACACACACACACACACACACACACACACACACACACACACACACACACACACACACACACACACACACACACACACACACACACACGCACACACACATAGGTTTAAGGAGACCGCTAGGGAGACATTACAGTGAACTATAACACCTACTAAGTAGGTTATTCACTGTGCAACTATACGGTACAAATGAGGTCTCCGACTAGTGATGTTAATCATACTGTGGTGTTCAAATATAAGCACACGAGTTTGACAGACTTTGTAGAGCAAAAATAGAACTTGATCAAATCTACAAATCCATATCCACTGCCTGAGAGTTGTGACACTGTTTTGAATTTTGTTTATTCTTCAGGACTCTGTGTGTGTGTGTGTGTGTGTGTGTGTGTGTGTGTGTGTGTGTGTGTGTGTGTGTGTATGTGCGCGCTTTTATTACTCATGTTGTGAGGACATAAAACTGTTTACACTTTTATATTGTAGGGACTTGCCTACCTTTTGGGGACACTAAACCCACACCCATAACGTAAATTAATACATTTTTAGTCTGAAGACTTGGTTTAAGGTTAGGGGACAGTTTAGTTTCGGTAAGTAGTGGCGACAGGTTGGGGTTGGCATTAGTCTCCAGGAAATTAAGACAAATCAATGTAATGTCCTTTAAGTTTGCTGTTAGTGAGGATGTCTAAATATACTAGATAGACGATGTCTAAATACTGAATAGAAATACGAAAGCCTTAAATCTGATGTGATTTACAATAGTTTTCTATATCTCTGTAGTGGTATGAATATGGTGTGCTGTGCAAAGTATCTGCAACTAAATAAAAGAAAGTTTGTCCGAAGCTGCAACCGCATGAACAGTGAAATAACTGGGCTGACTGACATCGCCTAAAATCAATATCATGATTAATTGTCGCATTTTCCACGGTAACAATGAATTTAATTATTCTTTTTTAAAATACAAAATTGCACTAAAACTATTTTCATAGTTTATTTGCACACCAATAAAAATAAAACTATGGATTTAGACCCCAAGTAACATTTTAACATCAAACAGATTATAATAAAGAATCACAAGTTTTTTCTTGCTGTATTTATTAGCTTGGTTCTTTCCTGTACTGTGTTTACTGAAGCCAAAGTGTTTATGATCATCAGCACATGCTAGCTGGTTATTTATCATTAGGCTAAGCTTTGATTTGTTATAGTTATACAAAAGGTAAAGCAGCTCCAGAGCATTAAGGGCAGGATGACTGCTCGTATGAAATAATTCATCTATCTAACAAACATGAGAGGTGTTGTATAAGATCTTACTCCCAAAGCTTAGATAATTTTGTATGCATATATGAAACTCCTGTTGAATATCATCGTCTTTTTTCTTTCTCACATGGAAGTTGCTTTGAAATTTTACAGTACAACTTAACTGAAAGAGGGTTTTTATTTATGTTACATGGGATTCTTGAAGTATCAACTCTAACCTGCTAAAATGCAGGGCAGTTTTCCATATTTCACATTTGATATTTTCCTTGTGATGTAAGAAACCAATTTTCACCCTTTTAGTTACAACGTTTAAAATTTATTTAAAAAAAAAAAGTTATTTCTGCACTTAAATAAAGGAAAGGCACCATTGTCCTAAAACAAACAAAAGAAAAAGAACCCCAACTCCAACTCATCATTGGTGAGGGGAAACATGCACTTGTTTTATTAATGGACCTAAGGCCTTGCCTGCTACTTTCCCCCTCACTGTCTCCCTCCCACAACCTCTTCCTCTTCCTCCCTTACTATTACTTTTATTTGTACATTGTGTGGGTATGCACTGATATAGGATCAGATATATCCTATGGAGCTATAGAAATGTGACATGAAAGACAGAAATGGAGTTGGATGTGAAGGAAAGATAGGTCACCTTCGAAAATGGAGCAAAGTCAGCGTGTACAGAATGAGGATGTTGAAAGAGAGAAGGAGAAGAAGGACATTAAGTAAAAGGAGAAAATGTACACTGAGGGAAATAACAAAAAGGGTCCTCCGAATAGTTCTTATTCACATTGAAACAGAGAGACATGATTTTCCACAACTATGTATTAGTCCAACTGATAAAAACTCACTTTTGGCTACTTTTAAATATTAGTATTTCTCCCTCCACCTACACCTCAGTTCACAGCAGGTTTGTGAGTATTACTGAAAATCCTTTTGGGAAATGTAGGACCACGAACTGAATAAAATTGAAGTAAAGTGTAACTAAAAAGATCAATTTTAGGAGTTACACAGATCACCGATTACACTGATTGCGAACTAAATCAGACGTCATGATCTTTTTTTGTTCTAATTTAGGCTTTCAAAGGCTTTGATTTTGTTTCCCCTAAAGGTAAAGCAGCCACAAATTTGGAATAACTAGAAACAAATCTCTAACAATATCAGAAAACAATGTTAAATGCCAAACATAGTAAAAACTTGGGAAACGGAGAAACAAAATTAATTCCACTTTTTACACAAAGAACACATGCTCGGACTCGGTGCTCCTCTCACTTAAAATGCGGCAGACAATGTTGTTTCCATGTAGCCTTCAAGAAGCCTTTTAAGGGGTCAGGTCATCCTAAATCTGGCAGTGAGATAGAATTATGCATAATAGATAAGACGGGGTATATATCAATTAGGCAGACTCAACTAAAATCCTGCTGCTGCTGGCCATTTGAGATGGAGAAGACTGGAGAGGCTGGGAAGAAAAGAATGGAAAGAGATAGAGAGGTGAGATTAATTAATTACGTAGGGGTCGACAGATAACGAGAGGGCAATAAAGGAAGGAAGAGTAGGGATATTTAGCGACTGGCAGATTGCTACATCCAAAAAATATAAGCAAATAATGATGGTATAAATACATAAAATCTCATAAATTGTATTAATTGCCAAAATATTACTTAGGGAAGTAATATTGTCAGAAAATATTTTGGCAATTAATACAATAGGTTTAAGTCAGAGTTGCTGACCTAAACTGGAACAGTTCAGAAAATAACTGAGAATAAAGTGCTGCTGATGGAAACGTCTTGTGTATCAGCTGTGTGATTTAAAAAAAAAAAGATGAAAATGATTAAACACTATGCTAGCTTTAATTTGATTGGAGATTTAAAGAAAAAGCAAATATAATGTGGTAGAAAAATCTGTAAGTATATCAAAGGTGTACTGCTTTTTGACACAAGTGTGTTTGTAATCATACATATATAACGCCATCATGTGTTGCAGAGATGTTTTCTAAGGTGAGGTGACCCGGGACAGAAGTTTACATGGACACTGAAATACATGAAGTGAACATGGAAACTATACTAGAGGTGTGAAGTGAGCTCCAGCAGCAAGAATCCAGTTTGCTTTTGAGGCATTTGGCACCCCTGCTAACAGTCTCAGTTTTCTGCTCCAGTTCTCACATGTCGCTTATACGACTGTGAAGCTCCCATAACCTCTCCATGGTGTGAAAAACAAAGATGTAGCAGTCTTTTTTTCTATCTGTCTGTGTCTGCCCCTGAAAGAACTCAACAGCTTGCTCTGAACATTTCAGTTTCATTTCCACTCGCTTCCCTCTAGCTGACAGATGTTGGAATACCATCACTACTGAGCACGATATAGCGTGACAATTATAAGCTGTTAACAGCCCACCTGTTAGTCCTGAGCGTGATTTGTGCATTTTTCAAACTGAATCAAGAAAAGCAAACACAACAATTAACCAACGCTACGACCAAATGGCACCCTGAAGTCCTTACAAACTACTTTTGGTAGTTATTGAAAAAAAGAAAGGTGTTTGTGTGTGTGTGTGTGTGTGTGTGTGTGTGTGGGGGGGGGGGGTCCTTTTAGACTTTCAGAATATGTTTTGAAAGTGTGGGCTTTTCTAGAGGTCAGAGAAATGTATTATGTATTTGCAGTAAACGCTGAGATCAGCTGAACCCCACCATGAAATACTTCCTTCCCTTTAGGAAGCCTTAAATAAATAATTTAATATATGGATGTAGCCTTACAGCCCTCTTAATGATCAATAACTCAGTAGTTTAGAACAGTGAAACAACAAATGCTGAATTAATCCTATAAAATCTTATTTAAAATTTTTGGTCCCCAGATTTGGTGAGTAACAGAGAGAACTAGAAGTACTAACTTGTGTTTGTACGCCTCCGTTAGCCGGTCAAGTTGCAGTTTACATCCATATCTGTCCAGACTCTTATCATTTATGTTGTGAAGACTTTGAAGGAATCCTAATATGTGTTCAAATGTTCAGACAATACAGCTGAATAACAGTAGTCAATGCTTCAAATATGGATGTTGCTACAAACTCGTTGCTTTATACACATCATCAGCCCGACAACACAGAAGATCTATACAATCATTGATTTTTATCAAATCATTGATTGAGTTATGGCCACAAATGTGTTTTGTGAGGTCACAGTGATCTTTGACCGTTGACCCCCAAAATCAAATCAGTTCATCCAAGTGAACGTTTGTGCCAAGTTTGAAGAAATTCCCTCTCGGCAATCCTGAGATAAATTGGAGAGGATGGCATGGACAGATTGGAGGGAGGGACATGAGGTCACAGTGACCTTGACCTTTGACCTCCAACATCTATTCCCTTCATCCTTTGGACCAAGTGAGCGTTTGTGCAAAGTTTGAAAAAAATCCTTCAAGGTGTTCCTGGGATATTGCATTAATGAAAACTGGACAGAGATTAAGGATACAAATTATAATATATATTGATAAATATAAAGGAAGAAAATGGAGATAGTAAACCTCTGTTACAAATGCAAACCGAACAGAAGGAAATCTAGGTTACTTGCTCAGGAAAAAGGTGGATTGGTATTTGTGCATGTGTTTGCGGGAGTCTGTTCCTATACAGATTTGCATGCTATGGTCACGATGCAGCATACATGTTTATAATATAGATGAAACTCAAGAAATCATTGGAGGTAAACAAAGCAGCTTTTCAATGTCTGATGTGGATATTATTGAGTATGCCTGTTGGATGTGTGAAAACAATGTGAGATAACACTATAATCCAGCAGCTCTGTACCAGCGTCTACATTGGTAAAGCTCTGTATCATTTACCCTGACCAAAAGAATACAGCCAAAACCGATTACACTCACATGTGCTTTCTTGTCATTAGTTATTGTTATTAGATTTCCTTGGTACTTAAAATGTAGGTTTGGCCAGCAGAAGTTTCAGACATTTACAAGATGCCTGAAACTTAAGACATTGAAAATCCTCACTTTACAGTCGCCCTTCATAACACTCAGGTAGCTACATCTGTATGGACATCTGGCAAAATATCAGCTTGTTTAAGTGACATTTCTCCACAGCCAAAGACTCAAGAGATTGCATTTTACAGCCTGTAAATCTAATAATTCAAATAATTTAAGAGAAGGACACCAGGAGATTCATGGTCTGCCTACCTGTCCACCAGTCCATCCATCATTCTAACCATGAATTATCTCCCTCAGCTCAGCTTGTCTCACTGTGTCTATCTCTCTAAAGGCACACACCACTGAGATGCTGATGACTCCTCCTGGGGTACAACTTACCCATGGGGAGATCTGAACCCCGGGAAACCTTGTTTCGCCACACAGAATTTAAGGATTCTGAGTTAAGAAATGGAGCTGTCATGAAGGGCTGTTACTATGGAAACTGCTCCTCAGCAAAAAAAAAAAAAAAAAAAATTATGTCATAAAGAAAGCTTCTTTCCAGCTGCTGCACCAAAGAAGTTCTACACCATATCATCAGATCCTGTCCTGTTAGGCTTCATGACATGATTTCTCCCTTCAGGACCCAGAGTTTGATTACAACAGGTTGGAAACATGCCAAAGGACCACATTAGGCCTGATAACTGTTTCATTGAGGTAAACTATCATTTATCTGTAACAGAATTACAATTTAGCTACATGTAACACCTGCATATATTAGCAGATAGCTCGTACCAGAGACTAAATTCTGAGAAGTTACTAACTAGGAACTTTAAAATAAAAGACCACAGACCAAATAGTATGTAGATTTACCGGCTTATTTACGAAGAAAAATAGAAAATTAAAACGGCAAGCAGTGGTATGCGGGCCCTCGCAGCCTCATGTTGGGGATCCAGCGAGTCGGGTCCGCCGGCTCCCCGACGTGCAGCAGGCGAGGGTCGGCATATTCCTGCTTGCAGTTTTATTTTTTTTCTCGATCTTGTTACTTATTCTTTAAAAAAAAAAAAAAAAAAGGCTTTTTTTGGCGGCTTTCAAAAACTCAGTTTCACGAGTTCAAAAACTCGTAAAACTTGGTGCCTGACGCAAGTTTCATGAGGTTTGGAGCATCGTTTGACCTTAAACATCAACTTCCTGTGTCACGGCGAAACATCAAACTTAGCCGCATCGCCTTCGCTATACAATATACTATATACTATATACTGTATATTCTATACTATATACACTATACAATATACTATATACTCTATACAAAAATGAATTTTGGGTCACTTTTTGGACGACATGCTATAGTATGACTTTTTAAAAAAAATATTTTGGACAACATACTTTGGATATTTTGGATGACTTTTCATGACTTCTTGGAGTATGACCTTTTTCTGAACTGACATCCATGCATCAAGTGACTTCTCACTGAGGTATCTGCTCTGTGTCATACTATATCATGTCCGAAATATGAAAAAAAAAAGAGTCACTTTTGGACTTTGTTTTGTATTGTTGTTGACCTTTGGTTTGGTATTAGTATGACTGCACGTACAAACCCAAAACTGTGTAGCTTACCCTTAGAGGGACTCACCTTAGGAAGTCTTACCCTTTGTGGACCACATGGCTTACCCTTAGAGGGAT
Source organism: Embiotoca jacksoni (assembly GCF_022577435.1). Lineage (NCBI taxonomy): Eukaryota > Metazoa > Chordata > Actinopteri > Embiotocidae > Embiotoca > Embiotoca jacksoni. The sequence goes on from NW_027185403.1 coordinate 10,493,526, forward strand.
TTGCCCTCAGTAAACCATGAACCTTGTGTGTTACTTCGGCAGGTAAACCATGAAACATGTGGGTTGCCTCGGCAGGGCTCGAACCCATGTCTTCATGAGGTTGTTTCCAGGTTGGAGTCCGTGTTGTAAACTATCTTTGGCACCGGAGGCTGAATTGCTGCAGGAGAAAGTGGTTCACGGAGTTCGCTCAGAGCTTCCAACGACTCAACCAACAGTCTGGTTAACTCAACAGGTAAAAGATTCTACTTCACCAAGGTTTCTATTAATGGTTCAGATTCCACCTTTGCCTGTTGATGGTGATTCAATTTTTAGTGAAGTTGAAATGTTTGACGAAATTGAAAAAGTTTTGCATCCACTACACATTACAGGAAGATATTTAATAACACTGCAGACCCCCTTGAAAACATGTATATCTACTATCCAAAGAATGTCTGCGGCAATTTTGGTCGCATTTGAATGAATATTTGTGGATGATGGAGTTATAGGTTGCAGTAAACCAAAGATTTGTCACAATGCTGTCTGACTCCTGGGAAGATTGGTGGTGCAGTGGTTAGCTATGCTGCCTCTCAGCCAGAAGGTTTGGGGTTTAAGTCCCCCCCTTTGTAATGACTTAAAAAAAAAATAATAAATCATGAGTCATTTTTGACTTTGAAAATGCCGGTCATTTTTTGAACAACATGCCATAGCATGAGTTTTGGGCCACTTTTTGGCCGCCCTGCCACGGGCACACCGATCGACGAAAACAAATTATTTTGATAACTTTTAATTCCAAACATGTTAAGAGGGCACAGACAAAATTTCAAGTCGGTCAGACAAAATTTGTAGGAGGAGTTCGTTAAAGTACAACGTGCGAATCGCCAAAAATGGCGACTAAATTAAAAATGGCGGACTTCCTGTTGAGTTGACGTAATGGTACTTTGGAAATTTTTTGTGCATCTAGGTGTGATAAACATGTCCACCGGGGCATCTGTGTAGGGGGTGCAAGCGAGCCATTCGCGACTCCACTAAAATATGAAATTTTTCACCGGGAGAGATTTTTGTACCGGCTGTAATGAGTTTTTGAATATGATAAAGCCTCCAAAAACGCATTTAAACTTTCAGGATAAAAATAATAATATTTTTATGAATAAAAATAGGGCTTCCGTACCTTCGGTGCTCGTGCCCTAACTATGGACAGAAGTTGGTACCAAAATTCACATGGCACATACATGAAATGTGCATACAAGTTTACCCATTAAAGGAGCAGTACCAAAAGTTAAACAGCATGAACATAATGGCTGTTAATCTCTATTCTCCTAATATGTTGTGGTATTTACTTTTCTAGATTACATTTTATTTACATTTATTAAAGGTAATTTGATCTGGGTTACATACATATCTGGTATGTACTGATATTTCTAGTTTTGGTCATGCCGCTCAAAAGTACAGAACAACACAGATCGGCCATGAGATGTAGTGCTGCCTCAGTTGATTGCTATGTTTGGCCTATGATACAATAAATACTGTACATCAACTTTAGAAAACAAGTACATTAAGTGAGAAAGCAAGTTAACCTTGTGCATGACTGTTTCAGTCATGCATACAACTGTTAGACTTTTTTTCTTTGGTATTTTTTCAGTTAAAGGAGTCAGTTCTTTATTACACATGAAAACTTGTGTAAAACTGCAAGTGTTGAAGCTCTTTTAAGCAGAATCAGTACAAAGACAATATGTGAGGAAGCTTAATAGACTTAGTTAAATGATCAGTGTTCTACAGTAGGGACTGAATTTAATAACAACTTTCAGCATGGTTTGCATTATATTCAATATTGTGTAAAGGGACAACCATGATTTAATCTAACGTGTTGAAGACACACAGGAAGTTTCAAATGAAAGGGTTTTTCAAACTGCAAAAAAAGAGGCTCCAGAGAATTTGAACTCTCAAATAATGTGTGAAGACAGCAAATATGTTTGTTCCCTTGAAAAATAATTGAATTAAATACATTGAATGAACCCACTGAGCCCATTTGTGTAGTTAAACTGAGAAGATGATTGAAGGGGACCTGAGCTATTTAGCCTCCCAACCACTTATCTGAATGAGCAATAGAACTCTTTGCCTTAAAGTTGTATCAACACAATGAAAACCTTGGCTTTATAAACTACTTTAGGATAAAAATGTTTCACAGTTATATCAGATATAATGCTGCATTAGGTATGCCCTGATGCAGGATGCAGTATACATAATTGACTGTAAATTCCTGCCTGTGAATACAAATTATAATTTTCTTTATTATTTATGTATAAATTAATGCAAAGCACTGTATATGGATGTAAACTTCTAAGGCTATTACACTGTGTCCATATAGAAGACACAGCATGAGCATGAGCAACAGCAGCAGCTCTGGTACTCATTTTTTTTTTTTTTTTTTTTTTTTTTTTTTTTATCTGCATTGGAGTAATTCAGTTGCAATATTGAGCTGTGGGTCACTTTCATTCTGGAATCGCTCCGAAAAAAAAATCAATGTAGTTATACATGGAAAAAGCAGAAAAATAGACACAAAATAAGTAACATTTACACGGCGTTTACACAGACTCACTTTGCAGGACGCACACACACACTGTAACACAAAAGTCACTTTATAAAGCATTGTGTGAACAAAGACAAAAGGACTGCATGAAGTAATTTTTCGTTCCAATTTATAAGATAAAGAGCAGCCCAGCTGCTCACATGGTTTTCTATTCACATTCTTCAACCTTTCTCTTTGGTCCTTAGCCTCCCTCACTCCTTTGTCTCTTTTCCTCTCCCCATCCATTATTCTCTCTGCAGTGGGCAAAGAGAATGGCAGTACAATATGTGGAGCACAAGATTAAAAGAATTTTACTGAAATATCTCAGTGAGCCAATAACACTTGTGAGCAACAAACAAACTCTTTATGCGCTGTGGTGGTGTTGAGTGGGGTGTGATGCTTTTCAGCAGAAATGGATTAGTGATTGTAAAAGGTATGAAACTAGTGATTATCTGGGGTCGGGCTCGTCTCTTTAGCGACAATATCATCTTGTTGTCAATTGTGACAAACTCTTGCAGATATCAATGGCACCTGTACAATCAGACGTTTCAGTGTCATTAAATGGAACTAAAGAATGGAAGAGTAAATGTCAGAAAAATCAATGTTCCTCTTAGCTTTATCTATCCTATTCCAGCTGAACAGGCACCAACAGCACCTCTGATATTTTAAACTTATAATGATAGATGTAAATTCAATCAACTCAACTTCTGGTCCAGTGAAAGGGGGCTAATGTGGTGGAAGGAATGATAGTAAGTGACAGATTTATTCATCTGTAGTCTGGTTCATGCGTCTGCGAGAAACACGGTGAAGAAAGAGGAACTATTCAAGTCTGAATAAAAGATTATTTTTCTCCATTTCTTCAGCAAATAGGACAGACAAAGCTATGTGTGGATCTGCCTGTGCAGTAAATGTGTTGATTTCATGAAATGTGAAATGCTCTCTGACTCTGTCTGAGAAGATCATATTACACGTCACATATTTGTTGTCAGGATCTCCACCTGTCCCTGTGTGTTTTCCCCTCATGTTTCCCCCGATCACCTTTCCCCTCATGTTTCCTGTATCTTCCCCTGTTTGTCTTTGTCTGTCATGTGCTCTGTGTTTTTGTCTGTGTTTGGAGAGTGTGGATTCATGCACTGCCCGCCTCCAGACACGGTCAACGGAGACCACCCGCCCGCCTGTCGCCTGTGCGACCCCGCCTGGATCCAGGCTACTCAGACCATCCAGCCTGCCTCAGCTCCGGTCACCGGCCTGTTCCTCCTCCGGCCTGAACTACTCCGGTGAGGACAACGACGACACTTTCCCCCTCCGGACTCTTCCGACCCTGGGAGGAGCCCGGGTCGGTAGTGACCGTTTATTGGCTTTTTGCCTGGACTTGGTTCTGTGCTCACGCACGATTCCCCTGTTCGGTGTCTCAAAAAACGCTCTTTATCTCCAGTCACCTGCTGTGTGTGTGCTGTATTTGGGTCTGTTATCTTGCCACCATATAGCATTTGTAACCTTTTTTTTATTTTTTATTTTATATTATTTTTTCCAAAAATATCAGACAAGTCTTGTATCCTAATAATGTCTTGTTCATTTTTCAATTCGCTTTCTTATACTTACAAATTATACTTACGAATGCCAAGATGCAGTTGTAGATGTTTAAATTTCTGGATTTTGTTTCAGCATGTTGATACAAGATGAGAAAATTGATTTACTGGTAACAAAGTGCACAACATGGATAAACAATCTGTTGTAAATAGTTAACATGGTCACTGCTACTAATTTGCTTAATTTTACACCTCTGGAAATAGTGGAGATATTACTGAATGCTTTGCTCTGGGAGCAGCGATTACTGCCGTTTCACTCATGGATTAGTCTCAGTTATTTTTTGATTGGTGCAAACCCTCAAATATATAAAATTCTTAAATTCTACCTGTGAAAACAGGAGCACTATATTACCTGTGCTTAGACATTTTTTACACAAGTAAGCAGTCTCTCTTAATTGTACCTAAGCTGACAGAAAGAGCGGACTGGAAAGAAAAGGACTAGAAATTGCCATTTAGCCATTTATGGAAAATCTTACTACAGTGTGCTATATTAAAAAAAATTAGTGTGAAAATGCATTTTCCTTTTTTCTCCCACACAATGAAAGCTAATAAGACAAATTGCTCAGTGTGTGTGTGTGTGTTTGTGTCTCATGAATCATATTTTTGTTGTCTCCAGGTTTTTCCATAATTAAGGTTTTTGTGTTCTTTGAATAGAAAAAAAAACATGTAATTTTTGGTTTTATTATCAAAAAGGCCTTTAGGAATTAACTGCAATCAAGTGAAATACACAATGTACACACAGACTGAAGTAATGTCAAAGTTTTCAAAGTTGAAAATTACAACAAAACAGTCAAATGAAAAGTGAAAAAAAAAAAAAAATCTGCACTCAAAATGAGCTTTTATTTGGAAATACAGTTGTATTACACGTCCTATAACAGAGGTTCTAAAACTTTTCAAGTCATGTACCACTGTACCAAACCACAATTCCCAAGTACCACTTCCCACTGCATATACATTTCACCGATTTAACCACGCAAGAGCCTCAGAAAGGCTAAATAACAATAACACAATATACTATTTCAGAATCAAATGATACATTTAGGCAACATCTCTTACTGAATGTTGCACTTCCCAGCAGCTCAACTGCCAACTCCTCTTCAGCATCAAAAGGTTTGTCTGAACTGTCAGGTCTGATGTTGTCACTAGTTTCTGGGACCTTCAAAATTCCACTCAGTTTGCTTTCTAAAATCATCGACTGAGGAGCCTGAATCCGACTGAATCTGTGCTATGCTAACCTTGGCATTATGCTATGTTAGACGTGACGCTGCCCTACATGGCTAAGCACAGGTAACATGTATTCCTTTTCAGGTGACAAAACGCCCTACTTTGTATTTACATCACAAACGGTGTCTTTAATGTTTATCATTGTGGATATATTATTAAATATCACCTCCAGCTAAACAATTCAGATTTTGCTGATTTAAAGGAATAGACATTAAAATTTTAAATGAAAAAGGAAGGAGCATTTTAAGAAATATGGTAATAGATTTTATTTGCTGAGACACTAGGCTCAGCTTGCAGGGAAAAAAAAAAAGGCAATAGATGTTCCAAAAAACATATTTTCTGCATTTTTCTACTTTATGTTCCTTTTGAAAATAGGCAAATATTTAAGTAAGATATTTGTATGTCAATGAGAAAGTTAAGAAAAAGACCACTTACAAAACTAAAAACCAAAAGAATATGTCAGCGTACAGCCTAGTAGATGATTAAGCAATTATGCTAAACAGATAGAACACAATATGTTATGTTTAACCAAAATCATTAACAGAAAGACAGCTGGGCTGGGGCAATGAAACTTGGTTAGGGACAGCTACTACAAAGGTGAGGCTGCTGAAAAAAGTTACAGTTCATTTAAAACAACCTGAAAGTGACACAACGTGACAAGAATGAGCCAAGCAACTAGGCACAAGATGGTCATCTTGCAGAAGCTTTGTGTCAGACGGGTGTTTGCAGATGTGCTTTCTGAGCTTTTCTGCCAAATCCCACAAAAACAGGCAAGGTTTAGGACCAGAAGTGGTCGGCCACGGAAACTTAACGTGCAGCGGACATCAAGACATCAAGCTGTAAGATCAGAGGACATCCAGCAGTGGCATTAACTCAGAACTGGCAGAATCCAATGTGTAGCAAGACATCCTCTTCAGCACACAGAGCATCAGGTCGTCCTGAAGTCACAACAACTTACGACGCAGGACATCACTCGTGTACAGAAAAACTCCCAAAAGCTTTCACCTCATAAAACTCACCAGGCCGAATAAACATTTTCTCCCCTTTCAAGTTTGGGTTTGACTCTCTCTCATGGTGTGAACCAGCTGACCTCTGACCCTTCCATCAGCCCCACAAGGTGAAACTATCCAGACAACTGCTGCCCTATAGTTGAACATTGTTACAACTCCACAATGACAAACTCACTGTTCCAGCTGAAACTATAATGCACATATAATGTTTTAGTCTGTGTTTGTTTCTCATGCAAATTAACAACACTTGTTCATATCATTGATGTTCATAAGCCATGCTTATATAGTTAACCTGCATACTCTCTGCCTGTCTTCAGTTACTCATATTGGCTAACAATAAAGACTTGTATTAAGTATTTGTGTAACTGATATCAACAAGTGTTTAACTTTAGTCATGGTGGATGAATAATTAACTTTTATTCTTAGCCATATCAAAAATAATAATCAGCCCTTTTCTTAAAGGAAGCGTTCTCCCTGTTTTCAGAGTCAGACTCAGTGAGTGGTCATCAGACACTTGACCCCGCCTCCAGCCTGGCCGTTAGTAAAAACTGTAAACCTCAGACTGAAGCGGGCTTTTTCTCTTCTTCGGATTAACCTTAATATTTATCATTAGTCGCTCTCTGTTTAAATTAATCTCACACTTTCCGATCGTTTTAGAGTTATCACGCTCAATACTTTTTATTAAAGTAAACTTTAAGCCAAGTGAAGAACGCGTACTTTTAATTAAGTTTAATTGAGTTTTTTAGTTAATTATCGCCTTCAACCGCCTACACCATTGTTTTATTTTCTCTCTCTGCTCCGCTTATATGAAGTGTTTTTGGTAGTCTAGTCAGGATAAATCCAGTCATCTCTCAACCCGGACAAAGCTCAGAAGATCCTTTTTGCCGAAGCTGACAGCTGTTGCATCACTGCACCCTGGTAGTCGATCCTGAACAAGACCCAACAGTAGTAGCAGAAGAAGCCTGGATGGGACGCCAGCTGCGGGGATCAACACCCACAGCACGACTCCAAACTCCAGGCCCTCGACATCTGCACGGAGCTCCGCAGGAAAGAGTCGTGTCTGGACAACTGGGGACCCCCCCTCCAAAAAGCAGAATCTATCTGAGTACTTTGATCCATCGGGTTGATGTGTCATAGCTTATTTATCCAATTCTAAATTACTTAATATCTCATTTACAGCAGGAACTAGCTCCGTTTTAAAAACCTAACTATTATTCTTCCCACCATCACTCCGCTATAGCTCAGAAATCCTGTTCATGACATCCATGATCCATACACCACAATATACATTCATATAGTTTATTCTTGGTGTAAATATTGTTCAGTATATATCCTTATAGACAAGCACTTGTTTTTGTGTATTTCCTGGAAGATATTGGAATAAATCCCTGAATGCAGAAGTCACAGACTATGTTGACTGATCGCTTGTATATAGGCCTATACAGCCTATTCAAATGAAATCTGGATGCTTTCTGCTAGACCAAACATAAATCTAATCTGCTACAAATGGGACACTGGTGGACTATAGTTCAGAGATATCTGGTCAGTAGTGACCAGCAGCCTAAAAGCTATCCCTCCGATTTGGAAACAAAGCCAAACAACTCACTTACGCAAACACTAAAACTGGTGTGCAGATAAATGGCAGCAGCTGCGCACGACTGATGAGCTCAAATTTTAAATGTCTGGCTCTAACAGAAGATAATTTGATTCTGATTGTATTGTGTGATTATTCTCCGTCAAACAATACCGTCACCAACCCCAAACATACAGCAAAAGTCATACAGAACGATCTTCAGCGAGAAGAACAAGGAGTCCCCAAAGAGCCCTGAGCACAACATGGCAGTCTCTGATCACTTGAAGAGACACAAGCAACTAAGACAGCCTGAACCCACAGAACAACTGTGGGGAGTTTCTTGGAAGAGTCAAGTGCCTGAAAGACTGGAAGAAGTTATCCTTTTATTGGGGTTTGTGTGCTGGACTATTTCTTGGTCAGGCAGAGTCACTTCCAAGAGCCCAGTTGTCACTCTAACATGGTCGGGCAATAGCATCAGTCCAAGTCTCAGCAAGACTGCTACGGGCAAATTTCCCCAAATGTTGGACACACTAGTGCAGTACAAATGCAGTGTAACTATATTGGTTTATTAAGTAAATACACGGTTAATTAAGGTAATACATATTAACGCACACATAATGTCTTGATAAAACAGCTTCTTCCAAAGTAAATGCAACAGGAATGACACAATGGAAACCATCATCCCACCGGCTCTGAAACAATGTTTCTGACCAGAGAGTAAAAAAAAAAATCACCAGTGACATTCATCCTGCAAGCAAAACAGCTACTAGACTTTACCTTCCTTATCAGTATACTGCACTGTCTGCCTTTCCACACACACACACACACACACACACACACACACACACACACACACACACACACACACACACACACACACACACACACACACACACACACACACACACACACCAACAGACCTCAGCCCCCTGAGTACTTCGACCTCCCTTCCTTTCTGCCTCCCAGTCCCGGGTGAACCTCCCTCTCCCGCTTAGAGTTGAGGGCTTTACAATTTAAGCCAGTTAAGTGACATATTGTTGTTGATAAGGAGGAAGATGAAGGGCTGAGAGGAAAGGTCTGCAGCATTTAATCTAAGTGAATCCAATTCAGGACTCTTGTCACGAATTTGTATGCGTGTGTGAACCTGAATGCTCGGGGAAACTGCAAAAATAAGTTAAAAATGCAATTACACAGCAATTCAAAACTCCACCTGTGCATTTGAGCCTGCATGAATGCACACAGCACCTACTGTACCTTACGCATTTAAGTGTGTCTGACTGTATTACTGTCTGGAGAAGAGGGCAGAACAAATAATTATGCATGTGTAAAAGTGTGTTAATCTCAGGACATTTACTGTGCTATGACATACCCACGAATCCAAGAAAATGAGAAACCAAACAAAATCATCATCTCATCAGATGGAGGTAAATGAATGGAATGTTTATGCAGCTTGTTCTTTAAGGGAGACCTATTATTCTCACTTTCAGATTGTTTTAATTCTATTCTGGGACTCCACTACAGATGTTTTATATGATTCACATTTCATAAAATCCTTATTAATCATACACCGGGGCTTTAGACAGCACCTCAGTTCATCCCTTGTCTGAAACAGCTCCTGTCTCTTGAAGGATGGATCTCGATCTGTCTGCGAACCCAAGGACACTGTCCCTGCCCACCAATAGTGGAAACCTGCCTGCACCCCAGGCCCATCACTCAAACTAGAAACACCCACAGAAATACCACACTATCTAATCACAAGGAGTGAATTTACCACGTGATCCCATATAGACATGTGGAAACAATTTATTGACTCGAAGTTGAATGGGAGTCTTTGGGGAGCCAGAGGCTTTTTGGGAGTCAACCCCTAGTGACCTTTCAGTGGTATTGCACTTTTGCATTTTCTGACCCAGGAGGTATGTCCACTTCATACAGTCTACTGTCAAACTGCATAACCCAGTGCTAGTGAGTCCTGAAAGCAGAAAGATGGTAAAGGTGGTCAAACTGAGTGTTTCAACACACAGTGATGGAAAAAAAACATGAAATCTAACACTCTTTGAACCATCTTCCTCTGGATTTCTGTCACTGTAGAGGCTCAACATTGTGGCTGGCTAGCATCACAGCAGTGATTACTGCGTAACGGAAAAGTCTTATCAGAGCCTTGCTGTGGTCTAAACCTAACACTTTTTTTTTTTATTGGATTTTAGATACAAAGAGCGGCACTGGCTTATTGGCGTAGACAAACCAACAAACCAACAATAAAATCATAGTCAAGGCAAGAGGCACCTTTTCACAAGCTGTTGCTGCCCTCCATGTTGAGGCAGAGAAAAAGCTGTAATGTATAGTCTGGCATATGTCAATGACATGGTGCGGCCCTACCTATTGATAGTTTATATTCTTATTTAGATAACCAAGTAGGGCTCAACAGAGTATTGAATAGTTAAGAAAACATTCACAAAGTAGAGATGGTGAAAGTTGTGAAAAGAAAAAAGAGAACACAGTGAAATGTTGGAGTTACTCTCTCTTGGTGGTGGTGGTGGTGGTGGTGGGGGGGGGGGGCTGTGGGGTGTGGGTTGAAGACAATAAACAGATTTCTTCTCTCTAAAATGCAATTAATTGAATCGAATTTGGTAATGATGCAGGGAGAACACACAGACATCCGCCTCGCTCCCTCTACGTATCTCTCAGTTTAATTACCATTTGTTACAAACACACATGGCTGTTGATTGGCATTCTGTTTACGGCCCCAGATCAGCGCTGTTTGTTTGTCTCTGTACAGCAGGGCTCATTTGACTTAGCTGGCTCTTAATAGGTAATAGAAACGTACTCAAACAAGGCACAATTAACTCTTCGTTATCGCCTACAAACTTCTCTTTATCCCTTTACGAATCGAGATGAGGATGTGATGCTCGGGCATGGAAGTCCATTTTTGACCTCATTAACAGTAACATGATGTCAAATGAACAGTCCACTTTGAGGTGCTTTATGAAAACTCAAATCCAAGAAAGATACAATACTGCCCACTTTGCAAACAAATCTGACTTGTGTGCGACCTTGTGAAAATATGAACCATTCATCAATCTGCCAGGTAGTAGCTTCTCTGCGCCCACTGCTGTCCATCAATCAAACCACAGTCCAGCTGTCCGATAGAAGACACAGTGACAGCGATGACCCGGCCCACCTGGTCGACGAGGTGACCTTTGAGTCGTCGTGACAGGGTGATGGATATCCTGTGCCGCAGGAAGTGAAACATGTTCCCTCCAGACTGCAGGTGAGCTGACAGAATTACATCTCTGATAAATACCACACAAAGCTTTTCATGTCAGTACAGACGAAACATTTACAAAGATATATAATCAAATTGTTGACATTTGATCCTCTTTGAAACAGGGCCTACAGATAAAGGTGATATACTTGAACACAATTACAAGTAACATTTTCTTTCATATTCATTTATTCTGCAAAGATTGCAATAGATGTCATATTTATTTGTGGATAAAGTAACTACACCCTTTGCCTCAGAAGGTATTTAAGAACGTTTTGCACCATTCAGCAGAAATAGTTTTTTGTGGCCATTTTTCAAAACTGTCCACCAATCTTTGTATCAACTTTATGAAATGTTTGACCACTCTTCCATGCAAAATTCCTTCAGTGGCAAGATTTTTGAGAATTTTCTTGCACGTAGTGATTGTTTCAAATCCCCACAAAATTATAATTGGTTTCAAATCTGGGCATTGAAGAGGCAATTCCATTATCCTCCGGTTCTTCTTTTTGAGCCATTCCTTGGTGGATTTGCTCGTGTGATTAGGATCATTATCCTGTTGAACAGTCCACTCTTGGGTCAACTTTAAATTGAGGACAAATGTCCTCACTAAGCAATATTACACGGGAGGGTGTGCTTTAACGTGATTATTGGCACTTCAGTGATGCTTACGGACGTGCCAATAATAACGTTCAAACACACCCTCTTGGGTATTATACAAGTTACTATCTAAATAAAATCAACTTTTTTATTAGCGTGAGCTCCGTTTCCGTGGCAATACGTGGGGTGTGACTAACAACTGGAAAACAATTAGTTGCATCAGTAAAAGCGAATGTAATGTTTGCAATGTTTACCCCTTCAGGAAGTAGTCCGACCCTTAGTAATGATGTAGCAGAGACGAGATCAAGTCCGTTTTATTGCTTTCTAAAGATTGCTTCTCAAACTGAATAAATACAGCACATAGAAACACTAAACTGCTTAGCTCGCTCAATCTCGTCGTAAGTAAGATATCGCTGAAAACAGATATTGATTGAGCCATGCATTTTTACGATTTCATCACCATGTCATGTGTTAAACATATCCGGTCATGCTAGCCGCCGCTAGGAGTGCACGACTATCTGTAGTGTTACGGTATGGGTGCTCGGAGCGACAAAAAAATCTTTTGCCAAATGGGTCACAATTAGTAGGCCTATAACAAGTAAAAAACAGCATTATATTGCATATGATATGAAATTCAATTACAATTATATATTCCCATTGAGAAGGCGGAGTGATATTTCTAGTGATGAGGATGTTCTTATCATTGCCACCTAATCTGGAACCCCAGATTCAAATTTTTATGGAAATAAATGTAGGGGTGTGCTTACTTTTCCAATGTGGCTGATTTGATTTTCGTTCACTTAAATTATGTGTGTCATTTGTTTGAGTATATCACCTTAATTAATTGCCACTGTTATAGAGCATTTGCTTGTTCAATTATGGTTTTTTTAATGTTTTTTTTTTTAATGTTTTTTTTTTTTTAAACAATTTCCATATTCCATATTCATTCATTTATTTATTTGTTCGCATGACTGTACAGGTAGGGTTATATAGTCGAAGCATACAATATTTACAGTGAGAATACATTCTTCCATTTAAGTCCAATCAGAGAATGAACAATAAACTCAATAATAAGAAGAGTAAGCAACACAAAACAGTTGCAAATTGCCACTTCTCTCAAAGAATTTTTTTTACATGTTTTCATTATTGAGCAGGATTTCAACTTAGTAGAAATCCTAGGGAGCGGATCCCTGTTCTCTACAGAGGTCTTCTCTGGAACTAAGCGTGATCCCACACAGCTACAGATGTACACTGAGACAGTTAATGCACCAGAAAATCTTTTTTTTGAACAAAAGGTCAGAAGACAAACATTTGGTAGTGAGGAAAAAGCTATTCGGCTTTCAAGGCTTTTACTTATCAAAAGATAAAAACACTGAAGCGTGAGGCTGCCTTCAACATTTTTAGTTCCTTTCAAATTCCACAACAGGGAACAATCTCAATTAAAGTTACTCAACTGGAAGGGCATGATTTGTGAAGTAGACTTACTTTGTTTAAAAAGGTTACCGTTTAATTAACTAATGCTCAAGTTCCTTTAAAAGTATTTATGATTGTGCACGTTTTTAGGTTTTTTTTGTATTTGCTTGTGTTTTGGCTATTTGCATGTGTTTTTTTCAAGTCACAATGCATTGAGCTCTCAGGGCCACCGTAACATAGACAAAGAAAGCATATCTATTATCTCTTTAAATATTGTATCTTGTTTGGGTCGCTCTAATCACCAATGACAACTACAGCCATTTACCACTGAAACACAGACACACAGACACACACACACACACACACACACACACACACACACACACACACACACACACACACACACACACACACACACACACACACACACACACACACTAAAACTGCAGTGTCAGGTATCTGCAGCTTCCACCCTGTTTGGCAAGAGACATGTTTTCCAGCCTCATCAATTATTTTCTACCCTGAAGTCTCTCTCTCTCTCTCTCTCTCACACACACACACACACACACACACACACACACACACACACACACACACACACACACACACACACACACACACACACACACACATATCTTCTTTGTTGGTAAAGTTTTATTTTATTTTCTTTTAAACTTTTCTGTGGAGTTTTGCTGGATTACTTCCTTCACTCTTTGTCTTCTCTATCCATTGCTCAGAATTCGTTTTTTGTTAACAAAAAGTTCATCATCACAGAAAAGACCAAAGGACACAGCAGAGTAATTGCACAGTTAGGCTACTGATATTTTAGAGCCATGGTTGGGGCCATGGATTCTAACTTGGACAAACCTCAGTCAGATAAAGGATCAATAAGTCAGGCAGAGTACAATAATATATTCAACTAACCCACCACTTTACCCTTCACCCTCTCTGCTAGTAGGGGATGGAGGGGATTAGCAGGTTAACACCAACATCTATTTTGATCATTTTGCCAAGAAAAGGAATGCACCCTCCTCATATCGGCTACTAAAATACGAGTCAATCAAATCTAGAGGTCCGCTTCCAAAGACTTTTTAATCTAAAATCCCTCCCTGTTTTTCCCTCACACAGTTTCCCTCCACCCAGCTCATTAAAGAAAGACTGTCCAGGTAAACACAAAGAACAATTTCTTTAAATGTGATTTGGCAACTCAAACTGCTAAAGCCTGATATTGTATTCAGACAAACTGCAGATTACAGAATGAGAACTGAGAATTTAGACCCCAGTCTCTTCTATTCAAAGCACATTAGAGAGGGATCTCTTAACGGCCAGGAATACTGATTACAGACAGCAAAAACGTATTTTATTGTTCACGTGGACACCTGATTATCGACAGACCTGAACCTGTTCTTTGAGCACATTTCCCCGTTGAAGCCCCTTTAATTGAGCACATTTTAATGGAGGGATGATGAAAGGAATAGCTCTAAGCAGGACCATAGCTTTAAACATTTAATGACCTTTAAATGGTGGTTTCTCGTTCACACATTTCAATAAGAGCGACATCAAACAATGTATAGACCAGAGGATCAAACACCATCTATTTCTGGTCGAGATCAGTTACAAGCAACTCACACACTCACACACTCACACACACACAGACACACGCACACACACACACACACACACACATACACACACACACACACACACACACACACACACACACACACACATACACACACACACACACACACACACACACACACACACACACACACACACACACACACACACACACACGTATTTTGCTGAGTGTTAGCATTAAAACAGGAAGGTGTGCCATCTTTTTCATGAGTTTATCTACAGATTCTGACTGCCTGAATCTAGAAGCAAGAATCCTAAAGCTAAAATTTCCACCTGACAGATGCCAATCAGTAAAGTTGCTGCAAAGAAGCTACAAATTCTAAAACGTGGATGCTTCACACACATCTTCAACCCGGCAGCATAGATGATCTATACAATCACAACAGCTTCAAGATGGACACCTAAGATTAGTGTCACCAATTCGGTATTCAACCAAATGAGAAGTGTGGTCACAATCTCTCCTTCTGTTTCTAAGTCATAGCGTCATGTTCACAAGAACATGGTGTCACAGTGACTCTGACCTTTGACCCCTGACAAGCAATGTCTTATCAGATCATCCCTGAGTTCAAAGTGAACATTTGTGCAGAATTTGAAGGAATTACCTTAAAATGTTCCTGGCATATCGCGTTCACAGGAATAAGACCTTGACCTCTGACCTTTGACCACCGAAATCATAATTGAGTCCAAGTGAACGTATGTTTGTTTGTTTGTTGTGCTAAGGTTTGGGTTATGGCCACAAATGTGTTGAAATGTTTTTTGTGAGGTCACAATGACCTTTGACCACCAAAATCTAATCACGTCATTCTCGAGTCAAAGTAAATGTTTCAGACAAATTTGAAGATCTTCCAAGACGTTTCTGAGATATCCTATTGACAAAAGTGGGACAGACAACCCCAAAACATGACGACAGATCGGTGCAGCAGGGGGTGTGCTGTTAAAGATGCGTCTGTGCAGTCCAATTTTTGTGTCAAAGGTGCGCCTGGCTTCCTTAACAATGCTGATATCAGTTTCCTTTTTTTTTTTAAAACAAGAAAAAAAGCAGGTAAGCAGCTGAATTCGTCTTTTTATAGTCTGAAAGTACGCCTATTTGAGTGTTGATAAAGTGTGCTTTGATGCTACAGTAGCTCAAGTCTGTAGTGGCAGCGCTGCGTATAAATTTACACTTAGCAATACTAAAGCCAAGGTAAGTGCACGTAGACACACATGCACTTACAAACGCGCACAGACACGCAGATTAAATCAAGGTTTTAATCAAGGTCTGAGGTTAGGTAATTTTCCATTTTTCTAATTACTTATGCATGACTATAACATTTTTCTCCCCAGGAGCCTTGGGGTGGTTAACCGACTTTGCGTATATGTGTGTGTGTGTGTGTGTGTGTGTGTGTGTGTGTGTGTGTGTGTGTGTGTGTGTGTGTGTTGTATTTGTGTGTCTTGAGATAAGAGGCTCTTCCACTGGTCTGCTCAAAAAGGTATTACAGCACAGAAACACGCATGCACACTCCTGTTCCTTCCCTCTCTCTGAGATGAGGAGAGGAGAGATGAGACAAAGGGACAAGAGTAAAGAGTTAACAAAGAACAATAGGAGCCATGGTGTCTTTACTGGCCAGTAAAAACTGAAGATCCCTACGAGAGGGAGGAGATGTGTGTGTGTGTGTGTGTGTGTGTGTGTGTGTGTGTGCGCTCTGGCAGGGTGGTCGTGTCGTTCAGAAGGACAATGCTGAGCTCTAAAGAAAAAGCTCAGATAAGACAAAACCTGGGAGATCTGAGAGTCACCCGGAGTCAAAAGTTTATAAAGTCGATTATAAACGGTGAGATTCAGCCACGCGAGACATTTACCCAAACAGCAGGAAATTGCAATTACAGTCATACTGCGCAAAATCTTGTTTATTTTCATAAATGTTGCAATATTGCACTATGATTTAAAAGTGGGGAAATCAGAGATATTTCTATCAGCACATGCAGCCACACAGAGAGAAGGAAGGGACAAGCTTTAGAGAACAACATCAAACCACAATAAAGAGTTTTTCCACCTCTCAAGGATCAAATCAGCTTTACTTGCTCAGCAACAACAGACTCCCTGCTCACCGTTTCCACAGAGGAGATGAGCAGGGATTTCAGTACGTCAGCAAATTCTGGATGCAAATGTCCTGCAGTCAGTCAAGCAACTAAAACTGAAAATAGACTGGTTTTCAACAACAGGATAACGATCCAAAGCAGACATCAAAACCCAAAATGCACTACATTAAGAGACACTGCTTCTCCCCTGCCTGAAAGCTGTACTTGACTTGAGCCTAAAGTTTTTACTAACTATTCTGATGCATTAACATCTTAACAGAGAGCTAAAGACTTGAGGTGTGCCAATAATAATAATAATAATAACAATAATAATAATAATAATAATAATAATAATAATAATGTGCTTAAGGCATTGTCAACATGTGACAAATTGAAGAAAAAAATGATAAATTACAAGCTCCTCAATTTAAACCAGACTGAGAGCAGCTCTGCTCTTACTGTATGTCTATAAGTTTATTGGGATTCATCTTGTGTGAAGCCTCAGCATGCACCAAGAGACAAGACATGGCAGAAAGAGCATGATCTGGACCAAAAAAAAGGGCGCAGAAGAGAAGAGGAAATTGGACAAAAGTTAAGAGAGACCAAGATATAATGAGGAGATGGAGATAAAGTCTGAGAGTCAAGTTTTCTCAGTTTGCGCCCCTCATGTATTAGCACACGTTTGGGTCACGGGGCTAACCATTCTTCAACCGGCTATGTTTAAATCCAGAAGGTAATTTAAAAACACTGACTGCTGTTCTGAAGGTCTTTCCAGAGTCCTCAAAGACTCTTCTAACTATCTGGATGAACATATATTCCTTCATCTGAAGGATAAAAGGGATCTGAACTTCCCAGGCCATTCCTCAGTTTCAGCATGAAGACAACGTTGGCAGACTGCCGGCTACCTGGAGAGAAAACTACTGCAACCTGGGAAACGGGTTGCTTACTTCATTATTTTCTACCACTGTTAGACACAAAAACAATGCACATATCTGTCATTCTGGTATCTCTGTTCTTTGTATGTAACACAATCATTAGCCATCAGGTGCTGGACCACAGACGTGACTCAACACACTGAACAGAAATTGAATATCATAAACTTCACCTGGGTGGTATGTCAGAGCTGTTGCATTAAACGACATTATATCCTAAGCTGAAGGTGCTCATTAGTCCCGCGTCTACCTGCAGTCAACGCCTCTATGAAGCTGTTTCAGCACCGTGGGCAGAGATTATCTGTCAGTTGCCTTAAGACCTGGCTACATGCATAATTCATCTCAATACTGTTTCAACATGGGCAGGAAAGCGGAGGAATATTTTAAAGGTTTTTTCACACCAAATAGAATTTGGTTAAAGTTTTAGAGAGGAACATCTTTTGGCAACATGTACTGTCTATAATTGGATATTTAAAGGGGCTGTGTATTACTGGTGTTCCTGTAGCTGGAAGGAGATTCAAGTTGTGGAAGAAGGAAATAGATGGCCAAGGCATCATATCCTGTGAATGAAAGTAATAGTAACATATCATTTCTTTATGAACAGTATGCTGTAAAGTTCAAAATAACTAACTTTTACCAGCTAAATTACATACATTTAATGCTGCTTACATGTATGAATAATAATAATAATAATAATAATAATAATAATAATAATAATAATAATAATAATAATAATAATAATAATGACGCAGTGATATTTAACACTGAATTGTGTCATTCACAACTAAGTACTTCTACTTTAGATTCTTTAATACTTTATACAGAGGAAGGCAAAAGCATGACAAAAAAAGCAAAGAAAATACTCTTACATATTCTTTATATTGTCACGTTTGTTTTATTTATTCCTTTATTTATTATCCTTTACATTTCCACATTTATTTCCTTAATCTCTTACAGATTTATTATTTTTTATGGTACTCCTATCACTCAACATACAACTCTGTTACTACTTTTACGTTAGGCAATGATTTGAGTGCTTGTCCATTGCTGGTGTCATATCAAATCACTGCACGGTTGGGTAAATAGTCATCATCTTGAATAAATGTGGCCGAGCACAAAGTTAATATGTCTACTTCCCACTGACAGAATCATTCAGTTCTGCTCAAGTCAGCGAGCTCAATTAAATTTTCAGCCAAACCTACTTAATAGTCCAAAGCCGGTGTCTCATCAACGGCAAGAGATTTGAACTGAAGATGGTTTTATGTGCTCGGCGGGCATCTTCAAATACACCAGTCTAATAATACAGGACAGGGTCATTAAAATAACCACGTCATCCAAATCTGTCTTCCACACACATGCAGACTTAAAATGTGGAGTCAGTTGAACCCTCCCAAAGTTAAAATGAAATTACCATTACTTCTGCTATGTCTACTATGTTCACTACATTTTATTCCTTGTTGGCTATATTCACCATCTTTCATGTTACAGAACCTATTGAAATGTTTTTGTTTTATTTCTAACTGGTCTTTTTTCAACTGTAACTGAGCAGGCATTTCAAAGGCACTCACATTTCTCTGTTGTACTGAATAGGTTTGAGATTACACCACTGCAATAGAGAAGGTATTTTGACAACGTGGACTGACAACAACCAAAAAAAAAAAAGGCAGTTTTAAAAAGACCTGGAACTGAGCATAAACTCAGCGTTTCTCCCCCAGCAAGTTACTCGATATTGCAATTTTTAAACACGTCTTTAAAAGAAACTTCACACTTTCAAAATCAAAGTTGAACTTAGAGAGGAGGTCACTCAGGTTCAAAGGGCACGGACAACTAATTCTTTTACCAACAACCCTCATTAAGATTTTATATCCTCTCTGGCTGTTAGCCACTGCTGCTTTTATGTGCCAACAGATAAGAGCATTTCCTGCTGTTTCCCTTTATGTGTGTTCCTTAAGATGGCTGCAGCTTTGGCAATATTTACAAAAGGTCAAATCAAATAATACGATTTATTTGTATTGTTGACAGTCTTGAGAGATAACAGCATAACAGGGCGTATACG
Organism: Embiotoca jacksoni; assembly: GCF_022577435.1. Taxonomy (NCBI): domain Eukaryota; kingdom Metazoa; phylum Chordata; class Actinopteri; family Embiotocidae; genus Embiotoca; species Embiotoca jacksoni. The sequence continues at coordinate 10,513,423 of NW_027185403.1, forward strand.
ATATAACAAGCTCATAATCATGCCACTAATAACGTGACAAATTATCATATGCAGCATTAAAAAAACCTGAAAAAGCATCATTTTAACTTGGCCATAAAATTGCAGTTGCTTACTTTGTGCAAGTCAAAGTCTTTCATGTTTGAGGGATGAGTTTTGTACCATCAGCATAGAGATCCCATGAAATAACTTTTAAATGTTTTTTTGTTAATGTTCCCACATGAAACAGGATGTAGGGTAAGGCTTAAAAATAGCTGAAGGTGGGAAATGTTCTGAGCAGCATCTCATTGTTCAGACCTGGACAGTGTTCACAACGTTGATGCTAACAAAGTCAAGTCCCAAATGGTACTATATGTATGTTATAGATAATTGGGGAAGGGGGTGAGGTGAGACAAAGATATTTTCTTTGTGCAAAGAAATTTGAATTCAAGAAAATCCAAGTGGAAAATCACGATAAAATACAATTTTGTCAAACTACATTAGAAATAGTGTGATGTGCGTCACAAATAGAGCAAGATTATCAGATAATCATCACATATCTCATGGTTTTGTACACTCCAACTTCATTAGTGTGGGATTTATGTCTCTCAAAATGCACACTTGTTACTGTGCTGTTCCCCAGATTTCAATATTAAAGGAAGGCTCTGCGGGCTGTCAGACAGAGAAAAGACAATCACACAGCAGTCCTGCTAGATCAAAGCGCTAACGCTGAAAGACAGCCAGACAAATGAGAGCCAGTGTAGCCGAACAAAAAAACAAAACAACAAAGGCAAACCTTTTGCGGACTGGATGGCATGGAGAAGGGCTTGTTTTGTGGTCAGTCACTTTGCCATATTTGTCTGCGCACAAACAATGACCAGTGCTGCTAGGAAGAAACAAAACACAAAGGAGGAGGACAGGAAACAGAAGCGAGGCTGGAAGGCTACAGTGAGAATTTAAGATAACAAAAAAAAAGGTGAAAAAGTTGATAGTGTAAAACAGGAGGAAGACAGGAGGGGGAAAAAAAAAAATTAAAACCTGTGACTTAAATGCAATAAACATCACCTCTGATCCCCTGTGCTTCTGATTCTGGCTCTTGGCTATCAGGACAGACTTGCAAATTAATTCCCTTTGGCTTGAATAATACAATTTCCTTTCAATATGGATGTGTGTGAAAAGGAGCACCTGACTGACCTAGGATGCTTCTCAAATGACCCTGAATGTGACTCCCAATCATCTAATTCTGGCAGGACAAACTTGGATCAAAGCACACACAATGTCAGGTGATTTATTCCTTACACCCATAACAGCAACCTGGAAGCGTTCTTCCAACCTCCATCAATCCATCCTCCATCAATGACTTTTCAACCCTCCTTTATCTCTCCTTCCCTCCCTCCTTCCCTTGTTTTCCTCCCTCTTCTCCTTCTTCACCTCTCCTTTCCTATCAATCTCACAACGACCCTGAACATCAATATTCTCAAAACTGAGGCACCACATGCCATTCCATGAATTCGACCTGCACTTGTATCAGCTCTGCGGCCTAAATTTTTCATTTCACCCGTCCTCGCTTGTCAGCAGCTGGAGGCAACAACACGTCTGGTTCTTCACTTATCTCTCCCTCCTTTACTCGACTCCCCCCCCCCCCCCCCCCGATCTCCCCTTCCTTTCCTTACCTTCAGGCTTCTGGTTGCAGCACTCGCTGGACAGTTTGCCACCCTCTAAGTTGTAGTCCAGGTGGATGTCGCAGCAGGAGGTCAAAGTTCATCTCCAGCCTGTCAAATCTGCAGCCCAGTGAGTTTTGAAATATGTGTTAAAACACAGGAGGGGTCAAAGACGGAGATGCACAGAAGGGGATAAACTCCAAATGCAGAACATGTAAATGTCACTCATATTTTTTAGGCATCATATAATTGACTGTGTGCGAGTGTGTTTTCATGATTAGAATCATCAGCTCTCACAGGAATGAAAAGCAGCTGTTTACCAGAAAAGGACTGTCGGACATTGTAGTCAATCTACGAGGCAGCGTGGAGGCCGGTCTGATGGTTTCTGTTCCACTGCAGAACGTACACACAGGGGAGACAATAAAGGTCTTTGTCACTCACACTGTCACTGGAAACAGCAAGGAGGTAAGGACAAACAGGAGCTATACAATGTAGAAAGAGAAATAAAAGACAAAGAGAAGAGGTGAACATTGTGTTTCTATTGCGATGAATACCAAAAAATAAAAATAGATGTCCTCAGCTTGGGGACACCACGGTGAAGTGAACAGAAAAATAAATCAGTCATTGTTCTAAAAAGGGAAACAACCAGAAGAGCTTAAATTAGTTTAACCAAAGAAAGAGAAAGTTCAATCATGTGTCACAAGTAAATGATATAACATTAAAAAAAAAGCCAGACAGATGATCATAATATCTCACACCTTCTGTATCTCTCTCTCTCTTAGTAAGAAAGGATGCTGTCTGTATGTGACTGCTGAGTTATTTCTTTTGTTGTTTTTTTGTGTGAAGGTCATAACAAGCCTAGAAGCATAAACAGTGTTCTCGGACTCCTGCTGAGGCAACCAAAAGTCAATAATTCCAGACAAACCAGAGAGATAACAATGAATTAATATTCCACGAAGATGTTTGGGTAGGAGAGGGTGTACTGCAGTGTTGCTTCAAATATTAGCATGTTTTGTATGTGCTGCAAAATGGGGGAAAAAAAAATGTAATTAGAAAGACACTTTCTTTCGGTATGCTCGTCCCAGAGACAAACACAAACAAGTATGCACAATCATAAGCACGCCCGAATCAATTGTACTTCATGATTACAGTTGGAGAGTGTCATGTCACTTCAGCTGCTGTAAAAGAGTTGAGTCCAAGCAAAAGACTGGAACTGAGGAGAAGACAAACAACAACACTGTGAGGCTGCAGATCCAAGCTGACATTTCTTCTTAAATCACAAGCTGTCTGTGTCTGTGTGTGTGTGTGTGTGTGTGTGTGTGTGTGCGTGCGTGCGTGCGTGCGTGCGTGCGTGCATGTGTGCGTGTGTGTGAGTAACAATCCTTTTTTGCACGCGTGCGTGCGTGCGTGTGTGTGCGTAACAATCCTTTTTTGCACGTGTAGACTGATAACATTTCTGGGTTCTTCATTTCCGCAAGTCTGGCACAGAGAAAGAAAGAACAGGATCCCAACAGCTGAATAATATCTTCCTTCACCTCCTAAATATCATTCTTCCTCAGGCAGAAGTGGATCTGTAACATGTTGGCCTTTTCCAAACACAAACCCCCAGATACTCCCTTTCATTTATCTGACTCTCCTTCTTTCCCCACATGCAGTGTTTCTTCCCTCTTCAACCGATACCTTTCTCAGTCATTCCTCGGTTGCCTGTGAGAACTTATTTATTTCTCTCTATATTGCCTGTCCACTCTCCATTTCTCCCTGCGCCAACTGTCAATCTCCCGTAAATCAACAGATACCACTTATCCCACCGATACCTATCCCACTTTCTCTTAGATCATTACACCGAATCTCTTGAGCGCTCACTTCTGTCGCGTCTTCATTTGATGGTGTGGCGTTGATCTGAGCGTTTTCTTTCTCATTTTTCTCTCTTCTCTTCCTCTATAGCTTTAAAGTGTTGCAATACATCTCTTGTTACTTTTGATACTCACTGTCTCCACAATCCAATTTCTCTTCTCCTCACTCCCACTCATCTCTCGTGGGAATTTGCTCTAAGGCCTAAAGTGAGTGTAGAGTGACTATCTCTCCTTCACTACGACGACCTGAACTGATATGGCTTGGTTTATCCATCCGGCATACCAAACAAATGCCCACCGGGCTGAATATATATTCTGAATATAAACTACAATCGAAGAAAATGAGACATGTACAATGTTTTGTTGTTTTACTATTAGAAACTGGTATCAGTGGCAAACAGGTCTACATTTTGCTTTTCTTGTGTCTTTCCTTATTATTATTTTGCATATTTCTTTGTTATACTTGAAGTGCAGGGCCACTTCAGAGTCAGTCTGACCCTATATTAATTCATTTGTCGTGTTTTTTGAATATTCAAATACAGCCGTCAAATAGTTATTTGAGAAACTACATCGAAACACCAATGAGGTGCAGTGCAAACTCTGCAGGTAAAGTTAGCTGATCATCAGTTTACCACAGTTTTGCAGTCGTTAGAGAACTGAACAGACGGTGACTAAAAATGTACTAAAAACTTGCTTCTCATCATCTCTGTCCAAGGCCAGGGTTTTAGAAGTTGGATGGCATTTTTTGAGCCTGAGATTATGGCACAAGTGGGTCTCTCCTTCTCTTTCTCTTTCTGGGTGTGCAGGTGACAGTCGGGCGGTGGACAAATAATTAATATTCGATTAGTTCAGATTGACTTTCGAATACTTTTTTTTGCTTGAAATGCTCATTCCTAAATATGAAAGGCCTCAGTTTGAGAGCTGTCTTCATCATATGAAGGAAGAGGGGAGGATGATGGCAGAAATAGATTTTACGTGGAAGTTGGGAGAACCAGCAGAAAACGACCTGAATAGAAGTTCAAATGTTTACAATGAGACTTGAAGAGACAAGTTGGGAAACAGGATACTCCTATGTCAGGATGTGTTATGTGCTGTGAATCTCCTGTGTGTTACTCAGATTTAGAGGCAGTGATAAACTCTGCCTCGGGCACTGAGCTGGATTTTCCACAGTCTCTTATCACACAGCGAGAAATGAATTTTCTACAAACACATATACAAACACACACAGACAGACCCCTTCAGCAAAAGGGATTACCAACGAACACATTAGATTACATAGATACAAGCAAACAAACACATTGATGCTCGGACCGGACAAAGTGAGAAATCAATGGGTCATCTTCTGGTATGAATAAAGAAAAAGAGGGTTATCGTTATATCCAGCATGGCATATTAGTTCTCCTTCCATTCTTTATGTGAATCTCAGCAGAATATAAAGTTCTCACCTGTTGCCTGTAAATACAACTTCCTCTACATCCTGATCCTCACCTGAGAAGGAAAAGAAGACAAAGGAAGATAAACATACCTTGAGTTTCCAGGGTGGCATCTTATCAGCTTCTAGGTAGTGTTCCCAACAACATATAGAGCCAGAAGAAGACAAAAGGTGTTGCTCGAGAACATACATAACAGTGGAGGAACTGCAGAAGTCACACTGATTATGTTAAACTGGATTTATGATTCATCTGAAAGGAGTTCTGCTATAAATACCTCTGGTGTAGTTTTAGAATTTTAGTTAGTGACTGTACCCTTTGATCCCAGGACAATGTAGCATATGATTGGATCATATGTTACTTCAGAATATAATAGAATACAATACATTAAAATAGAATACAATACAACAGAAAGCTTTTATTGTCATTGTATGAAAATACAAGAAAATTAGGACGAGTACTCTATAATTATATTCATGGAAGTGTCTCATACTTCTATACTAATGCACAGCAACATGTGAACTTATTAACTACCATTTCACCATATCTCATTAATGGATAGAAGACGACTCCCCTCCAGACGCCATTTTCACTTTCTTTTATTCACTGTGATATATTTTTCCGACTGTGATGAGCAGTTTTCAGTGGAAATTGCTTTATATTCTTGAACTTCAGGGCCAACAAATATTAAGTCAGAGGTTTAGTCATCAGTTTTGTCAACCACAACATGTTAAGCCTGTTCATTATCTTCTTCAGCCTTGTTGCTCACCTATAGCTCATGGTAAGACGGTCCTGTCAAATTAATAAGTGAAGACTCATATCTGAATTCTTTCAGGTAGCTTCAGGCTGACTATGAATCACGTCTCACGTAAACATAAACAGTGATTTGTAATCTAGAGGGTCCAAATGTATTTATACTTTTTCATTTAGTATTTTTTGCTTTTTTACAGTCGGGTCATTCACCATTGTTGTTTCCACATTTAATTCGTTTTGGGGGAATACAGTTGGTCACCTGGTGTCTAAAGGGGAAGTAAACAGCCAGGCAGACAGCATGCTTCTCACAGTAAAGATCTATCGATCAGCCGCAGGTCAGATATGAAAAACTGGTTTATGGCTTGAAATTACCTTCTTCCCTTTTCTGCTTCCTGTCTCGCTCCTTCCACCTGTCTGCCCTACTCCCAAAGTATTTCATGTCAGTTGTCTCAGATCGATACAGACTCCTGGGGAACAGAGCGGACAAAACCCAGCAGCTCCTTCGTTCCCATCACACATGGACCTGCACACCGTCAAACATACACATACATACAAATACACATGCATTGCTTCATTGAATGCCTCCTTCCGGGGAACTGATGGATGCACAATCACACAGTACAAACGGTGTGTGCAAACATCAATAAAAGACGACTCACAGGGACTGACAAATCGGCTCATTTAATCCTATTCAGGTCCTCTTTTCCACTTCCAGTCCTCTGTTCCTCCAACAGCAGCAAAAAGTGAGAAATGTAAGAGTAGATCAAATTTTTATCCACAAGTACACTTACCCAGTTATAGCTTTTTTTTTTTTTTTTTTTTTTTTTACAAGATCTCTCTCTAATGATCTGTTGTTATGAATTTGGTAATATAATCACTGTACTGTGGCTGGGTGGAAGACAGACGGAAGAGAGATGGAAGAAAGAACAAACCAGCCAGCTGTTTGCTTGATGTTACTACAGAAGCTTCATTTATGATTTGAAAGGCATAGGAGCCACAATCAGAAATTAACTCAAAGACCGCAACAATTGTGAAGAGGGAATGACAGATGTTATTTGGAGGGTTCTGTCAAGGTCAGACTGAGTGACAGGTGAACACCAAAACCAGGTGTGCACGCGAGAACGACAGTGAAGCCCAGAGTGCAAATACAGGTCGTGTTTTTGTAATAGCTCGCCTTGTATGTTTCAGGCAGGACCTGGCGCGCTGCTGTGAGACGGAGTGCGAGTGTCGCCTGGGCTTTGTGACACCCAGATGTGACAGATGAGAACGTGGCAGCTGTAGTCATGGGAACACAGAGGATCAACATTGTCACATACATCTTTCTGAGTGGCAACATCCATCCGTCTCACAAGCTCTTCATTTAGTGGAATATCCTCGTGTGTCTTCTCCCTACTCTCACGCCTCTTCAGTTGCTTAGCGAGTACATCCTGTAAATAAACAAGACATTTATTGTTCAGTTGCAAACTTGCTGTCATTGGGAGGCACAAGCACAGCCATTAATTCCTCGCAGATGCCGAGCAGCAGTAACCCGCGCATATGGAGAAAAAAAATACACTTGGCAACACTATCTCGGTCTGAACTCTTCTTTTACTATGGTTTGACCACAAAAAGACAGTTTCTCTATTTTTCATGTAACAAAGACCATTTGTGGTCAGAATGTGAGAGCTCCATAAAGAACATTTGGAAGATAGCGCTCTATGGGTGTTTTTAAAGCTATAAACTGTACCCATTTTATGACAACTTAAACTTTCTCCAAAAATAGCTAGGTTGGCTATAGTCTATTGTTATGAATGTGTGTCTGATATTTTGGAAGCAGTTTGTTTTTGTGAGCTCTTTTTTGGTGGTTTGGCTAACATACACAGAAACAACTCTTCACGTTAACCTTTATTCCAGATGGTTCACTCTGAATATCCTCTTGGACATTCTTTGTTATAAGAGCAGCAAAATATGATCATAACGTTATGAATAACTCTAGAAAAGAACCGTTTTAAACATGTGGCATGATTCATACTACAAGAATCCCCTCCCTCACTGATCAAATGTATGACACGTTTCCCACATGTTGCAACATATGATAAGATGGGGGAAATATATGGAACAGCTTTCACATTGGAATCTACATGGGCTTCACACATTTTACCATTAAAAAGTTCCAAAACCACATTTTTCATGGACAAAATACATTTTACATGTGTACAATCACATGTTTCATGTGGTCACATGATTTTTTGCAGATGTGAAATGAATGTGGTTATTCTGCGAGGGCTTCTACGCTCAGTTCATGCTAAAATCCAAACTTGTCAGCACTATGGTAGTAACCACCTACATATTCGGTGAAATGTAAATAATCCAGAGAAAGCTGAAGCAGATGTTATTGTTATGTTATGTTATTTCACTTTATTAATCCCCGAGGGGAAATTTCTTTGCTATAGCAGGGGGGCTCTCAGGGGGGAGCTGCTGCAACAGGCTGCCATTAGCGCGGCGCCAGGTAACCTGACCTGAGGTGCATGTTTTTGGATGATGGGAGGAAGCCGGAGAACCCGGAGAGAACCCACGCAAGCACAGGGAGAACATACAAACTCCGCACAGAAAGGCCCAGGACCGGATTCGAACCCAGAACCTTTTTGCTGTGAGGTGACAATGCTAACCACTGCACCACCGTGCCGTTCCTTTTGGGACATTTGTGGCAAACACTCTTCTAAAAACTGTGGCTTCATTAAAAGTAAAAATGGTGTAAAATAAATTGGTGCAATTATTTAGTAACAACTTAATGATCAGAGCATTTCTGTGTGTGTGTGTGTGTGTGTGCGTGTGTGTGTGTGTGTGTGTTCACAATGATGGGCATGCCGCCGCAGCACTTGAGACGAATGTTTAATAACTAGTGTTCAAAGACACTCCATTAGAAGGGAGCGGAGAGAATGGAGGGGAGGAAGAGAGCAGGAACATAATCCGTCCTCCTGTGAGCTCTGCGTGGCTGTCAGACAATGTTGCAAGGACAAATTTAATTTAGTCAGGGGATTTAGCCCATTCAGCGGCTGACTTTGCTTTGTGAATGTCTAGTTTCAGTTGGCTGTTGTGAGCTGATGAAGAGGAGTTAAAGGATCCAACCCCATTCACCTTCGCAGCCTCAGTTTGAACATCTAATTAACTTTAAAAAGCTGAAAAAGACTTTCATGCTGTAATTAGTTCACATTTGCCCCATTGTCAATTTGGACGATTGAAAAACGCACACACATTTTACTGCATCAATTACAGTTATTTTCAAAATGGTGACACACCGAATGATTGCTAATATATTTGTTCATTAAGTGCAGAAGACTAATGCACCATGTTATTGGCCTGTGGGAGATAAAATACAGAAGCTAGCCAGTGAGTCTATAAGATTTCCACTTTGCAGATAAAACTGTGAGCATGTGGTTCAGCTCACAAGTCGTATTCCGTGACCTTCTAGGAAAAACTGCAAAATAAATCTCCGGAAAAATCTATGAAGAATGAAACCCCAAAATACCTTCTTTCCTGTAAAGCACAGAGTTATCCCTTGTGTGTGGAGAGATTTGCTGGTGAGGAGGGCATGCCTCCATAAAAAAAAAAAAAGAAGAAAAAAACAGACTGCCTGTCTCCCTCTACCCACCGGAACCACAGAGCAGGTCCCATCGCACTGAGCTGACAGGTGCAAAGACCTGAGAGTGTTTAACTGCTATGCTGTTATCCCAGCATGCTCCAGTCTGTCCCCATATGGGCAGAGGAAGCTCGAAAATTGATAAGAAAAACTGAGGAAAGTTAGCCGGACTGAAAAAGTGAGCAATTGACTGAACATCTCCCTGGATTCCTGGTTTTATTTGCAGAGCTGCGATTTCTTCCAAATGGTGCACAATCAAAGCGGAGAGGGTAGGGGCCGCACCTTGTTTATACTTTATAGAAAAATGACAAACAATCCTCAAATTGCTACGATTAGTTTAATAATTAATGAACTGATCAGCAGAAAATTTATCACCAACGATTCTGATAATCGATTAATCATTCCGAGACATTTTTTTAATGACTTGAACGTGAATATTTTCTGGATCCTTTAGTCTTCCATGGTAATAAACTGATTATCTTTTGGTTGTGGACTGATGGTCGGGACAAAATAAGACATTTTAGGCTGCACCTTGGGCTTTGAGAAACACTGGTTGAGATTTTTTACCATTCTCCGACCAAGACCAAAGACCAAACAGCTCATTGGTTAATCAAGAAAATAGTCTACAAACTAGTAAATAGGGAAACTAACCATTAGTTTCAGCCTTAAAAACACAAGAACTGTCTGATGAGGAGAGTTAGCAGTTAAATGTCAGAGTAGAATCATGTAAATTTGTGAGAAATAAGAATGTGTGTCTACAAATTTGAGTCCATCAGACTGAGAATGATTGAGAGAGAGTGAATGAATGCTGAGACTAATTAGTGAGAATGTTGGGACCAAAGCTGGGGTGTTAAAGACGGCTGCCGGGAAGAAGAAAAGAAAAGAAAGATTGGAGACTGATGTGAAAGAAGGAGAGAAGCAGACTTTTGACTTAATGAGTTTAGTTCTGCTCATCTGTCTGTATATCAACTCACTGACTGAACTTTACTTCCTCAATAATCAATATCTTAAGTTATTTTCAAGAGAGACAGAACAGAAAGCACACAGAGTAGCAGCTGAGAGGCAAACACCAGAAAGCAATGTAACACTTTCGCACACTGCTTTACTTCCGTAACTCCCACAGTCAAGCTCTGAGCAAACCGAACCTGTGATTATATTTGCCACTGATCAAACACGGAGACTAATTCATTAGAAATCAGACCTCTGAAGATGGAAAAAAAAACTAGTGAGTTTGTGAAAAAGTATTTATCTGTAACTTTATTTTGCTTAATTGGCAGCAACATATTTGAGTACATTTAGTGTATTTGTAAACCGGGTATCATGCCAAAGAGTGTGATACACCTATTAGTCTAGAGGTTACTGTATCAGTGTCAAGTTTAGCTTCCCTTATGTGTGAAAAGTAAAGAGCTTTAGTTTCAGCCACCAAAAACCATGTGAGTAGGTTTAGAGAAACATATGTAAGGAACATTTCGTACGTCACGTGAGTTTAATACTTTATGTTACGTATGTAACTTTAAAGAGACCTTCATTTTTGCTTACTCATGACCTCGAACGCCAGTCTCCCATGGTGAAAGTCCTGAGTTTGTTCCAACCAAGCACCGCAGATGTCCTCCGATTGCTCTGTACTTCATCACATGACATCTGTCACGTGACCTCCTTCTTCGACCCTGGTCATACATGCAGTGTACTTTCCAGGCCAAGACCAGGCTAAATGTGACACAGACATGGTATCCTCTGGTGGACTGAGTGCATTAAAGCAGGATGTACTACAAAAAGCTTAAGTATAACTTGATGATTTGTTGTTACAAAAACTTAACAAATTAGGTGATTACGTCAAGAGAAAATCTATTTCCATAGCTTAGGCAGAGCACTGAACTCACACTTGCATCAACTGACAACCATCAGCCTCTTCATTCATGCTACACCATCAGATGCTCGTTCTTAAGCTGTCTGGCTGAGTGGTAACATGTGGTTCCTAAGATGTTATGTTCACGTCTGGGTTTATTGACCACGATTTCTTCTCCCGGCAGTTACTGTAACAACGTGGTGGTAATATGAAAACATAGCAGCTCTGCCATTCCTTTATAATGGAGGGTACCATGCAACTGCTGCTTCCCAGGGACAAAGAGGGGCCAAAGCTTTGAAAATATATTTTTTTTAAACAGATTTAGAATAAAATTAGCAGCGGTAGTAGAATTTTCCATTACTAAAAGCACAGCACAAAATCAGCCAGAACAGAAAGCTCTCAATCATTAACAGTTATTTCCTTCTTTTTTGATGTGGAAACAAGAGTGCGTGTGCACGCGCGCGCGCGTGTGTGTGTGTGTGTGTGTGTGTGTGTGTGTGTGTGTGTGTCCAATCAATAATAGCCCAGTAATCAGACTCAACTGCTATTCCACTCCAGAAAAATCCATGATGTGGAGGTTCAGAGGTCTGAAACCAGGCGAGTTCGATGAGCCTGAATATTAAATGTTTCTGGAAAGCACACATTGCAGACACTTCAGTTTATATCAGAAGGTACAAACCTTCTGATATAAACTGAAAAGTTTACCAAAAACAATAATCAAGTCAAACATCTTTGCGTTACTGAAGTAACACAAAGATATTGTCATTGCCACAATAGAGGGGATTTTTCTTTTGTAAGCCACACTGTGGCATCAGTTGGATTTCAGTCAGTCCTGCTCAGTGCCGCCTTCTGCATATTTAATTTGATTCTCTCCACACTTCCTTTCAAACTCGTCACAATGGGTTTGGTGGGATGGTTTTCAAATGGGTGGACTGTAAATTTTTGGTTCAGTGTTGAATGAAAATGATATTACTGATTCAAAGTCCTTTGTTCTGATTGCTCGCCGAAAAGATATTTCAACAGCATCGGAGAACTTTGGATATTTGTATGTTTAGATTTTTAAGTACAATTCTGATGTGTATTTTGTCCAATTTTGTTGTTCGTAATAACATGAAAAACAACAATTTGGCAAAAACGGATGAAATGAAAACGTCAGGTATGTTCTTCATTTCTGTTGGACCTTGCATGTTTTAGGGAATGCGAAGGGTATTTACCGTTTGTCTCGTATACAACAACCTATTATTGTAAACTTGGCAGCAATCATACTAATGAAAAAAGATGCCTTATAAGTATTCTTTTTATTTCTGTTAATGTGCAGTAAGCATTTCAGAGGCTATATTAGATTACATTTCTCCTCCATAATCTCTCCATCCATCTGCTGAAATCATGACAAACAATGAGACACACACTCACTCCATCTTTCTGTCTGTAGCTGCCACAAAATGGGATGACGGAGGGATGGAGCACAGTTAAAAATGATAAAGGTGGCAGGAAGCAAAAGACTTTGGCTTTCAGGTAGTGTTAAATCAATTGGAATAATATGTTAGTGAACCAAAATCATCTTGTTATAAAAGTCACACCAATAATAAACAGGTATTTAATGCTGGTAAATTATCATGCAAATAATGTATGTAAACTATTCCTCTGTGAAAACTTACGTGATAATGTTAACACATTGATCTATGTGTTTTATTGAAAGGGACAACTATGTCTGAAAGTGAATCTGGAGAAAAAAAAAAGTGTAAACTCTGACTAAACCCGCGACTTTGAAGATTTGAGCTGCTGCTCGGGTAACAAGATAGACCATAAGTTTGCTTCAGGGAACAGAAAATCCTGGGCGTTTTCCAAACTGTCAACAAACTCATCTGTAACTCAGTTAACCGTGTATGGGGAATTGGACCCAGATGTGAAGTCAGCATGTGCTGTCACAACACCACTGTCCTCAAACATCAAAGTGAGCTGCAACGGATGCTGCGGGAGCAATCATTCGACAATCAGTGCTATCGCTCACAGCAACAACTCACCCGGGAATGAACCTTCTCATCACAACTCGGACTGACCGGCTCCGCACAAAATCAGTCGCCTCAGTTTCTCTGAAGCCGACAGACAACGAAGCAGCGGCTGGGCTGCTGTGATTACTACAGGATGTTAAATAGAGCTCAGTGTTTACCTCATAATCACACAACAAAAGACAGAATAGTTGCTCCTGAGATAACTTCGTAGATCTGTAAGATCTTGGACCACAGTATTATAATCATCGTGCAGTGTTTTGGCATCTGATAAGCCTTCAAATGAACTGTATTGTCCCTCAAACACACCCCACCAATGCAGCCCCTCATGTTGTTTTGACGATCCGAATGTCCACTATGGGTGAGCCCAGACATCTCGATGCCGAAGTTCATTTCAGTGTTTTTGAACTAGGATCAGTTTGCGTTAGCTGAATCATAGTAGTTAATCTGTAACTTTGCCTCCAAGTTCAGCAGTCAACATTCTGGCAAACCCACCCACCTCATTCTCCATCATAGCATCATTTTAAAAGGAGACCACTTTAATTTGGGGCAGCAATGCACTTCCCAAAGCAAAAGGGGCAAATTGTTCGAAACATAACTGAGGTGTTTGAGGTGCTGACTCGAATGCAATCATCTGGAGGTCATGATCTGATGATGCTAAAAGAACTACATAATCAGCAAGTTACAGTGTGCTCGGGGCCTTGTGAGAATCCACATACCTGCGTGGCGTGGTTTCACCTAAGAAACTCTGGAGAAGCACGGCACCCCAGGCCCCTCCAGCAGTTAGTTTACAGTGGTGGTGCTGAACGGCGCAGGCAACCCAACAATATCTATGGCTCACCGCATTGAAGACAATAGCTCTAACAGATAAAACATTTCATAACTGAACCAGGCAGTTTTTATAACCAGGAATCAAATCAAATCAATCTACTTTAAATGCACTTAATTAAGAAATTGTCAGGTTCAAGTTCCCCTGAAGAGAAATAATGGGAGCTTGAGTGTCATGTAAAGTCTTGCGTTTAAGAATGAGCGTTGTAAGTGTGACAGCATGAGCCACACGCACGTTCTTACTTTTTTTTTTTTTAATCACATGCAAATTTCAAATCCATTTCCTTTTTGTCACATCTTTGATAGTGCTGCTGATGTTGCTTAATGAAATTATGCAAAGGAACATCTCTCCGTCCTGCTCTGAACATACTGAATAATCTATCTGAAGAGAGACAGAAAAGAGTAAGAGAAAACTTAGGAGATGGATGACCTCTTCGAGTCACTGGCACATCTCCTTCTTTCACTCTCTAGAGGGTTAATATGGTTTTAATGAAACCCTGCTCCGACAGTAATTCGTATCAAAATGGAAGATGAGTGCGGAGCGATGAAGAGATTCAGCGTCAAGCAGTTAAATATGAACAAAGGAGAGGGGAGCTAGATAGGTAATAACATATAGATGGCAGCAAGTGAGCCCCATTTTAGCATAAAGCAGGGGGATTCATCACTTTGCCAGTTACCCTTCCAAATGATAAACAGTTTCCTGAAGTAGCTGTGGGTCTGTCTCCGTGCTTTAATGTGGTTTTGCAAAACTGTTTTAACGCTGCATGAACAGAAAATTGAAGGGAGAGCGAGCGAAAGATGACAGTTGCTGAGGGGTTCAATCTGGAGCTGCTCCACTTAACTGGAGGATGAACGGAAGAGAGCTGAGGAGAGATGGTGATTTAAGAGAACCGAGGAGTAATGTGCTATACTCAGTGGGCTGCAGTCTCTTCAGAGATGAGAGTATTGTCATATTAATGGGATCTTGTATACGTGTGCATGAGTGGATGTACAGCCTACACGTAGAAAAAAAGGGCTGCCGGCTGGTAGTCGTGAACTGAAGTCAGCATAGTGGATAAGGACAGGAGTCATGACATAGATTAGATCAGACAGGAAGGAAGAGGACAGAGAATATCAGGAGATATAACAGTTACGACAAGGTGGAATGAAGTAAAAGAGAGGACAGGAAAGTAAAGTTAGTTTGGGTAAGACGGCACACAGGAGAGATTGACTGAAGTTAACTTTAAAAAAAAAAAAAAAAAATTAAAAACCTTAAGCAGACATGACCTTCATTACTCTGTAAGGAATTTTAACTGAGGATAAGAGAGTGGCAAGAGTCAGAGACAGAGAAAAGTTAAAGAAGGGAAAATGGGGAGATTCAGAGGGAGATACTGTTAACTGAAAAGGACATCTTGCCGGATCTAGCTTGGATCTGTGGCCATCAGAGCCACATTAAAGCAATAAGGAAACTTTCATGTGGGAGTTACTGTGGTCACTAATTTCTGACTTGAAAATACTGTCTACTCTAACACCCAAGGCCTAATTACAATTTGGAAACTGATTTTTCTAAAAACTCCAATATATCTGGTTTATTTGAAGAGCTGGGCGTCGTTCATACATTTGTGATGCCTTGACTTTGATACCGGTTCCTAAATGGTACTTTTTTCTATACCAATTTTATAAAATCCATTATAAGAATAAGAAAAATTCTATTAAACGCTATGGCACAAATCTTTTTTTCATGCAGTTTTCGTGCCTTTTAGAGAGGGAGAATGTAACTCTCAATTCACCAATGTCCCATAACCACTTCTTATGCTATTAGTAGAAGCTGCACACAAAGAAGCCTGTTGTTACAGCACTGCACAAGTACTCCGGCAGGTGTATGGGAATTATTTTTTTCAAAAGAGTGAAATAGGGTGTTTTAATTTAAGATTTCAGTTGAAAACGTTGAAACAGGGTGATTTCATCTACGTGGGCTGCACAAGCAGAGGCTATGTTGTGCAATAATATTCACTCCTGTGTAAACAGAGGGACAGTTAAGTGTTTTAAAACCAAAACGTGTTGGTGTGAATGTAGCGCAAGTATGGACATTTGCCAAAGAACAAGAGAAAGCTTTCGATGCTGGATCGGTACCCAGACATAGTCATGTGTATTATTCAAAAACATTTATTTCTATGTGTATATGCCAGGAGGATCCTTTGGAGATATGGAATGCAGATCAACCACTGTCACTAAGACACCCAACTTTAATAGCAAGTACAATAGTGTCCATTCTGTTAAGATGCTGCACTGATGTCTTCGTACTTGACTGTTGAAGATTGCACCACATGTTTTGAAATGACACAAATGCATGTCATACTAAGAGTGTGGAAAAGAGAAAGAACGAGAGAGAAGTCTAAGCATGATGGACAGTAATTATAACAATTATTAAATATAGGAGTGTAAAAACTGTCCCTTTAAAACATTGTCGTTTTATGTTACCATCCAGCACTGCAGTCATCATATCAACTACTGAAGTAACAAGTTGGAGATTCCACAGACATACAATGTCTTTCACATCTTTAAAACTATATTCAGAGAAGAGGACAGGAGAGGAGAATACCAGAGCACTGTAGACACCCAGAGTCCAAAACATTTCTAAGACCATCCTCGACTGGTTCCCCTTTGGCATCTGTCCACCGGGCTTCTGGCATCGTGTCTCTCTTTGCAGATTATTAGCATTTCACCACTTCAGTATGCACTTCGGAGGGACGGGATTACATGTTAACCCTTTTCACACCGGCGGTCCCTGTACCGGGACCAGGTTGTATCTGCTGTCAATTGTTGAAGGTGGAAGAGCGTGGTGTATTCAATGAAGAGGCTGCAGGTTGTTACTATGATAAAAAGGGGTGGAGCACTTATTGTACTTCTTTCTGTTGCAGCCAACTTGGTTGGATTGGGGACACAGTTTTGATGTAGTACCAAATTTTTGCAGCTGTCTCTGATGCATAGAGCCTGAAGTTGTTCATTTTGGCCTCAAGAGTTGTGGAGGTGTTACTGACTGAATTTGGAGAAAGTTGTTTTCGGGTGAAACTTTCAAATAAATGCCCCCAGCTTCTGTATAAAATATGCTTGAAGTTGCTGGTAATGAACTGAGTTGAAATATACAGTATTGTGTGTGTGATATCACTGCAGAGCCCTCCATCACTGTGTTGTTAATTACAGCTCAGTCAAATTAGATGAGATTAAACAGCTGTATGCTCAAAGCTACAGCGAGGGATAGATGTGGAGTTATAACACTCGTAATTTGTCAGATAAATGTCAGTTAAGAGCAAATTGAATTCATAAAAAAAGAAAAAGCACATTGAAATGTAAAAATACCTGAACTGCAGCGGAGTATGTGACAAAAAGCTCTCCGTCAAAGGCACTTCTGTTTAAGGAAGAGTAATAAAATAAAATATTCACTCAGATACAGTGAATTATGTGTACAAAAATATTTTTCATAGACATATTGTTTTGAACTTATGGCAGCACTAAGAGGAAAAAGAAAGTATTATGGCTATTTTCATGAGCTGTTGCTGCTCAGTTGCATTTGAAGCTGCATTTCCAGGGGCAACAGTAACATCTAGAATTGAACACTTACTCCCATTTAATTGCACAAGTGATCTGTATTGTTAGGATGACTAAGGCAGACCAGAGAGCAGGGTTTGAAATGTGGGGAGATAGAACTGCATACGTGTTTCGTTTCTCTTTCTGTGCTGTTAAGTGGGCTTCTTTTTCAGGGTTGTTGAGGTCATTTTATACAAAGAAGTTTGGGAGAAACAGGTTATTACTGATGATTGCAGGTTTAGTAATCACAACTGAAACTGCGGGCAGATTGTGTGGGAGGCACACAATTTTATCCCTGAATAACAGAACAGTTTATGGCTGTGTAATACGGAAAACTGCTCATATATCCGAAAAGCATGAGTGCATGTTCTCAAAACTTTTTTTTGTCTTTCTTTTGTTTTCTTATCTTTATTAATACAGTCAATGGTTTTACTGCAGCAGTCAGTTATTGTTTTTTTTTTTTTCCCCTTTAGCCTTAATTTGCAAGTGACACTGACTGACACTGACTTTTCTCCTCAGCAAATCAAGTATGCTGCACTCAGTTCTGTCCTCAACATACCCACACTCGCCTGAGTTGCCCGACTCATTTTCGTGTTTTCTTACTTCTGTTGATTTTGAATATGATCAAGCACAAGGTTGCCTGGGGAGCTGCTCCTGTGTAGCTCTACCTCGTGATAAAGTCATTACTTTCAACATGTTTGTACATATCCGGCACACTCAGACAATGCTGAATATTTACTGCAGAGTCAAAACAAAATAATTATCCTCAGCGCTATTTAAGCCAATTATTGTTGTTTGTGCAGCATGTTTGTTAGAAGGACAGTAACAGGCTGCTCTGAATGGTTCTGTAATCATGTTAATTATTTGCTATCAAGTGGGACTTTTGGGGTTTGTTTGATCCACGGATAAAGGTATCTTGCTCTTGCTCTTGAGTCAGTAGAGAAAGTTAAAGTAGAAAACATGACAAATTTAGCTTTTCATTAAAACATTCCCCCACTGTGGCCTTGTGGATTGATTCACTGTCTTAAAGTCAGGACAGATTTACCATAAATAAACACAAATATGAATGACTGACGAGCTTGACAAATCCTTGGACATGCCGTGCAATCCAATTTCCATCAGGTATTTCAGAGGTTCTTTAAAAAAAAGGCAAGTCAGACCTTTAGCCAGAGGGCATTTTAGGGGAGGCACGTATCCATGATGGCAGTCAACTAAGTTTACTAAAATAGCAAAGAGCACAGATTTAACTCCTCGATTTAGTTGCTCACCTTTAAGCCGACCTGGTGTGTTTGTATTTGAGCAGGGAGATTACCCTTTTTTCTTTTGACTTTTATTGATAGAGGCATTTTTGATGTCACCTTTGTCCTTCAGTTTACTTCAAATCCCCCGTTTTGGTGGCACAGCCATGATTTCCCATCAGTGAAAAGAGCCAAACTTTAACCTCAGAAACAACCCATTAGCTGCTGACTGACAAGGATTTATTCTTTGTACTCTGGTTGAATGACACGCAGGATTTCAATTCAGCATCAGAGAGCCATAAGTCTGTGTCATATATAGATATGACATTATAAGATAACAATATCTTATGTTATTTGGTTTCATGTACTGTGCTACTTCAGTTTGTTAAATGAGCAACCAAATAAACATCCAGCGGGAGAAGGTTTGCTAACTAGCTGATCAACTTCAGCACTAAACAGCATTAATACATACATGCAAATGTAATTGTGGCCAGTTTAGGTATTAGTCTGGTCCTTACTCACTACAAAAGAAACATTGTTGGCATACATTACATGGCTTGTAAGCTACAGCGGAAGCAGGGCTGGATAGATACATATTGATTGTTAAGCACCAGTAGTAAATGGGATTTCAGTTGGAGTTAAGTTGATTTTCTATATCTGTGCGTTTCATTCGCTCATGACCTCTCCTGCCCACACTGGTATATATTTATGATGTCAGCCCTCTGCAGTGCATGCTGAAGTAGTGAAATGCTAAAAAAACTGCAGACAGACATTATGCCAGAGAGCCGGTGGAAAGATGCCAAAGGGGAACCAGTCGAGTATAGTCAGTGAATTTCCTGTTGCAGTCACACTGAGGCTGTCTGCTGTGCTCTGGTGTTAATGAAGGCACAGCAGAGTGAAAGTGAGGCCACTCTGCCTCAAGGCTACAGAATGCCACCGCTGATTGTGACCAATTACAGTCAATAGAGCTAAAAAATAAATATTGGAGCTCGGTGACACTGCTTAAATGAGTTTTTCCAGCATGTGCCTACTCTGCTTCTTGCGATGTCAGCCCTGCCGTGGCCTTTATTCACCGAGAGGTCAAGGCAGTCACTTCGAATATGCTAATTAAATGATTTATTGTATGTAGATCGTGTAATCAACCATCAGTCACTGTTAAATAAAATACTGCTGCTCCTGCACAGATATATAGTGAACACTGTTTGGTAGGTCGATGCTGATTTAAATAGGGTTATTTTTTATTTAAAATGTATGACATCTCTCGACCCTCCTTATTGCCACTGGAAGTATTCTAAACAGTGGCAGACACAATACTTTTGTTCACAGTTTTTAATAAAGTTTAATAAAGCTTTCAGCAATGTTCATGAAAGCAGTTGTTCTTTAGTTCTTTTTTTTTTTTCCACGGCTATAATGTTGCTTTAAGTGCACCACAGAAGAGCCTGCTTCAGAAACCAGCATTACTGAACTCCGTTTGTAACACAGTCAAGTGCACTCATTTCACAATGGACCGTCTATTCAATGCAGGTTTTGGGGTGATTTTGTAAATTATGGATTCAGTGGCACAGAGTTACTTTGTGTTGTGCAAAATGGAGAAAAAGATACAATGAAATTAATTTTAAAGATTTTGGTAATGCTATTTAAAACCAATCTTTTTCTTGTGACATTGTACACATTTAAGCGCAATAAAGGCCTATGCATCACATAACTGCGTACTGTCGACATCACTTTTGTTGGCTGCGTCTCCCCTACTGGACACTGATTGGTTTGTTCATGGGCGTGCAGCTAGTATTGGCATGTTGTCATGCTTTGGTGGCTTTTTCTCCTTGAATGAAGGAAAATGAATGAACAGATTCATCTTGTATCCACTATATCATCATTGTGGAATTACTTAAATTGCACCAACATCAACGCAGAAGTTGAAAGTAGTTTGAAGTCGCCAAATGAACATCCTCGTCATGCAAAAGTAATATAGTGGCCAACAAGTTAGGAGGTGAAGACTGCAAGAAATCTCGTGAGCCTTTGTCTCCTTTCTCTCATCATGTGCTATCGTGGCTTATTTTTTTACTTCTCTTCTCATTTGTTTTCTTCTTCTATTGTTTAATGGATGACAATAGCTTGCCTTAGCTTCCTGTAATTGGTCCAAAAGTCTGAACCATTCAGAATGTGTTTTTAAACTGCAAACAAATCGAACCATGTTTTGGTTTAAACTGGACTGAAACCGACTGTTTCGGTTGAGCCAAATATTGGTGTTTTGGTGCGGATTGTGGTCCGAGGTACCTTTTACACCTTTTACACATTTAACACCTGCTATTTTGATTTGGACCAAACTAAAAAGTTGGAAGGTCAGGACCAAACAAGGTAGGAGTGAAACCTCAAACGCACATAGAGATGCCTTTACAGGGATAGTGGCATTGCATTGCCAGGTTAAGATAAAAGGCAGTTAAAATATTGAATGAATCACCTTTCCTCCCTCCTTCCCCAATGTGTCACTATCGCGCCCCAGTGTGTTTTCTTGTAGGTGTAACCCTTGCTGTTGCAGCACGCAACTTTTTCCAAAGGGCAATCTATGGTGCTAACTCTGGCCCTACTATCTATGTAATATCAGTATCTGAAGTTCTTCAACAGTTCAGGCCAAGATTTTGAAGATTAGCTTGGCTACAGTTCACTTAATTTCAATTACCAGGTTCGGTAAGGAGATTGGTGGTAGCAACTCTATGTAAGAGCAATGAGACCCAATGAGATCCAGATGCAAACTACATTTTGAGGTGGTTTAAAATGTGATTCAATTCGCATTTCTACAAATGCGTCTCAGTCAGGACGTTCCGCTGGCTCAGATTGGATTTCTTGCATCGCATATGTTGACAACGTCATTTTCAGAGAGACAGAGTGAACAGAATCTATGCTGCCGCTAGCAGAAAGTATAGATTTTCGCTCTGTAGAGGACAACGATAACCACACGCCACGGACAGAAGCTGAAATAAACCGTCTTCTGCCACTTCCGTGCCGGCAGCTTCCGTGTTGGAAAGCCGTGTCACGTTTGACCACAGCAACCCACGCATAAAGGTTGGTAATGTCTGGACCAGTCTGGAAACACCAAATCCGATCTGCTAACAAATAACAGTGCAAGACAGTCTGACCTAAAAATCCTAAAACATTTGCCTGCAGCCTAGCACACTGTAAGTTTTAGAGTTTTATGCTTAGTCTGCATACTTCAATGTGAGGTTGCTTCCCTGTGAATGGTTCTATCTTTTTAAAGTTTGCTATGTGCAGTATTTAGGCAGTGGCCACAGTCGATGACCTGTGAGGTCAGAGTTCAACATTTTGTAAATTACAGTCTCGGTCTGTAAATTAAGGAGCAAAAATAACACTGTCTCCAATTCTCTGTTTAATGTGGTTTACATCGGAGTCTGTACCCAGCTAACACTACAATACTGTCGGTCTACTGTGTTCAGTCTGATATTCACACATTCAACACACACAAGCAGCCAGCAGGATAGTTCATTTCACTGGTTCCCCACTGGTTGGTGACGCACACACAGACACACACGCACACAGACACACAAATCCACACACACTCTGCCTGCAGGTAATGCCAGCGGTGGCCAGCCTTCATCTCATTTGTGTCTCATCTATCCCTCTGAGTCATAACAACCACAGAGAAACTGAGGCATACCTGGAAAACAAATGGGGAGAACCACCGAACCATTTGGTCAAATTAAATAAAGTGAATGCAGAAGAGGAGCTTTTGTTTTCTAACAATCTTTTTTTTTTTGCTCCTGGCGCAGCACCCACATCTAAAACATATTGAACTGATAAATATTATTTCATTGTGCTCTGCATAAGAGATTTTGAGGTTTCACTATAAAAAAAAAAAAAAGTTTTACTAAAACAAATGTGTTTTGACATTCCTTCCTGCTGATTTTGTACTTTTATCAGATCAGATACGTGTGAGAATTCAGGTAGGTCTACTCAGGCACTGAAGATGCGATATTACTGTCAATGTGAATGATGGTCAATGAACTACAAATACAGACTGCACAAGTATCTGCCCACTGTGTATAAGCTTTTTAGCCTCTGAGAAACTATAATTACATATGACAGAGAACCCGTATGCTGTTTGCAGAGGAAGACCTTTAATCTACTGCCTACACATTAACAGTGTTGCTAAGTCCCATGCTACAGCTTTCATGTTAGCGTGCACTAACAGACCATGATGTTAGGTTTGAAGCTAACCCTGGAAATAGCTCCCTGTTACTGAAGGGGCAAGCTTTGATCCTTCTGTGAGCATTAGCCATGGCTATATCTGGTTCAGATGACAGGCTGTGGGCTTGGTTATCTCTTTTCTCCATATTGACATCTCTGCACATTTCTGACATATTTGAAGTGATACTAAATACTACTGTACACCAAAAATATAAGTCCTCTTATAGGAGAGTCAACGAACCGTTCAATATCAAATCATTTAGTAATGAAGAAAAATGTGTCATCAGCAAATCGCTCAAATGTTTTAGTGTGTTTTGTAAATCAAATTATAGTGAGAAGAAATCAGGACAAAAAGAAAAGGGAGATGGAACAGTTTCCCTGTGGTGTGCTAACAAGGAGAATAATTCGTATATAGCAGGTTTTTATAATTGTCCAAAGTTTGACCTGTTCATGGCCGTTTCTGGTTTTTACCCACATGAAGCAAAGTTTGACCTTAATTTTGAGAAACTTGAAAGAAGGAATTGTAGATGAATGTGTGGTTCCTTCCATGACAATTATCTCAATTTTGGAGTTGGTTCATTGAGATAAACAATGAACCAAGTGCAAATGTTCCTGTCAGGTGCCATTAAACCATCACATCAGAAGAAAAGGGCATAATTAAAAAATGGTAAAACAAAAAACTATATATAAAACAAGATGAAAATCCGGCATTTATGCGTTTCATGGATTAATTGGATGAAAATCATGATCCCTTCATCGTTCCACACGGATCGTAGTTTCCCAAATAAAATAGTCCACACCCAAACACAGAACTATACATACGCAGTGCCCTTAATCATCCTTTTTCAACCGAGACAGAGTTTAACTGACCGTGTCACTTCAACAAGGTTCTCCTTCAGCGGGAAAGGCTGAAAAAAAATAAACCCTGTTACACAAAATGGAAATACCTACAATACCACCACATAAATCTCAAAACATCATCTTAGGAAGTTCATGTGACATGATTAAAAGCTCTAGAACAGCTAATTGTCTTCCTGGTAACGTTGTGCTGTCAGCTACTAATGAAATGTACAGAGGAAGTCACAAAAGTAGTCGTAGGTTAAATTCAAAAGAATCCTTATTACGACATAAAGAGCTGAATTAGCTCTATAAAAAGGTCAGAACATAGCCTAATCATTAATACAAATAAATCTACGCACACTCCAAAATACAAATTATGGAGTCAAGCACCTGTCGAGGTCCTCTGCTCTCACAAACGCAAACACACACAGACACACATATCACGCTGTGACACGTCACATGGCGAAGTGGCGGCAGACCCTGAGGGAGCGGAGTGACCACACGTCTCGAGTATTTCATGTCTGTCTGCAGGCGGTGACATTAACAACCCAAGGTGATTTAACTTCCTAATTCATCCACCTCCGTTATTTATGAGCCAGCAAGGCTTTTTAGCAAGCACTGATGGATCTCTCATACTCTTTATTCTCCACCCTGAGGACTTGGTGGCAGCACAAAAACTGAGATGGAAGGAAAGGAGAGGTGGAGAAAAGTGGGAAACAAAATAGTGTTTCAGAGGTGTGACAGGGTCATGGTTAGTTGCTAAGCCACCCAGGACAATAAATTTCATTTTGTTGAAGTGCTACTCCTTTTTTTTCTTGTTCCGACACTGCTCATACATTTATTTCATTCTCTTGCCGTGTCCAAGCTCCAACACCATTTTTCTCATCATGAAGTGTCTTTCTTATCTCAAAGATATCCTCTCCACAAGTAATCTGTCTCTGCAGAAGACCTTTCTAGGCCTGTATATACCCTTGCACACGCACACGCGCACGCACACGCACATGCACACGCACACGCACACACGCACACACACACACACACACACACACACACACACACACACACACACACACTCTGTCTGGGTATCTCTTGTCTCTTCCCCCAAGTGTTCCTTAACTTCCCGACGTTTGGCCTGAAGGCTGCTGTGATCTTCACTTCAGACTCTTTGCTCGTCATATTACCTGGAGAGCAGAAATGTCAGGATCCAACCAACACCGGGTGCACACATGCACACGCATTCGAATGCACACACAGTTATTCATCTTCTTTCTCTAGATTGTGGATGCTGTGCTTATCCACTTTTTTCTATTGAAATACAGAAGCGTTAAGACTCCCTGTGCAGTTTTCTTGTAAAAATAGTTATACTTGCATTCAAATATTTATCAAACTTCATTGTGCATTTACATTGTTTGCATCCATGTTTACAAGCAAACAACTGATCCCTTTCCTGCCTTTGCTGGTGCATTGCTGTTTTTTTTTTTAAAATGTATTACTAATACACTTTGATCAGTGAAATAGTGTGACTCCCTTGGTAGGACTGTGGACCTTGACTTTGATATTGGTTACTAAACAATACTTGTTTTCTTAAGATAAATAAAAGAAAATGACAACACACATTATAGTACAAATCTTTAGTTTTCATGCAGTTTAGAGGGGGAGAGTGTAGGTTATTTTTTTTAGCGCTAAAATTTACTGATGTTCCCTAAACGTCTCATAGAAAGTAGCTAGATGGTAAAATTAACTGATGTTCCCTCTTCCTTGGGAGCAAAAGAGGAAACAGCGTGACTTCTAGATGGAGTCAAAGGTTCTGTAGAGGGAGAAGGCTTTGATGGATTCTTTCAAACAAAGACTGTGATGATTTCCTTTATCTAACCAAATTATATTTGCACATAAACTGAACCAAACTTTACCAACTGAGGCGTGAGATTATAAAATAGAGTGAATTTTTAATCTATAGGAAAATAAACTCCAAATAACTGGTAAAAATCAGCAGGAAAATACTATAATACTACAGTAGTCAATGAGTTCACTTCAAGGTAATTCCAAATATTACGTTGGTATTATCTTGACACTGCAGGTCAGCAAAATATGCAAAATTATGGTCAGACAGAATTCCTTTGGCGATCAATTAAAACTCAGTTTAGCACAGCTAATTCTCAGAACTTTGTCTCTACTTTTCCCGTTTAATTCTTTAAAAAATAACATTGAAAAATCCAAGGAACTCATTAGGAGATAACAGTGCAGTAAAATAATATTGACTAAAAAAGGGTTTTATGTGCCATTCTTAAGACCAGCTATAGAAAAGATAATTTTGTTTAATTTGGAGAACCTGTTTTAGTTTTTGTCTATCGCTCTTATTCTCTCTTACAATCTTCCTTCCCATTCAATTAATTTTGAACGATTTAAAAATGCTCCAATGGCGAATGTGTCTGGCAAATAACAACCTTGACAGTTTGCGACAGTATGTGTCCATGCACGTATGTACATGCAATTTCTTTTCAGTGTCAACGGGTTCCACATTACTGATAACTGTGACAGGTCAGATCAGGTGAGGACAACAAGCAGAAGCGAGAATATGGGAGCTCAGCTTGAGGTCACAGATATGTATTCCGAGTGACCAGCAGGCCATTCAAACCACAGTAGTTAGAGAACACCCACAGAGAGCTACAAACCACAGTGTATTAAAATTGTATTAGATTTGTTCTTGGTGTGATTTTTGTTCCATTTTATACAGTGCGGCATTCTTTCACTGGACTCCATTATTTATGTTAAATTATTTTATGTTAAACAAGTTTTTAACAAAACGTGTTTCAGCTCTTATGATGTGTGGTGCTTCTGTGTGGGTGACTGTAACATAGAACATAATAATATATGTATTGTTATAAGATATGGACCAGTATAGGGTATACAGGCAGAAGGTCTAGCTATTCCCAATGGAGCAGTGGGAGGTCAGGGAGAAAATGCCAAATGCCTTGAAAAATATGTACATATGAAATGAGCAAACCAGATACCTACATTATGATCCACTTAAAAAAATGTTCACGATAACAAAGAAATGGAATCCAGTATGAAACTTGGATACATCAAAACTCAACAAAGAAATTTCAAAAATGAAAACACTTTGCCCTGTAAACAATCAATATAGGGAGTTCATTTCAGTTTTAATACGAGTAAAACAAAAGCCTTTTATCAGCTTCCAGACACAACAACCAGTAACTGAAGTTTTCAGGACACAGTTGACAGTGTGTCTCTGCTAAGGTGCACAATTCAAGAGTGCAGAGAGCCTTTGGGCACCCCGAGTACCTCAGGCCAAGTACCGAATATCACCAAATACAATTATTGAACATGGAGAAGTTATTAAGGTTACATGGGAACTTGGATCCTTGGGCAGAAATGATATTCTATTTGAAATTTTAACATGGATTAAATATGAACGTGAGACATAATGTGTAGAATATATAAGTGCAGAAACTCACCTTTAATCCTCTCACTGAGCCTCAAATCTTTTTGATATGCTGTAGCTCCTTTAAACTCCCGGAGTCACAATCTCCAATCAGTGTTCAAAAAGGACATGCCCCTGGCGAGTGAGACAATATTATCTCCGAACTTTTAAGACCTGATCTGATATCAGCCCTCTGGCACAAAAGCTACACCTCTTGCTCCATCGTGCATTATGTAAATCCGTGCACGCTGATACAGGGTCAGCTGAGGGGAGCGGTGGCAGACACGAAGCCCTGCAGGATCTGATGCGAGTTCAGCAGATGTCTGGTTAAACCACCCACAGGGCGAGCAACGCTGTCTGCACGATACGGCCAGAGTGACCTCAGAGCTGCCTGTCACCTTATCTCTCGCCACAAGGATACGCGCACACGCGTGCACGTACGCACGTGCACACACGCACGCATGCACGTGCACACACGCACGCGTGCGCGCGCACACACACACACACACACACACACACACACAGCTACTTTCCATTTCCATGTATTTTTGGGCTTTTATAGCAAGCCACTGCATTAACACTTTATAGGTATATGATGTTTTTAATCCAGCTGTTGTAACATAAGTATAACAGTTGAATGAGCTTCACCTGCTGGGTCAAAAACATATCCAACAACGAATAAAAAGGACACAAAGTAACTGAACTAAAACTTGACCAGAAATGCATCGCAGCAATTGGAGTCAGGGATAAAAGGGAGAAGAACGAAGTAAGGCATCTTGATGTCTGAAAGTATTGGTTATTTACTTACACGTTCTGTGTACAGCTCTGTGATTCACCTCCCGTGAACTAGATTAAGAAGACTGCCCTAGTGTTTTGAAGGCAGGAGGGAGAAGACGAGAGGCTGATTAGGTATGTAAGCATGGAGGCCTTGCTATTTTGTATTTAGCTTCCGGCTAGTGAGGCAACATCTATGAATTGCAATAAAGTGAAGGACATAAAGGGAGTTGTATTGTAGATGAGCTGTAGCAGCTAAGACAGACGATTTTTGGAGTCTGGCGGTTGCAATGCAATGCAGCATTACTATGGTGGTGTAGGAATATGGCTTTCTAACATCTTTGGAACACCGTTGGTGTAATTGTACTGTACTTGTTGCTTGTTGTTGAGACAGAGGATAAAATGGTTGTTACCTCGATAACTTAAAAAAAAAATGAAGCTAATGCTGCATTTGTGAATTTTGTCATTTCACTGTTGTTGGTATGCAGTAAAATAGTGTAAATAGGAATTTATTTTTTACTGACGTGGGACTGCACTGTCCTTATCAGACCATGATAAGCAGACCATCATTAGCAGACCATGGGGTGGCTCGGTTATGTGGAAGAGTGGCAACTCAAGATGTGAATCTTCACTTGCCTCATGATTCGGTTCGATTTGATTCCCCTGTCAACAATTCGATTGCACCATGCAGTTAAGAGGGAGAGACTGTAACTGAGGTTCTTTTCTTTAGCAACAAATTACAGATGTCTCCTAAATGCCTCACATGCAGACTATCAGTATCAGTACTATCACTATCAGACGCTAGCTAGGCAGCTGTGCACGGAGAAGCCTTCAGTTATTGCAACAATCACAACTTGTACGGTGGCCAAGAATGGTTCATTTGAAAAGATTGAAATAAGGCATTCTAATTTAAGATTGAAATTCAAATCAAGTGATCTTATCTACCTGGCGAGGTTCTTAATCTACCTGGGTGGGCTGCCCAAGCAGAACCTATTTAGGACATGCTTGGATATACTTTTGTGAAATTATGATCTGTGAAATTGACACCAAATCCTCCATTTTCACATCATGATGAATCTTAGAATCGAGAAATCTCCATATATCTAGTGAATACAGAAAAAAGCACGTACTCGGTTAACAGCAGCACTTGGATAAAAGCCAAACTTTAAAATATTTTTTTCAAATAACAGAACAAAATGACTCATTCTTATTCATTTCTCTCCTAAAATGAAAAACAAGTCGAGAGTATCTTTCTCAACATAACATAACACTTCACTAATATTCAAACATTGACTTTTTTAATATAATATCTGGGTACATTAGAAGGCTTATAAATTGGGCCCTAGCTGGATTCAGGACAATAAAACTGATGGAAGAACAGACTAAAGTCACAAGAGAAAAATTAAAGAGAGAATGTGAGAGTAATAACCGGAAACTGCTATGAAAACTGTTAACAGATGAGTCCCATTTAGGATGTAATTGTGTCTGTGTGTACAGTGGAGTAGTTTATCTGCTCCTTCCACTGTTCATGCAAAAAAATAAAAACAAATCACCATGTAATTTTTGTCTGATGATGTCAGAAAACACAAAAATGTGCAAGCACATACAAGCAGAGAGCAAGAGTTTGTGGGAGAAAGCCAGTGATGAGGAAAAAGAAAGCAAGAGTCAGAAAATGAGAAATATGTTGGCAAAATGAAGCACAAAACAGAGAATGAGTCCAGGGAGAAAAAAACAAGTTGGAGTCAGGAATAGAAAATGAGAGAAAACAAAGGAAGGGAGACTATAATGAGGGAAAAACAGATGAGTGAGGCCATAGGCTTAATGCAGTGTCCTCTGTAACAAAGCAAACTAAACAGATAAGCTCTTGTAACTAAGGTACTGCCCGTTTAATAGATTGCCCAGCAATGCTACTGTCATTAACAAAACACTGTTGGGGAGGAAAAGTAATTAAACAGCCTGCACAAATAAGACACAGACTGATTATTTAATGAAATAAACTGGAGAATGTGGATAAGCATTTCCCCATCCAAACATAAGTTTTCATAACACTCTACTGCCTGTCCAAGATCCTCTCACACACAAAAGAGTCACTACAAGGGAACTCAGAAAAAAACAAAACAAAACGGTTTCCCAACAACACAATACTGACATGATAATAATGGGATTACATTAGTGAGACAGTGTGTGCTGTAGGATAACACACTCTGTGGCTCTATGTGTTCAGCAAACTGCAAATAAACCTTTTCACCTCAGTAAGTCGAAGAAAACTCACCGAAAGACAAAAATTCTGACTGTAATGCCATATGGGCTTTGAATCAATCCCCATTTGATTTAGTATTAACTAGTTTCTCTTTGGCTCCTGGTACAGCGAAGCTGGTTATTTTTTAAAGCCTTTAGCTGATGATATAAATAACAATTACTGTGATCATGGAGATGTTGCATAGCAATCTGGCAATTATCCCCATTAAAGTGTGTGAGTGTGTAAAAGGAAGGTCACAAGAAGTTGGAGGAGCCATTAACTACTTGTAATTAACATAAAGGACCTCTTACCGTTGCCATAGCAAGCAGATGTCACAGATGAAAAACTGAGCTCACACCAACCCAACCACACACACACACACACACACACACACACACACACACACACACATGCATTTGATATTTACAGTGAAGGAAATCATTATTTGATCCCTTGCTGATTTTGTAAATTTGCCCACTGACAGAAATGAACGGTCTATAATTGTAATGGTAGGTTTATTTTAACAGTGAGAGACAGAATATATATATATATGTATTAAAAAAAAAAAGAAATCCAGAAAATCACATCATATAAAAGTTATAAACTGATTTGGATTTGATTGTGTGAAATAAGTATTCGATCCCCGACCGACCAGAAAGAATTCTGGTTCCCACAGACCGGTTAGATTAGTCCTCTCGCTTTAAGAAAGTACTCCGAATCTCAACTCGTTAACTGTATAAAAGACACCTGTCTCAACTCATTACCTGTATAAAAGACACCTGTCTCAACTCATTACCTGCATAAAAGACACTTGTCCAAAGAATCAATCAGTCAGATTCCAACCTCTCTACCGTGGGCAACACCAAAGAGCTGTCTAAGGACGTCAGGGACAAGATTGTAGACCTGCACGAGGCTGGAATAGGCTACAAGACCATCGGCAAGCAGCTCAGTGAGAAGGAGGCAACTGTTGGTGCGATTATTCGGAAATGGAAGAAACACAAAATGACCGTCGATCGCCCTCGGTCTGGGGCTCCACGCAAGATCTGGCCTCGTGGGGTATCGATGATCATGAGAAAGGCCCTCAGCCAGGACACTGAAAATGGGTCGTGGACGGGTCTTCCAGCACGACAATGACCCAAAACATACGGCCGAGGCAACAAAGGAGCGACTCAAGAAGAAGCACATTAAGGTCATGGAGTGGTTTAGCCAGTCTCCGGACCTTAATCCCATAGAAAATCTGTGGAGGGAGCTGAAGCTTCGAGTTGCCAAGCGACAGCCTCGAAACCTTAAGGGTTTGGAGATGATCTGCAAAGAGGAGTCGACCAAAATCCCTCCCGAGATGTGTTCAAACCTGGTGACCAACTACAAGAAACGTCTGACCTGTGCGCTCGCCAACAACGGTTTCTCCACCAAGTACTGAGTCATGTTTTGCTAGAGGATCAAATATTTATTTCACACAATTTATATGATGTTATTTTCTGGATTTTTTTTTTTTTTTTTTTTATAAACCTAACCCTGAATTATATTATTTTTGTATTATTACAATTTACATGCTACTAAATTGTCTCCACAATTATATTGCAGTTTCAAATGTAACTACTGTCTGGATGACTCACACAGGTAATAAGAGGGTGGAACAAAAAGTTAACATTTTAACATCAAATAGCATCAGGCTAAAGACCCGCAGAACAGAACTTTAACTGCGCTCTCAGGCACAGAGACATCCCGGGGGAACTTCTATCACTGCAGCAGCTACATGTTGCCGCTCACGGCATTTAAAAAAAAAAAGTTTTTGACCCCACTGCTGTGACCACCGAACAAAAATTCCATTTCTGGGTTTTTCTCTCCGTTGTAGACACGATTGACCAAAGAACCGCTGATCCCCGTGGCTAATTTTACATGCATCAACCTTTATAACAGGCTTTGCGTGGACCATTTATGGTGGAATGTGGGCGTGTTGAAGGCGGGATGCGAGGCCGATCTGCGTGCGCACATTTCCACGTGGACTGTGATTTATAAAGGGAACATTGCGTGCAGGTGTGCGTGCGCATTTTCTGCTTTTGTGCGCACGTGCACTTTTAGTATGGCTTCTACGCACTGTTTTATAAATGAGGCCCCAGGTCATTTGCACTGAATGTTTTCATTGCCACAGGCTTCTTGAAGCATTTCCAGGGTGTCCATTCGCAATTTTGAGAGTTTCACACAAAATTTGATGTGCTCTCTGCTCAAGTTTCAGGTGTGTAAACTAGACGTACATGTAGTCTGATATTAAAACTTTTTTCCAAAACAGAATGCAGAGAAATATGCTTTGGGTAATTTAGACATTGTTCTGTTTACGTTTTTTTGTTGTTATATAGTTATTTATAATTATTAAGTAACTGTAAAATACCCCGCCTCCATTACATGTGTTTTGTCACAAGTATTTGATAACCACATTCCAGTCAATATCATATTAATATCAGAATGTCTTTGCTTCCTAAAATTGGTATCAGCATCAGCCCCCAAAATCCAACATCAGTCAGGCTCTAAAAACAAAAATCCTTTTATATTTGAAAAAGAAAGATCCAAACAATCCTGCTGACTGCTTCACATTGTGTTCCTCTTGGGATGCTTAATTTCTTGTATTTTCCTCATTATTACCGCAGTGTGTCTCTTTCTCTTTCTCTGTCTTGTGCTTTTAGAAGTGTTTGCCCAAAATATCATGAAAACAGAGCCTTTTTATCCTTTACGCCAAACAAAACAGACCACAAGGGAACCAGTAAAACATTGTCCCCTTTCCCTTGCTTCTCTTCCACTCTGTCTGTGTAGAAGAGAAAAGCCAGCATGGGGAAGTTACTAACACAATGATGGACAGAGACACTGAAACACTGGTAAGGAGGACGATCTGGTGATGTTACGTCAGGCTTGACTAAGCAGAAACTTTTAACAAAACAGAACAAGAGAAGTAGACTAAATTCAACCTCAGACACAAACACACAACCCTCAGCATACACTTTAGAGACAATATTGTCAGACCAAATTATCCCCTTGGGTGCTAACTTTTTGCTCTGTATGTCTCTTTCTCTTGCTGTATCTTCATCGCTGGCTTTAACTTTTATTTTCTCTTGGCTTCCCTCTGTCTCATTTTACTCTCCTCTAACTGAGTTAGACTTAATTAACCTTTATGAAAGAAAGAAGTGCAATACCATCAAGACATTATAGTCTGATTCAATAAGAGTTTTGACTAAAATGAGAATATTACTATTTAAAGCAAGTAAAGGCCATTGGAACACTTAACAGTTTTGGGAGATGGTCTATTTTTGCGAATCTGGTCAGGAAAACTTTTGTAGATGCAAAACAATCTAAATGTTCCCATGACCTTGCCTGGCTCCTCCCAACGTCTTTGCTGTGATTATAGCCGGAAAACCTAAACATTGATGTTTGCTCAGCCACTCCAATCAGTGGGGAAGGCTAAGTGCAATGACGGTGAAGTAGTTCCAACAATGGCAGCAGTAGTAGAGTTTTGGCGCACAACATACCTCATATATAAAAAAATAAATAAATTAAAAAAAAACATCTTATAGTCAGTGATAAAGCATAAACAAATAAAAAGAAGAATGGCTGAGAGCATTTTGAGATGACATTCTTTTTGACCCTTTTACATGGAGATTCGCATCAGCTTGCCGCCATTTTGGTTGTTATTGCAGTATAGCTCCATGTATACACTGCGAACCCACAGAGGAGCACTGAATTCCATAGAATAATTACAATACAAGAGGTCATTTTCAGTCCTCCCCCAGACATGCATGTCTTTTTCTGTCATTATCCTGTTCTGTCTATTTTTCTTTCTCTTTGTCATTTTGCCAGAGTTGGTTAAAATATGTTTTAAATATGTTGTATATATAAATAAAAAATGCGGGTAGCCACCAAAGTGTTCGACCCTCATTCAACCCTTTTCAGAGGGAGGTTTGGCAGATGCGTTTTGACCCATTTAGAAAATCTAAATGTGCTGTAACTCGGCAGGTTTTCAGGAATATGATCGGAATCCTGTTAAGTATTAATTAATAAACTAGATCCTGAAAAGATGACTAATCAGTGGGATAAATTTCCATAAACCGTGTAATTTTGCTAACCACTAACATGTCTCAAGGCAGATGAAAAGCTATTTTCTCCAAACTGGGAATTCATTATTTTAAGAGCAATAAAATAATTGTAGACATTCAGTCAGTTATTACACAGGCCAGTGTGGAGTGCTGATGAGGGAGCATTTAGCTGTAAATGATCATTAAAATGGTGTATCCCTTAACTGATTAAATGCTTTATGAAATATATTTTAAATTGCAATTCAGTATTGTAATATAATTTTCCCAAATGAAAAACAATCCTGCTGCACACATAGAGTATGTTTTTTTTTGTAATTTGTGCACACAAAAACTAACTCTGATTGTCACAGACCAGTCTCAGTAATTGAGCACCAAAACACCACAAGATTAATGATTTTATTTTGATCATGTGGAATATAAACATGCTGTTCAATCACATTATGTCTGGCTAGCTAACCAAACCTGCTGTGCATCTAAATCAGCCGCAGGTCTGCAGCTCTGCAGAAATGACTTGTGACAACATCCCAACTCGGAGAGAAACATTAGGTTTGGCAGGATCCTGCAGTGAATTTCAACGTATTTATCAAAGCATAACAACAGTTAATTAATAATATAACTGCACTTACTTGAAATAATTGCTGAAGACAGGGGGAGAGAGAGACGGAGGAGAACGAAGGTTAAAAAAGAGGGAAAGGTCATTGATAATGGCATATGGGATGTACATCAGCTCTGATTAAGGTGTTGAGCTTCTCTCTGAATATGGAACTGAAGCAAGGAAGTCATTTAACAGCTGCTTCACTGATGTGTGACACTCACAAGAATAGAAAAGGACTATATATGAAAAGTCATGCTTTCACATGATCACATTTTCCTCTGCTATGAGAGTGACAGGCCCCTGTCAGACACGTACAGTATGACGTAACAGCGATACATTAGCTGAAAGAGGAGACAAAGAGGGATGGAGGGAGGAAGGCAAAGAGAGCGGTAACTAAGGAGGAAGGAAGCTTTCTATATCATTTGATTTGTATGTGCAGGAAAGCTTAGAGGTTAAATTAGAGTACAGAGGAGGAAACGGTTTTAGAGGACGTAAAACAAATGTGGCAGGAGCAGCCTATATTTACTCAAATGCAGGTAGGAGAGGGTAATTACTGTATTATTATCTCGGGAAGATCACAGCATACAATTTCATATGGCGTTTAATAAGGCTATTACTTTAGGGTGTTTAGTGCCAAACCCGATGCCTCTAAACACAACCGCAAATAAAGTTCAGTTTCTGTTTAATGTCACCTACTGAAATGTGTGAATAGTTAAGACACATGATTATGTTTACAAGTCAGCAACATTAGAAAAGGCTAACCACAGTTTAAAAAAAAAATCAATCAAGAGCAAACAAAGCATGTAAGCTGTTTAGTAAAAGCTGCATTTGCATAGAATATTTGACATGTAAATAAGGTTGTCCTCACTATTGCAGCAAACACAACCTTGATAGACTGTAGTCGTAATGATATATGCATGTGTTTTTTAGTAAGTGCATGTGTGTATGTAAAGATTTATCTGTTGACCATCAGCTTCAAGTAAGAATTGATTAGTTCAGCAATGTCAACATCAAGCCCAAACATCTGTCAGTTCAAAGTCAGAGAGATTCAGAACAACATGCTGCTTGACTCAAAGTTAATTTTTTTTGCCAAATATTTCCCAAATACCAGATTTACGTGGACTGTAGATTTAACTCCAATATTATATAGATTATTTTTACATTACATTTCATTTAGCTGACGCTTTTATCCAAAGCACTTACAATAAGTGCATTTACAACCATGAGGGTACAAAACCCAGGACATGCTTTATATGCATCTATAGTTCATTTTTAGCCCACTTTTAATGAACAGAGTTGACATGATTGATGAGTGCTGAGACCTTCAAAGTGAATCATGAACTCACAGTTACATATTTCCATCTTATTGTCTCAGTGAATTAGAATTGATTGTATTGTACCAATCAGTGATCCTGGTAGAGGATAGAGCTGAGAACAGAGTTATCTGAAAAACAAGAAATGAGGGATGTGTACAGTGGTGTGAAAAAGTGTTTGCCCCTTCCTGATTTCCAATTTTTTTGCATGTCTGTCACACTTAAATGTTTCAGATCATCAAACAAATTTAAATATTAGTCAAAGATAACACAAGTAAACACAAAATGCAGTTTTTAAATGAAGGTTTTTATTATTAAGGGAGAAAAAACAATCCAAACCCACATGGCCCTGTGTGAAAAAGTGTTTGCCCCCTCCTGTTAAAACATAACTTAACTGTGGTTTATCACACCTGAGTTCAATTTCTCTAGCCACACCCAGGCCTGATTACTGCCACACCTGTTCTCAATCAAGAAATCACTTAAATAGGACCTGCCTGACAAAGTGAAGTTGACCAAAAGATCCTCAAAAGCTAGACATCATGCCGAGATCCAAAGAAATTCAGGAACAAATGAGAAAGAAAGTAATTGAGATCAATCAGTCTGGAAAAGGTTCTAAAGCCATTTCTAAAGCTTTGGGACTCCAGCGAACCACAGTGGGAGCCATTATCCTCAAATGGAGAAAACATGGAACAGTGGTGAGCCTTCCCAGGAGCGGCCTGCCCACCAAAATGACCCCAAGAGCGCAGCGACGACTCATCCGAGAGGTCACAAAAGACCCCACAACAACATCCAAAGAACTGCAGGCCTCACTTGCCTCAGTTAAGGTCAGTGTTCATGACTCCACCATAAGAAAGAGACTCAGGATAAATGGCCTGCATGGCAGAGTTCCAAGACGAAACCCACCACTGAGCAAAAAGAACATTAAGGCTCGTCTCATTTTTGCCAGAAAACATCTTGATGATCCCCAAGACTTTTGGGAAAATACTCTGTGGACTGACGAGACAAAAGTTGAACTTTTTGGAAGGTGTGTGTCCCATTACATCTGGCGTAAAAGTAACACCGCATTTCAGAAAAAGAACATCATACCAACAGTAAAATATGGTGGTGGTAGTGTGATGGTCTGGGGCTGTTTTGCTGCTTCAGGACCTGGAAGACTTGCTGTGATAAATGGAACCATGAATTCTACTGTCTACCAAAAAATCCTGAAGGAGAATGTCCGGCCGTCTGTTCGTGACCTCAAGCTGAAGCCAACTTTGGTTCTGCAGCAGGACAATGATCCAAAACACACCAGCAAGTCCACCTCTGAATGGCTGAAGAAAAACAAAATGAAGACTTTGGAGTGGCCTAGTCAAAGTCCTGACCTGAATCCTATTGAGATGCTGCGGCATGACCTTAAAAAGGCGGTTGGTGCTGGAAAACCCTCCAATGTGGCTGAATTACAACAACTCTGTAAAGAGGAGTGGGCCAAAATTCCTCCACAACGCTGTAAAAGACTCATTGCAAGTTATCGCAAACGCTTGATTGCAGTTGTTGCTGTTAAGGGTGGCCCAACCAGTTATTAGGTTTAGGGGGCAAACACTTTTTCACACAGGGCCATGTGGGTTTGGATTGTTTTTCTCCCTTAATAATAAAAACCTTCATTTAAAAACTGCATTTTGTGTTTACTTGTGTTATCTTTGACTAATATTTAAATTTGTTTGATGATCTAAAACATTTAAGTGTGACATACATGCAAAAAAATTGGAAATCAGGAAGGCGGCAAACACTTCTTCACACCACTGTATATGATAGGAGGGATGGTGACTGGAATGAGAATGAATGTCCAGAGGAGAAGACAGTTTCAAGGACTTATGAGCAAGAGAAACAGGAAAACAGAAAACAAATCACTGCAGAGAAGAAACACACTGACAGAGGAGATGTGAAGAGGAAGGGAGTAGATAAGTTCAGACTGGAGGAGGAGGACAGGAAGTTAATAAGAGATGGCGTTTGCTTTCCTGGATCGGAGCTCATCTGGATTGTATCCAGTATTCATGTCTGCAGCTTTGACAGGCGCCGTCTCATTTATATGAACAGGCAGGTATGATACTAAATATCAGATGTGGTGCTAAGGAGATGATGAAGCTATACACACTGCCACATGACTTTGCATCCGGTTTGGCTCCCTCTTAGAACAATCAATACTTCATTAGTAGATACTTAAATATAGATACAATTGCACACTCATAAACCCAAACAACTGCACTTGTTTTGGTTTGACAGGCAGACGCATGATCTAATCAATAGTTATGGTAAATGGCAAAAGGGGGTTGCACTTACATAGCACTTATCTACCTTAATGAAGAAAGCACTTTGCAATTGCCCCTCTCGTTCACTGATTTATAAACACACATGCTGCCATGCAAGGAGCTGGCCCGACCACTTAACGTCCTGTTCCTGAGCCCAAGCCATTCAATTCAACAGAAAGACGGACACAAGCCTTCAACTCATGAAGCAAGAGGATGATCTTTAACCCAACTAAACAAAAACTGTTAGTGCCTATATATTTTTGTTTTTAGACACTTAGTCGATGTGTCTAAAAACAAAAATCTAGGCAGATTCAGATTCTGGTGCATCAGTTGGTAGCCGTGATGGTGAAGACTTGCAGTGCGTTTACACAGGAGGCTTCACGCTGGCAGCAGCAGCAGCAGCAGCAGCAGCACTCGAGTACTTTCCTCCTACTTGTCTTGTGTTATGTTTACAGATAATAGTGTGTGCTCGTAAGTGGGAAACCAAACTGAATTAATATGCTAATTCTGTTAAAATATTTCCCAGACATTGTCAGGTAGTAAAAGGTGTTTTCCGTGTGGTTTAGAGAAATTCAATTAAAGTACAAATACTAGTTAATGTACCTTTACAAGGGAATTCAGTATCAGTGTGTGTCTGTGTGCCTCTGTGAATCAATAGCCTTGTTTACTTTAAATCCAAAGACAGCAACAAACAAAACAAGGATTCTGCAATCTTTCTTGTCCTAAGTAAACCCGAGGGGGGAGGGGGAGTCGCACAGCACAGGAACAGTCTGAGGGCGAGAAAACAACAACCAAACCGAATGAACCATGTTTGCCATGAATGATGCAGGGCCGCGGGCTAGCAGCTAACAAGTTGCATCATCTCTCCATTGTAGCTTCATCAAAGCTGGGTCAGTTATGTTGTTGTTTGGTCCGCTGTTTCACCTTTAAATGTAAAAAACGAAAAACATTTCTTGAACCAACACATTTAAAAACGGTTCCAGTGGTGAGTGTTTGGAGAGTATTCTGATTTACTTTGCTGGACGTATTAACATACGCTTATCTTTGTAACCAGTAGGACATTTCAACTTCAGGTTTCCTTCATTGAAAAACGGTCACCATACTCCAGCTGGAAAACATTGAGAATGCAGTTTGTTGTTGACAGAATATTGTCTCAGCAGGAACACGGCAGGAGCACCCACATTTTCACTGATCAAAGAGTGAAGATGTCAAAGGATAATTCCTGCCTCGCAGATGCACGAGCTCAAAACTCACAACACATAACAGCTGCAATCTCAATTCAAACTTTTTTTTTCTCTGTCTGTCTGTCTGTCTCACACACACACACACACACACACACACACACACACACACACACACACACACACACACACACACACACACACACACACACACACTCTCTCTCTCTCACTACGATGCATCCCTCATATCTAATCGGTGAGCTTTACCAAAACAACAGTCTACAGGTGTAGATCTATACAGAGTCAACAGTAATGGGATTTAAGTTATTTCTACAAGCTTCGAGCACACGACCTGAGCTGAAATTCAATGGATATATTTGTTACTGGAGTCTACAAGCGTAGGTCAAAAAGTTCAGAGT
Organism: Embiotoca jacksoni; assembly: GCF_022577435.1. Classification (NCBI taxonomy): domain Eukaryota; kingdom Metazoa; phylum Chordata; class Actinopteri; family Embiotocidae; genus Embiotoca; species Embiotoca jacksoni. The sequence goes on from NW_027185403.1 coordinate 10,553,576, forward strand.
TCAAGTTCTCTGTTTCAACACTTTATATGTTGTCTTTGGTCAATTTGCAATTAAATCTGGATTAATGACATTTGCAAGTCATTGCATTTTGTTTTTACTGACATTTTATAGTGTCCCAACTTTTTCAGAAACGGGGTTGCTTCCTATAGACTCTTGAGTCAGCCAAACAACATATAACAACAAATCCCACGGTACTACACTTTTTCTTTTTTTTTTTTTTCAATGTGTCTGAACCAACAGTACAAGGAGTTTAATGAGCCCTCTTGAGAATTAAACCCCCGCTCTCCCTATTGGATTATCTTTAGTCTGATCGGCTGAGGGATGCCTGGTTCCACCTCACATGGTTGAGGAGTCAGGCAGTGCCAGTAATCTATCCACTGCTGTTCTGTTAGCGTGACAGAGAACTCTGTCAGAGAAATAAATCTGACATCACATTCAGAAACCCTCTCCTGGTTGTAAAATGACTCTACAGTGCAGCCGTACTGTCAATTTTCCAAAGCAATTATTGATGACACTGGAAGTGAACATTTAACTTCTTCCTTTCTGCTCAGATCGGAATCACCATGTCAGATTGAGACAGTTTTGCCTTTCAGCCAAGCTCCAGAGAAGCCTTGTTGTATTGCACACATTAACCAAGTGAGAGTCTGTCAGCTGATGTTTGGAAAGCCAAGTGGAGTAACTTGTTTATCATATGCAACTGAGGTCATTTATTGTCAAAGCTCGCTTTCCATTTTCCATGTAGCATATGGTTCCATTTGATAATACACTTACAATCAATCCATGCTTCAAATTAAGTAACACTCATGTCAAATGTTTGTTTCCTCTACGATGATCCTGTCACGACATCAGAAGAGTTTGATAACATGCTGTAAATGCTGATTTATCTTAGATGAAGCCATGTGGAGCACAGGCTACTGTGGATCGTATTCTGGATTTATAGAGACCTTCGTGTTCATAACAAAACATACAAAGAGACACTTAAGACAGTCAGTGGGCTCATCATTAAAAAAAAAATCAACACTTTTTGTCAAAAGCAGTCAAGTAGGAAATCCAGAGACTTCTTACCTTTATGAAACAACCCCACTGTGCCTGTGTACTGGACTTTTATTTAAATGTCACTCTGCATACAAAAGCCGAGGAACAAAAAGACTGACAAACTGCCACTACTGGTACACTGAACATAGTGCTAGTCCTTTCAAAATGTAGTGTTTTGTCTCTTGTCTGTGTTGGATATCAGTGACAGTATGAGGATCTTTCTTTTTTTTTTTTTTACTTTCCAGACAAATCACTGCTCGTGATGAGAATATAAATGTTTTAAAGAGGTGAACAGTAGGGCCCCTGCTAACAATTATTTTAATTATGATTAATCTGCCACTTACTTCCCACCATGTCCATCACATATCCCTGCAGCTGAAGGTGACATTTTCACATGGCTTGTTTTACCCAACTAGAGGTCCAAAACCTTTAGATATTCAATTTACCATCACATGAGAGCAAGAAAAGCAGCAAATATTTACATTTGAGAGTCTGAAGCTGCAACGCTTTTTAATTCCCAAGGCCTTAAAAACGGACATTTTATCAAAGCTGTTCGTGTCTCACAGGCACTTTATGTTTGCACACCCAAATCTACTCGGTTATAGTCAGAAAAAGATCCTGGTTTGGTTTACCTAAAAGAAATCCACATTGACTTTTGCTTTATCATCAACATGAACACGTCTCCTGAATTTAAGTGTTGTGCCTGTTCTAGCCAACCTTCTCCCTACACGGACATTTCCCTCTTTGTACTACTTCACGTGACCTTTTTTCGACTCTCTTTATAACAGTGCATAAAACTTACCCGGAGTGAATGTCTTAGACACAATGGCTGTGACAAAATGACAGTATTTGACACCCTAAGAATGAGAATGGGCTGGTACATTAGGCATTATTGCTTCAAAATCACAAAAACAATTTGTCTATTATCCAAGCAGCTGTTGATTCATTTCATGATGACTCGACTACTTGTTTGAATTCTATTGAACAGGTTGTCACTGCTGTGTGGTATTCACATTTAACTACTTCAAATATAGTAAATCATGACAGGACTTTACACACAAACATAACATTATGTCAACATAATAGCAATCATTTTACATTCACAAATACAAAGATCACATACACAGTTAGGAGAGAAAATGCTACTGTCGTCCCGGTATTTGTACCTTGCATCATTTGTACAGGTTAAAGGAATCCGAAGAACGAAATAAATACAGAGAGGGGAGCGGATGAGACAACGCAAGCAGAGAGAGCCACCACTTCCAAATATTAATGTCACCAAAACAAATTGAAGTCTCATCGCACTTTAATGATTATAAGAAGCATTTACGACATGACAAAAAAAAAAAAAAAAAAAATCAATGCTCCCTTTAGTCATATCTATTCTGCTCTGACTTGACAGGCAAAGAAAGCACCTCTGGTATTTTACCCTGATCAATAATAAATAAACAAGGTCAGTCACTTCTTTTCTTCAGAAGAAGGAGAGGCGTGTGTGTAAAATGCTGAATATGTATTGCCTGAGAGAGCTTGCTGCTGCAACAATAACCACCATACCACCATACTGCCTTATTACAAAAAAACAAATTTTGTCTTCATTTTGAATGCTGCTTGTTTTGATGCAATGTGCCTACACTCACATAAAGCAGACAATAGAGTTCGAGTCATTATCAAAGCTAAATGTAAATCAATGGGTTAGTCATCACTGTAAAACCTTTACAAGCTGTTTTTAGCTTCAGTTTTGGTTAGGATTTAGCACTGCCCACATACGTTTACACAGACATCACTGTCGTGTACAAGGACATCTTCAATAGCCTCATCAGCTCCATTGCATGATGGTCATGATGTCACAGTGACCTGGGGCCTCATTTATAACCGTAGCGTACGCACAAAACGGGGCCTGAAAGAGGCGTACGCCACTCCTCACGCAAAAGTCGGGATTTATAAAGACAAACTTGACGGTAAATAGTCCGCACCTGTAAGCAAACTCTGAGCCATCCGTATGTACGTTTTGGAGACGGGGAAAATTGCCGACACAGACGGTGAGGTGGTGAATTGGAAGCCAGATTGTAGAAATGAAATGTGACAGACGACTTGACACGTGTAACGAAGCCTCTCACATTTCATTTCACTTCATATCACATCATATTTGGACATGGGTCCACTTCATCAATAACATTCTAACCAGCAAGGTCATTTTTGCTCGTGACCTATAAATATTCCATCAGCAACTTTGAACTGCAAATGATAGAAGCTCCCATTTAATTCCATCATTATATCATATTGCGCTGTCACTCCAGCACGTTCCTTTTCACCGCATTTACATTTTAAACTAATCATCATCCTTTGTAAAAATCCAAGATAACATCAAACAGCATCAGGTTAAAGAACTGCAGAACAGAGCGTCAGCTTTTAATTTGTTTCTCATATTGTGCACATATAGTTTAATGCAGTTGTTGTGTATAAATGTTTTTCTACTGCGCTCTCAGGCGCACAGAGCGCGTCGTCATGGAGACATCGCGGTGGACCTTCTGTCACTGCAGCAGCAACACGTGACCACTCGCTGCATTTTATTTAGTTCTTGACCCCTACAGCTGTGACCACCAAACAAATATGTGCTTCATATCCTCCACCTCGTCCACAAACACCTCGAGTTCTGTGTCGGAAAAATTCAATTTCCTGATTTTCCTCTATGTTGTTTACACGATTAACCAAAGAACCACTGATCCACGTGGCTAATTTGATATGAATCAACATTTATAATACGCTTTGCATGGACCATTTATGGTGGAATGTGGGCATTGTGAATTGGTGACGTGAGGCTGATCCACGTGCGCACATTTCAATGTGGATTGTGATTTATAAAGGTGTGCGTGCACACGGTTTTATAAATCGGAATATTTTTTAGCGCACGCCATACTTTTGTGCACACGTACACTTTTAGTATGGAGCCCACAAAATGTTTTATAAATGAGGCCCCTGGAGTGCACCTGTATGTATCTGCAGCAAAGTGGAAAGTTAAACCATAGCAGGTCAGTAAAGATAATATTTTCATGGGTTGTTTACTTACTCTTATAAGTACAAAGTTGGAAGTGAGCGTCAGGTTGCCTAGCTGAGCACTAAGACTGAAAAGCAAGGGGAAACAGCTAGCCCCTCTAAAAGCTTACTAATGCATGATATCACTTTAGCTTTATTCAGAAACAAACAGACATATAGATTTTTTTAATTTGCAGTTTTTAGGGAGTTTTGTGATGTAGTAACAACGTTGGTTCCAAGTTGCTATGTTAAACTAGGCCAACCACACTCTGCCTCCAGATTTCTATTTTATATACAGACTTGAGACTTAACATCAATCTTATTATTTCAGAAAGCAAGTGGATTTCACTTGTTTACACTTAAACTTGCATTTTACAAATAATGGAGCCAATTACCAAACTTTTTTGGGGCCTACTTTTTTTTGTTTTGTTCGACAGATGGTTTGCTATAGCCTGTTTTGCATTCTGAAACACACACACAGACGTATGTACCCTCTTTGGCAGGCAAGGTTTTGTTAAGATCCTCCTTATTTATGGATTGTTATTAGATGTGGACAGAATGAGTCAAAAGCCAAGGGAGCTAGCTGATCCAATTACTAAGAGATTGGGTTCGTTCAATAAGCAGAGTAATCAAAAACACAACCATCATCATCGCAGCTGTTATTTTAACCATAATTACAGAGCATGAATGGTCTTGGACAGGAAAAACTGACATGAACTACAAGAACTTTGTCAGATAATATTATTTTGGATACCGCTGATAGTCCATCTGCTTCACTTTATCCTGGATGATATATCCTCAGAGTGAGCCAGTTAAATTAAGGACCGAACATGGCTCCGGATGAAAAGGTCTATGGTTGGCTTGGTAAGTTCCACTGGTTCCACAGACATCTGTTACAATTCAGCTTCTCTTTTTAACTGATTAAATGACTAATGAATCTCATATTATAGCATGATGAACTATATGGTCAGCTAATGTTATTCCTATTAGGCATTCTTTGGAGATGTAAAACGAAAAAGATGCAACGAATAAGTTACAAGTTTTAAACATCAGTAAACTGAGTACCGGTTAAAAAACATCTGTGACTATAAATTAAGATCTACATTAAAGTCAATGAAAATAATTCAAAGACACCTTGTTTTGTTATTCAGCATCACAAAAAAGACAGAAGCTGGTAACATTGCTTTAGAGGTATTTGCTAGTTGTTATGCAGCAAGCACATAAACATATGAGGGCATAGCTTCCTTTTTCAGACATGTCTATATGAGGTGATGGACATGAACCCGTTCCACATCCCTCACAAGTTAATAAACCCTTAAATATGAGAAGAGGCCAGAGACTATAGTGTGTATTTGGAGAGATAGAAATAGGTGGATAATTAAGAAAATATGGATAAGTCGATAATAATGACTGTTGCTATGGTGATTAAAAACAGACATAAAATTGCGTATGGATTACTGTGACTTTGATACAATGAAGCCCGAACACACTTACAGCACATCAACAAGAGGAAAGGAAAGAAGAGGAAAAATGGTAAACCTGGTCACCTCATTCCAAAGTTTTCCAAATAGCAGATCTTAGTCATTCCCTCATATTTTAAACTTTGGAAATGCTTTGAATGGGAGCCCCGCAGTTAGGGCCACAACTCTGTGAGGCTGACACTTCACTTGCCGAATCCAGGGTCCAAGATAGGACATACGGTACAATTTTGCCCCATTCGAGCCATCGTCTCTTGTTTTATGATAATAATGTTCGAAAAAGTACAATTTGCGTACACCTTCCCAACTTGACTGACTTAACCTATAACACGAAGAGTAGTTTTATGCACGACTGGCATCCGAAGGAAATGGCCAAAGTGTCAGAAAGGTTTGACACTCAACGTGTCAGTTGCGTTCCGATTTGGCAACTGAAATGTTAGTTGTGTTCACCTTCAGCTAACAAAGTGTCAGTTGGGTTCCTGCTTGGTGCCCAAAGGGTCAGCAGTATTCCCGTTTGTTGAACAGTCATTTGGGAAGAGTTTCTCTGTCCGAAATGGCAAACCATTTTCTGTGGGGCAAACACAAATGGCAGAAATGTTCTTCACAGTTATGATTGCTTGGCCACCATTTCCATGGGTCTGTTGAGCCCAGTAGTGAATGTCAAAAAAATAGCGCTCCGTGCCCTGACTCCCCAGTGGAAGGGAAAGAACCAAAAAGAGCAAGGAAAACAAACAAAAAAACTACAAAAGCTATAATCTCAGTGTTGCTATTATTAAAATGTAGATAAAAACAATCAATGCTTCATTTCCTTTCTCAATGACAGAATTATTATCCTGCTGGCAGTCTGTTAGAGACCATCACAAACACGCAACAAGAGAGAAAGGACTGAATGGCAAGAGACAATGACGAGACAACAGATTTGTGGTAGTGAAGATTTGGGATTAATGAATTAAGAAATTCCAGAAATCAGGTGCTAAAAACCATCCTGTGTCCCACCGGCTCTCTGATAACTGTGGATGCAGTTTGTCACCAGGAACAGAAAATCGCCGGTGACATTGAGGCTGCAGGCCAAACAGGCTCTACCCTTTGAGAAGCATTTATATTTTATAAACTAGACTAGTAAACACACACACACACACACACACACACACATGGTTGATATTGTTCTTGACTTTGCATAAATACAAGGTAACATGGTGCTTTAAAGTCATTGGAATAAATTACATTACGCTTTCTGTCACAGTTTCAAAAGAAGCGCTTGAGTCAGTGAAAGTCTGAAAGAGAAAGTAAGACCGAGGTGAAGGAGGTGATAACATGATGGAGTAAAGGAACAAACAAAGAAAAAGAAAGCAAGCCTTAAAGAAAATTATGGCCGTGAAACAAAAAGAGGTAAAAGGGAGGGCAGATGGAGGAAGGATGGTGAGCAGAGAGAAGAGAAGCAGGATAACTAAAGGGCTGCTCGTCTTTTTCCTCCTTCGACTCCATCACTCTCATTTACTCTTTGTTCAGAGAAACACAGTCCCACATTGTAGCAGCTGCTTGTTCTCTCCAATTTAAAAAAAAAAATGTTTTCCCTTTCCTCTTCCTCGTCATGAATAAGATAAAATTTGCACACAAAGTATGAACATCTTCGCAGCTTTCAGCTCCCGCAATTAACCGTGAATCATTACTGACATCACTTAAATCTGTCCGCTACCATCTTCTGGGCCAACAGCACACAGAAAGCGTGCACAGTACGAAGCAGTACTTTGAAATTGATGAACAGAATGAGACTCCGTAAGAGTGCGGAGAAAAACACAGGATCATTTGGCATTAAAACTGCATGAAGGGATGGCATGAGAAATCAATGTTTAATTGTGCACATGATAATCAATGGCTGGAAAATCAGCATGACAGAAAATACTTGTCATTTTTTTTTCTCCTTTTGTTTACTTGTACAGTCATTATTTAGTAAAGTAGCATATCCACCCCTCACATTTAAAGGGTAAACAGGACTTCAGAATTGATAATGTGGTTTGATCATGTATGAAACGCTGGATGGGTTTTATAATTTGAAACAAGGGCTTTTAATTTTAAAAAGGGCGTTGCAGCGTTCGTCCAAACAATGGTGTAACATTAGCACACATTCACTCTGTATGCTGTATGCATACTGTACATATTAAAATAAATATCACCAATATCACCAACTAATGGAAGGCATTATGCAAAGATTTAATTGTTAAGACATACTGTTTTTTTTCCAAAATTAATGAACTACTTACTATCGTCCTTCCCTCCTTATTCTCTCTCTTTTCACTTGCCAGAAGCGAATCGGAAATTTGGTTTTATATTATTAGTTCCAGACTTGCAGGAACTGAAAAATATCAAGGCCCAAAATCATCTCTTACTGATTATCATTTAGGCTTCTTATCCATACCTGTATGTCTAACATAATGAAATATGTGTTCGTATTGCATGTACCCTGCAAGTCTGTCTCTCTGAGAGAGTGGTACTTATTTTTTGATGCTTCAAAATTATCATTCTAAATTTGAGAATCAAACTGCACGTATGTGACAAAATAATAAGCCTCATATTACATGCAGAGAGATCATAATTGAACCATTACTGTGAAAGAATAAACATGTAATTGTGTTTTTCTGTGGCTCCTTTTCTGTGGCACAACAGTGTTGTGTGATAAAGCTAAGGTGAGAGCTAAGCTGTAAAACAAATACAGTGACGTCAGAGGACCAGACTGCTGCATGTAATTCGGGTTTATAGCATCATTTTAACCTCTGTGAAACCAAACATTAAAGTTTTTGAGTTTTTTTAACGCAGTCTTTTAATATGCTGCACTACGTGGTGACTGAACTCATAAAAAATGATGGTGATAAATTCAAATTTAAGAGAGTCTATGAGCAGAAGCTTGAAAAGGAGAATGGAGAAAAGCTAAAAAGAAACATGGCGGTGCATCATGGCAGGCTTTGTGGAAGAGGACTCTTTCACTATGTCGATATGAAAGGTTCATTCCAAGCTAAAAAAAAAAAAAAAAAAAAAAAAAAAAGCACAACAATTCTCAGTTTCAGGTGATTTTACACAAATCAAAACATATTTATGAATATTATTTGAAATTTTTGCAAATAGATCCCCCTAAAGCCTTCACACAGGCCCTTTAAAATCAGGTGAGACGATGACTAACAGCTGATGAAAAACCTTTTTTTTTAGTTCAGTTAGAGCTGACATACAGTATGCGGCACCATTTGGATTTATCAGTGTGAGGTGACAGTTTTATTATACAGTTTAACATGCTCACAGCTTCATTTCTTAACAAGGTTATCTAACCCTCCATATACTGCGGAGTGCCATCAACTCTGTATTATTAGGCAAATCAAAATGTCAATTGTGCAAGTTCCCAACCAAGAACATTTTACTATTGTTGACAGATTACAGTGACTGCACACACAAACATGAAAAAAAGAGGATGCAGTAGGTATGCATGTGAATATTGGTTGTTGTTTTTCATATTTATTTCGTTATTTTAATTTTCTGTTTCATCTCATTTTCTCTGCTTGTTGTTTGTTTTGTGAATCTTCTTGAATGGATAGCCGTGATATTTAGTAGACACATTTATGGTCACCAGAGGATGAACTGCAACAATTCTGATCCACTAACCTTTCATGCATCTGGCCAAAATTTGATTTCTTCTTCGTCATACAATATCAGATCAGAGTAAAACTTTAATTGTGAGGCAGGAAAATTATCCAGCTGTCAAATCAACCCATTAGTCCTTGAAGATGACGGAATTACAGGTCAAACAATAAGGCATGT